>NC_083682.1:337727-662954 GCF_033118175.1 Dama dama
CCCCTTGATTTCTGGCCCCTTGAGCATCTCCCACCTAGACTGGGACCACCCATTTCTCTGTGGAGCCTGTTCCTTCTGGGGGAGGATAAGAAGCCAGGGTCCCGGGTAGGGCACCTTGAAGGGCTTTGTAGCGAAGGCAGGAACTTAACTGCACAGGCTTCTGACTCTCTGAAAGCTGCCCGGAGTCCACAGCTTGTTTGTGCTGCTCAGGGCAGGTCACTCCTATGGGTTCACCCACAGCATGACTGAGGCCAGTTCGATGGAGTGGACCCTGCCCTTCTGTCCACTGGGCTCCAGCCTCTACCCAGAGAACACGCGGGAGCCAGCTCCCACACAGGCAGCCGGGGGTGCTGCTGGCTGAGGCAAGGCAGGGCCCCTTCCAGTGCCCCTCAGTGCAGGTGGGACACTCTTTTCACAAACCGGAGGAAGGCCTGGGTGGGTTGCGGGGGCCCTGCCAGCACCTGGGAGCTCAGGCTGGACCCCTGTGGAGGAGCCTGCCAGGCACACTCCGGGCCTGGACCCCAGACTCCTGACCAGCTTCAAGCCACTACAAGCGCTCATGAAAACGTCACTCCCTCTACACCAGCACCTCATGGGGACAAGTATGGACAAAGACGCCTGCTGCCAAAAAAGAATTTTAATAAAGTGCCTAAAATTCTCTGCCGGAAATGAGCTGATTTGACCTTTTCTCAAGTTAAAGCCAGGACTCCTGTGGGGATGAGGCTCAGGAGATGATCCGCAGGCCGGGCTTGCTCTCCTCCACGGCCTGCAGGCGCTCGTCCACTGCCTGGGTCCAGTAGATGTCGTACAGGCTGCGGGGGGCGGGGCGGGGTGGTGGTGAGAGGAGCTGAGCTCCACGCCCCAGGGCCACTCACACCAGTAGATGTACAGGCTGCAGTGGGGGGGTCAGAGGAGCTATGCCCCCCTCCCCCACCCACCTTGGCACTTCACCTGCCTGCCCCTGCCCACCTACACCCCGCCACCTCTGCCCCACGCCCCAGGGCCACTCACACCAGCTGCTCCAGGCCGCAGGTGGGCTGCTCCAGGCTGCCTAGCAGCAGCAGGATGCCAGGGTCGCCCAGGGCGTTGTTGCTCAGGTCCAGCTCCCGCAGGCTGCGGCTGGCCAGCAGGAGTGAGGCCAGGTCACCACAGCTGCTGTTCGTCAGCTCACAGTCACCCACCCTGGGCAGAGGGCAGAACTGCGGTCAGCCGGAAGGTGCATCCCCCAGGCGGCCATCAGGTCGAGGGGTGCCAGGGGGGTCTAGGTCCTGGCTGTCCCCACCATCAGCCCCAGTGTACATACGCCCCCAGCAGCTCACCAGAGCACCCGCAGCACAGTGCCCGGCTGGCCCAGGGCCTGACACAGCATGTGGACGCCCGCGTCACCCAGCGGATTGCTGCTCAGCTGCAGCTCCAAGAGACGCTTGTTCTGGGTCAGCACTGAGCCAAAGTGCTGGCAGCAGGCGGCCGTGAACCCGCAGGACTTCACCCTGAGGGTGGCAGGAGCTGCAGTCGCCTCGGCCCACACTTCTGGGGGGCGCTGGGAGGCCCCCAGGGACCCAAACACAAGCCCTGAGTGCCCCCGCCCCCGTCCTGAGGTGGCCACAGCACCCTCCTGCCAGGTCCTCCAAGGCCCCAACGCTGCCGCCCCCCGTGTCTCCCACGTCCGACCCCGAGCCCCTGGGGCCTTCAGCCCCCACGCGCCCCACGGCCCCAGCACCACAGGGTCTCCGGCCCCCGCAGCCCTGCGGCCCCCTCACCACAGGGACTCCAGCTGGCAGCTGGGCTGCAGCAGGCTCTCGCACAGCAGCTGGGCACCCTCGTCGCCCAGGCTGTTGCCCGTCAGACTCAGCTCCTTCAGGGTCTCCTTGGCCTGGAGGATGCGGCAGAGGTCTCTGCAGCTGCTAACGGTGAGGTCACACTCCCAGAGCCTGCGGGGCGGGGTCCCCGTCAACACAAGAGACCCTGACACACTCAGGGGGTGCCCGTCTGCCCGCCCCGCCCTGGGGCGGACTCACCACAGGGTCCTGAGCTGGGAGCTGGGGCTCAGCAGCCCGGGGCACAGCTCCGCCAGGCCCGCATCGCCCAGCCGGTTGCTGCCCAGGTCCAGGTCCTTCAGCGAAGCCTGGGAGGCCACGATCCCACACAAGTTCTTGCAGTTGGCTGCCGTGAGGCCGCAGTTCTCCAATCTGGGGGCACGAGAGGCGCCGGGAGCTGGGGTGCCCCCGCCACCACCACATCCACCGACCCTGCCCCCACCCCACCCAGCCCCTGACCCCGCCCTGCTCCCGCCAGGAGCTTACTTGAGTGTCTCCAGCTGGCAAGCGGACTCCGCCAGGCCCCGGCACAGCACCTGGACGCCGGCTTCGCCGATGTCGTTGTTGCCCACCACGAGCTCCTTCAGGTCCCGCGTGGCCCTGAGCACCGCGGCCAGGGGCTCGCAGCTGGCGGCCGTTAGGTTGCAGTACTCCAGCCTGGGGGCAAGCAGCGGTCAGCCCTGAGCCTGGCCCAGAGGGCCCGCGTCAGGGTCCCGTTTCCCCCTGCCCCAGTGATGAAGACGGCAGAGACTGGCGGGCTCCCAGGCGGGACAGCACAGGGGGCAGGGGCCATCTCCCTGGTAGAGACCCCGGAGGAGGACACCTTTCGGCCTCAGCCTCCTCCGGCCGACATTGACCCCATCTATGTTCCCCAGGGCCACAGGGCTGCCGCCTCACAGCTCTCTGCAGGTGATGAGCTGGGAGGGGGCCTGCCCAGGCAGACACTCCACAAAATGCAGGGGATGGGTTAGAACAGGGCTGGGGGTGCCGGGGGCAGGTGAGGCCACGCAGGGCCCTGGGCAGGCGCACTCACTGCAGCTTCTCCAGGCGGCACTGGGGGTCCAGGAGCCCCTCACAGAGCAGCCGCAGGCCGGCGTCCCCCAGCGGGTTGTCGCTGAGGTGCAGCTCCCGCAGGGTGGGAAGGGAGCGCAGCACACCAGGCAGGACCCCGCAACCAGCCTCCGTCAGGCAGCAGTTCTGGAGGCTGGAGACACCGGCCGTCAGGGGGCCCGAGAGCCACCCAGCCCCCCACGAAGACCAGTCACCCTTGGCTGTGGGAGACTCAGGGCCCAGGAATGCCGGGCAGGCTTGTCCCGCACTCGCAGGGCCCGACCTAGCGCCTTACCTGAGCTTCTGGATCTTGCAGGTGGGGCTCTGCAGGCCCTGCAGCACCAGGAGCACGCCACCGTCGCCCAGCTCGTTGGTGCGGAGGCTGAGCTCCGTCAGGGACGGGTTGGCCTGGAGCGCGGAACCGATGTCCTTGCAGCGCACCTCCGTGAGGCCGCAGTCGTCCAGCCTGTGGGCGGACACACAGTCACTGCACACAGTGGACTGGGGCCGTCCCGTGACAGGCCAACAGGCAGGAAGGCCACGGGGCTCCAAACGGAGGAAACAGGCTGCGAGTGCCAGACATTTTTTCTCTCTCTTAAGCAGCAGGAGGAAACAAACTGCAAGTGTTAGGTTTTCTTCTCCTTCTCTACACAAATTTTTTAAAAAGGTTTCTTTTAAAACTGTGTTGCCATGACAACACCTGGTTCCACCAGAACTTTTCTCAACCCTGAGCTAACCAATGCATTATTCTCATGCAAGTGTTTTTCTTAAGCTATGTTAATGACCTGTGTATTCACCCTAGACTCTGTCTTCAAGTCGGTTCTGCCTAAGAAAGAGTCTTAGGCAGAACCGACTTGACAAACCAGTATGTTTTACTCATGCAAATGTTCTAAGCTATGTTACTAACACAATGTCTTTACTTGGAAACCTGCCTTTCCTCAAGATTTATGTCAATTGTTTTATGGCTCGGGATGACTCACCAGGTGCCAATGTTATCTCCAAATGCATGTTGTGGGTGAGGGGCCTGGTGCCAGTCTCCTTTTTGGGACACCTCCTTTCTCTAATTCAGTTCAGTTCAGTAGCTCGGTCGTGTCTGACTCTTTGCGACCCCACGGACTGCAGCATGCCAGGTTTCCCTGTCCATCACCAAGTCCCAGAGTTTACTCAAAGTCATGTCCATTGAGTCGGTGACGCCATCCAACCATCTCATCCTCTGTCGTCCCCTTCTCTTCCCACCCTCAATCTTTCCCAGCATCAGGGTCTTTTCCAATGAGTCAGTTCTTCACATCAGGTGGCCAAAGTATTGGAGTTTTGGCTTCAACATCAGTCCTTCCAATGAATATTCAGGAAGGAATTCCTTTAGGATAGACTGGTTGGATTTCCTTGCTATCCAAGGAACTCTCAAGAGTCTTCTCCAAAACCACAGTTCAAAAGCATCAATTCTTTGGCGCTCAGCTTTCTTTATAGTCCAACTATCACATCCATACATGACTACTGGAAAAACCACAGCCTTGACGAGACAGACCTTTGTTGGTAATGTCTCTGCTTTTTAATATGCTGTCTCAGTTCAGTTCAGTTCAGTCGTTCAGTCATGTCCGACTCTTTTCGACCCCATGAATCGCAGCATGCCAGGCCTCCCTGTCCATCACCAACTCCCAGAGTTTGCTCAAACTCATGCCCATCGAGTCGGTGATGCCATCCAGCCATCTCATCCTCTGTTGTCCCCTTCTCCTCCTGCCTCCAATCCCTCCCAGCATCAGGGTATTTTCCAATGAGTCAACTCTGCATGAGGTGGCCAAGGGACTCTCAAGAGTCTTCTCCAACACCACAGTTCAAAAGCATCAGTTTTTCACCGCTCAGCTTTCGTCACAGTCCAACTCTCACATCCATACATGACCACTGGAAAAACCATAGCCTTGACCAGACGGACCTTTGTTGGCAAAGTAATATCTCTGCTTTTTAATATGCTGTCTAGGTTGGTCATAACTTTCCTGCCAAGGAGTAAGCGTCTTTTAATTTCATGGCTGCAATTACCATCTGCAGTGATTTTGGAACCCAAAAAATAAAGTCTGCCACTCTTTTCACTGTTTCGCCATCTGTTTTTCATGAAGTGATGGAACCAGATGCCATGATCTTAGTTTTCTGAATGTTGAGCTTTAAGCCAACTTTTTCACTCTTTCACTTTCATCAAGAGGCTCTTCTTCACTTTCTACCATAAGGGTGGTGTCATCTGCATATCTGAGGTTATTGATATTTCTCCTGGCAATCTTGATTCCAGCTTGTGCTTCATCCAGTCCAGCATTTCTCATGATGTACTCTGCATGTAAGTTAAATAAGCAGGGTGACAATATACAGCCTTGACATACTCCTTTTCCTATTTGGAACCAGTCTATTGTTCCATGTCCAGTTCTAACTGTTGCTTCCTGACCTGCATACAGATTTCTCAGGAGGCAGGTCAGGTGGTTTGGTATTCCCATCTCTTGAAGAATTTTCCACAATTTATTGTGATCCACATGGTCAGAGGCTTTGGCCTAGTCAATAAAGCAGAAATAGATGTTTTTCTGGAACTCTCTTGCTTTTTCGATGATCCAGCGATGTTGGCAATTTGATCTCTGGTTCCTCTGCCTTTTCTAAAACCAGCTTAAACATCTGGAAGTTCACAGTTCACACACTGTTGAAACCTGGCTTGGAGAATTTTGAGCATTACTTTGCTAGAGTGTGAGATGAGTGCAATTGTGTGGTAGTTTGAGCATTCTTTGGCATTGCCTTTCTTTGGGATTGGAATGAAAACTGACCTTTTCCAGTCCCGTGGCCACTGCTGAGTGTTCCAAATTTGCTGGCATATTGAGTGCAGCACTTTCACAGCATCATCTTTTAGGACTGGAAATAGCTCAACTGGAATTCCATCACCTCCACTAGCTTTAGTCATAGTAATGCTTCCTAAGGCCCACTTGACTTCACATTCCAGGATGTCTGGCTCTGGGTGAGTAATCACACCATCGTGATTATCTGGGTCGTGAAAATCTTTTTTGTATAGTTTCTCTGTGTATTCTTGCCACCTCTTCTTAGTATCTTCTGCTTCTGTTAGGTCCATGCCATTTCTGTCGTTTATTGTGCCCATCTTTGCATGAAATGTTCCCTTGGTATCTCTAACTTTCTTGAAGAGATCTCTAGTCTTTCCCATTCTATTGTTTTCCTCTATTTCTTTGCACTGATCACTGAGGAAGGCTTTCTTATCTCTCCTTGCTAGTCTTTGGAACTCTGCATTCAAATGGGTATATCTTTCCTTTTCTCCTTTGCTTTTTGCTTCTCTTTTTTTCACAGCTATTTGTAAGGCCTCCCTCAGACAGCCATTTTGCTTTTTTGCATTTCTTTTTCTTGGGGATGGTTTTGATCCCTGTCTCCTGTACAATGTCACGAACCTCCATCCATAGTTCATCAGGCACTCTATTAGATCTAGTCCCTTAAATCTATTTCTCACTTCCACTGTATAATCATAAGGGATTTGATTTAGGTCATACCTGTATGGTCTAGAGGTTTTCCCTACTTTCTTCAATTTAAGTCTGAATTTGGCAATAAGGAGTTCATGATCTGAGCCACAGTCAGCTCCCGGTCTTGTTTTTGCTGACTGTATACAGCTTCTCCATCTTTGGCTGCAAAGAATATAATCAGTCTGATTTCAGTGTTGACCGTCTGGTGATGTCCATGTGTAGAGTCTTCTCTTATGTTGTTGGAAGAGGGTGTTTGCTATGACCAGTGTGTTCTCTTGGCAAAACTCTATTAGCCTTTGCCCTGCTTCATTCTGTACTCCAAGGCCAAATTTGCCTGTTACTCCAGGTGTTTCTTGACTTCCTACTTTTGCATTCCAGTCCCCTATAATGAAAAGGACATCTTTTTGGGTGTTAGTTCTAAAAGGTTTTGTAGGTCTTCATAGAAACGTTCAACTTTGGCTTCTTCAGCATTACTGGTCGAGGCATAGACTTGGATTACCATGATACTGAATGGTTTGCCTTGGAAACGAACAGGGATCATTCTGTCGTTTTTGAGACTGCATCCAAGTACTGCATTTTGGACTCTTTTGTTGACTATGATGGGTACTCCATTTCTTCTAAGTGATTCTTGCCCGCAGTAGTAGATATAATGGTCATCTGAGTTAAATTCACCCACTCCAGTCCATTTTAGTTCACTGGAGGTACAGATCAGCAGTGGACTGCCACAGGGACAGGGGCTCTGGGTGCCGCAGACTTGGGTATGGCATAAGCCCTCTTAGAGGAGGTCACCATTAACCCCATCATAGAGCTGCCAGAACTTACACAGGACTGGGAAATAGACTCTTGGAGGCACAATCGCTCGGTCATGTCTGACTCTCTGCGACCCCATGGACTTTACAGTCCATGGAATTCTCCAGGCCAGAATAATGGAGTGGGTAGCCCTTCCCTTCTCCAGGGGATCTTCCCAACCCAGGGATTGAACCCAGGTATCCACATTGCAGGTGGATTCTTTACCAGCTGAGCCACAAGGGAAGCCCTTTCTCTAATTAGCAGACTGCTAGTAGCTATATAACATCTAGCTACAGACTAGCGGGGGGCACTCTTTCTGCCCCCTTCTGATGTCTGTGTCAGAAGCTGTCTCTATCTCCTTTATGCTTTAATAAAACTTTATCACACAAAAGCTCTGAGCGATCAAGCCTTGTCACTGGCCCTGGACTGAATTCCTCTCCTACGGAGGCCAAGAATTCCAGCGTCTTTCACAGCTCAGCAACAACCTTTCACTTGGGCCAAGAACTGAACAATGCAGGTCACAACACATCTTAAAATAAAAGAGAAAAAAGGGTGTGGATCATCTCGTGAAACTGTTAAGATAACGGCACGTGTAGGGACGTGTGCCTCCACATCTTCCACGGGGCACAGGCAGCAGGTACGGCGCCCGTCCACCTCCAGGAGAGAAACCAGGCCCAGACAGAGCAGCTCGAGAGCACAGCCCCGCTGTAGGTCTCGAGGAGGCCAGCGCGGAACGCACCAGAGCATGACCCAGTACCGCATCCACCCAACTAAGCAAACAATCGAGTCCACACAGGTGAGTGGAATGCCAGCCCTCACCCGGAAAAGACAATCAGTGTGGAAGGGATGCAGGAATTAAAACCCCAGCTGGACAAAGTGCCAGTAACGCTGTCTGGCAAGACCCACCAACAGATGCAAAGATGGGTGGGCAAAGCTCTGAGCAGAAGCAAAATATCAGCAGAGTCTGAAGGTGTCTCACCCCGAGAACCGGCAAGCACCCCCTCACCAGCAGCCACAGTGACCACCAGCGGTGACCATGTGGCACAACTGAGACAACATCCCCACAGTGCAGTGCGCCAGGCAGGACAGTGTCATTCTGCTGTCTTCCCAAAGACGTGTGACTCAACCACAGGGAGGTGTCAGAGAGACTTTCACCAGAACCCCAGCGAGCAGACCCCACCGTCAGGCGGCCAAGGACAAGGGGGAGAGAGAGACCATCACAGACGGAAGTGACCGTGGGGGCCTGCACAACACACTTGGAAAAGCCGGTGACGTGAGTCCAGGCTGCGGTGGGCGCCTCACCCTGACCAGCGGCCCAGGTGACGGGGCACAAGGGACCCTGCCTTGTCTCTGTGACTCTTCCATAAACCTAAGACTACTTCAAATAAATCCAAAAGGAAAACGTGAAGCAGACAGGCTCTCGTCTCTTGCTGTCTGAGGAACTTCTGGGTTCCTGAGGAACTTCTGGGTTAGAGGGCTAGTCTGGGCTCAGATTCCCGGCCACAGCCTGGCCACGGCAGGGGGCAGACTGCCCCATGAGTGGGCTGCAGCAACTTCATGCCCAGGGGAAGGGGACGCTCTGACCTGCAGGCTCAGCCAGAATGGGTTTACCTTCAAATGGCTGGAAAAGTGCAAAAAGAGTGATACTTCACGCCGCGGAAAACCATGCAAGGTTTATATCATCATCTACAAGTATAAGGGCTTCCCTGGTGGCTCAGCCAGTAAAGAGTCTGCCTGCAATACGGGAGACCCAAGCTCGATCCCTGGGTCAGGAAGATCCCCTGGAGAAGGCAATGGCAACCCACTCCACTATTCTTGCTTGGAAAAGCCCATGGACAGAGGAGTGGGGTGGGCTACAGTCCATGTGGTCGCAAAGAGTCAGACACAACTGAGCGACTGACACCGCGACTTTCGCTAAGTGACGTGACCCGGGAGCACAGCTCGCCCCGGGACGGTGGCCCCCCGAATGGGCGGGCTCAGCGCTCCTACCTGACCACCTCGTACTGCTGGATCAGAGGCAGCAGCTCAGTCCAGCGGGCATCGCTCAGCTGCTCGCACTGGATGTCCAGCTTCATGGTGCGAAGCGAAGGGTTTCCTGGCAGGGGAAGAAGGAAAACATTTCAGCCAAGCTCTCAAGGTTTGACAGGCCAGAGCCACTGACGGGGAGGACCCCACAGGACCCCGGACGCCTCAGGAGAGGCTCCCGCCTGCTGTGTTTCCCCCTTCAGCACCTCTATCCACCTCACCTCCAGGATCAGGAGTGGGACACCACAGGCCGCAGAGTTCAGGGTTGCCGCCGTGGGAGCAGAGGCAGCTCTCATCCCCCAGCCCCCACTCGTAGCCTCCTGGGCACCGCCCGCCCAGGAGGAAGTGGAAACCCGTGCCCACCACCCAAAGCTCTGCCTCTGCCCTGCCTGAACAAGGGCAGGTGGGGAGGAGGGGGCCTGTGGGCCAGAAAGCCTGGAGACTCAGCTGGGGGCACAGGGGCTGGAGCCGACCCCTAGGACGCACCTGGGCCCTCCCCGCCCCAAAGCAGCTGTGTGGGGGTCAGGTGCCTGTTGTCACAGGCAGCTCCTCAGGGGCACCAGCCTCAAGGGCCCTGGACAGGATGCAGCAGGTGGGGTGGGGACCCCAGGCCCAGTGACCTGCACACAATGGTGCACTCTTGAGTAGCCACCCGGGGTGCCTGCTTCCACGATCCCCTCTGGGAGCTGGGAGCTGGGAGCTGGGGCAGGGCATGTCCTCCGCCCCACCCTGACTCAGCCCAGGGACCTGGCCCCGAGAAGCCAGCTCACCAAGGAGGCTGAGAGGAAGGAGGCCTCTGGCTAGCAGGTCTGGGTTAGGAGGGCACAGGCCCTAAGACCTCAGCAGGGCCACACACAGAGCCTGAACAAAGAAAGAACCAGAGCCCCAGGCTGCTGCTGCCTGTGGTCCAGAAGGCGCGGCCCGCAGAAGGAGCCCACGGGGAGCCAGGAACTGGGGGGCTGCCCAGGTTCAGGGCAGGGAGTGGGTTTCATACAAAGAGCAACTGTTCAGTGAAGACCCACGCCTGGAAGCCATGCCTTCCCAGCGCTCCGGAAACAGGGTGACCCAGGCCCATGTGAGATTCCTGGCTCTCTGGGACCCCACGTTCCTAAGGACAATGTCTCACTCGTGTGTGTCCGTGCCTGGCACGGTCCCGGCCTGGCTGAATGGGGGACGCCCCCTCCCATCCGCAGGCTGATGGAGCCCACAGTGGACAGAAAGCCAGCCCAGGCAAAGGCTCTGGTTCCTTTCCTGCTGGGAAAACTCTAGCGCCAACAATCAGGCAAGAGTCACATACTCACGTCCACACGTCCTAGCAGGGCGCCTGCTAAGAAACTGAGGCCAGGGCACGGGTACCTGGCCACTTCACATGTCATCACCAGGACGGGCCATCCCTGGAGAGGCCACCCAGCTCACTGCCCAGAGCACATGAGCAAAACCAGATCCACCTCACCCGCCTCCCCAGCCCAGGGTGTGGCCAGTCAAACCCTGACTCAGAGTCCTGTCATCCCAGGAAGGAGGCCAGCAGGCGGTCCCAGGCCCCACGGACCAACACTGCTCCCCACCTGCACCCTCGCCCTGAAGCTCCCTGGCTCCCAGCCTGACAGGAGGGCACTGGCCTCTCCCTGGTAGGAAGCAGATACCAGCAGCTGAGACGCCCCAACCCTAACCGACTTCTCCTGAGCATCCCTCCCTTGACGCTGGGGCCTCGTAGCCTCCAATGGACACCCATCCCTTTGAAAACCCATGAGAAAGTATAAACATCCCCCAAAGACGCTGCGTGTACAGCCCCCTCACAAGCCCCCGGGGAGGCTGCCTGATGTGGGCAGGAACAAGCACGCGTCCCGCCCAGGGCCTCCCTGGGAATCAGGACTCCCACCAGCTAGGCTGCTCCCCAGCCCTGAGTCACGGCCCAGGATCTCAATAACGGCCCCGAATTAACGCTTAAAAGTGCGGCGACTTAAAAGCTGCTGCGCAAGACCGCGCCGGACACACGCCTGCGTCCCTTCCGCCTTGGGTACGGCACGGCCTCCCCGCAGCGCAGCGCAGTTACCTCTGCGGGGCGTGGAGGGCGGCAGGGAGCGGGGGCGCGCCGCGGCCCGTGCGGGGCCACCCAGGGCCGCCACCGCCCTCCACGCCAGCCGGAGGCCCCGCATGTGTCCCAGGGTCTGGGGTGAGCGCAGGGGCGGGCCTGGGCCACCCTACGGAGAGGACTCCCGATGCCCCCGGCCCCCGCCTTTTCTCGGGCCGGGAATCAGCCGCCCCGCGGTCAGTGGCCGGAGGACCCCTAAATGCAGCCGGGGCCCCGCTGCTCCCCGGATCGCGGATCTCACCTCCAGCCGCCGCAGACCCGAGGGCCGAGCTGCGTCTTCCGCCAGGCGGGAGTTAGGGTCACGGCCCAGGGCGGGGCCCTGTGGGCGGGGCCTGGCGGCGCCGGGCCGCCCTCGCCCACCAGAAACCCCACGGCGGGACCCCAGCCCTCCCCGCCTGGCCCGGGGTCTTTCGGAGACGCGCGGCGAGCCTGCGCCCCCGAGCGAGGCTGCGCCGCTTTCCGCTGAGCTCCCGGGCAGAACCTGCAGTCCCTGTCTGACTTTCCACTTTGTCGCCCAGCACCGGGGCAGGCCGCCTCCTGGGGAGCGAGCGCCAGCAAGAGGTGACGCCGGCGTGGGGAGCCGCGACCGCCCCACGGAAAAGCACAGCGGAGGCTTCCTCTGCCTCCTCCCACCGGCAGGCGGACGTGGGTGCTTCCCAGGGCACAGAAATCAGATACCTGAAACACTTCTTTTTGTTGCCAGACAGGAAAAGATGTTACTTGTCCTGGCTGATGAAATGCATGTGAAATGCGTGTATGTATAAGCAGACATGGTAGGGTGTGTGTGTGAGCAGACATGGTGGGAATGTGCGTGTGTGTGTGTGAGCAGACTTGGTAGGGTGTGTGTGCGTGTAAGCAGACATGGGGGGGTGTGTAAGCAGACATGGTGGGGTGTGTGTGTGAGCAGACATGGTAGGGGGTGTGTGTTTGTGTGTAAGCAGACGTGGTGTGTGTGTGTGTGTGAGCAGACATGGTAGGGTGTGTGTGAGCAGACATGGGGTGTGTGTGCGTGTAAGCAGACATGGTGGGGGGGGGTGTCAGACATGGTAGGGGTGTGTGTGTGTGTGTAACCAGACATGGTGGGGGTGTGTGTGTGTGTGTGTGTCTGTGTGTGCAGACATGATGGGGGTGTGTGTGTGTGTTTAACCAGACATGGGGTGTGTGTGTGTGTGTGAGCAGATGCCGGGAGCCAACACACGAGACCCTACCCATGACAAGGTCATGAGGGAGAAAACCTGACAGGCAAGGCAGATCAGGTTTTCAGGGGTTTCAAAAAGGCCAGCTCACAAGATCCCACCCATGACAAGGTCACGAGGAGACAGCCTGACAGGCAAGGCAGATTAGGTTTTCAGGGATTTCGAAAAGCTGCCCCCGGCACTCACCTTAAAGATGGTATCTGTCTTTCTGATGTCTGCCTCAATAGACTACTCCCTAATTTCTGTGACACAGGCAGAAGTCCTTCCCCGATCTCTTCCCAAATAAGAATCAATTTAGAACTTTAATCAATAAGTTTCCCAGGTGGTGGTATTTTATGAGATTATCCAGGGTGAAAGGAGTGTTTTAATTTAAACTCCTTTGCTGGTAGTTTGTTAGCCAAATGCATTTATGCCCTTGGTACTAATATGCATGATTGCTTATATTATCCTAATCATAAAATAGCATAAAGAACCTGATTATATAAAAGCCCTAATAGACATAGAGCCTTTTTGAGGGGTGAAGGAGTCCTATTAGAAAACATAAGAAAAGTTATTCTAAAGGTGGTTATTGGGTTGACGTTTGCTTGCTGTGTTTTTCTTGCTGTGTTTTTGCTTTTAATGTGCTAAGGTTGTGTTATAGAAACCATTGTTAATATAGTTAAAGATCTAGAGAAATAAGAACTTAGCCCTAGTGTGGTAACAATGAGATGGTTGTTAACTGTCAGCCAGGAGTGCAAGGCAGAAGCTGCCTCACCAAAGTCGCAGAGTCAATGTGGGGTAAACTTCTTAGATAAACGCAACTGACAACTTCTGCAGAAGGATTAATTTTTGTATTAACAAGGTTATATTTCTACTCTGTACTATTGCCCTATGAGACTGCTACCTTTCAGTTAAGATCACCATAGAAATGGAAAATAGGTTTACATTCACCTGACCTGCATAAAATGTTAATAGCCCCAAGGCCAGAAGATCATGTGCTAAGAATTACTATAGAATTAGAAAGCAAAAAACATCCTGCTTTTCCTAAAAAACAAAATGATGTAATACTAATCCTGTGTAAGCATGAGTAAGCATCATGTACCTTGAAAACGTTCTGGGTGAGGGTATAAAACCTGTTGTCAAAAAGTAAAACACAGACTTGGCCCTATCAAGGCTGGTCTCACGTGTCTTCTCTCTCTCGACGACGCCGTTCATCCTGAGGGCACCCCCTGGATCCTGCCGAGGCTGGACCCCGGCAAGCAGACATGGTGGGGTGAGTGTGCGTGTGTGTGAGCAGACATGGTGGGGTGTGTGTGTGTGTGTGTGTGTGTGTGTGTGTGAGCAGACATGGTTGGGTGAGTGTGCATGTGTGTGAGCAGACATGGCGGAGTGTGTGTGTGTGTGTGTGAGCAGACATGGCGGGGTGTGTGTGCGTGTGTATAAGCAGACATGATAGGGTGGGGTGTGTGCATGTGTGTGTGTGAGCAGACATGGTGGGGTGTGTGCGTGTGTGTGTGAGCAGACATGGTGGGGATGTGCGTGTGTGTGTGAGCAGACATGGTGGGGTGTGTGTGTGTGTGTGAGCAGACATGGGGTATGTGTGCATGCGTGTGTGTAAGCAGACATGGTAGGATGTGTGTGTGTGTGTATAAGCAGACATTGTAGGGTGTGTGTGTGTGTGTGTGCGCGCACATGCATGCACGCACACACACAAACATGGTAAGTGTCCTGGGAAAGAGAAACAGGCATGGCTTTCCTGACAGACCAGAAGCCACTTTGGCCAAAGCCATTTCGTGATCTAAGCCTGGGCAGAATGCTGGCTCTTAAACAGGTCTTAGTAATTGGTCTTAAGGGAAAAAAGGAATGCAGAAACCAACACTGCTATCAGGTGAGAGAAGCAACAACAGCAAAGGTGGTCCACCAGCTGTAAAGACTCTCCGTTCTGTGTCACTGGTGACGATGAGCCTGAAGTCTCAGCCACCAGACCTACTGGACCGAAGGGGTGGAGATGACCTCCTCTGACCCTCCTGGCTTCAATCACACAAGCCTTGGACTCTGGAGGGAGACAGTGCTTCGGGAAAGGTGACCGGTGTTCTCCTTACTTTCTATGAATAATAAATCCTTTCTTCTCCCAATCTTTGGCTTGTTCGTGTCTTTTGGCTCAAGATCCACCATGAAGCAAACCCAGTTTTTCAGGTAACAAATGTGGAGTTTGGCTTATGTAAACACTACACACCCCTCCATTTCTGTGTATCAGTCAAGAGGAATATTCACGCGTGAGCCAAAGAGACATGTTCAAAATGTCTACAGCATTTTGCAGCTGTCTAAACCTGGAAACAATCTAAATGTCTATCAGCAGAGAAACGTTAAAGGCATCATAACACACCTGTTTCACTCCCCTCTTGGCCTAATCATAACGAGTGTCATGACTTGACGCACCCTTGTGATTGCACGGCAGCCTTCAGCAAAGATGGTTAGAAAACTTCAGGGGGGGTGTGTGTATTACTCACATGTGTTGGAATTTTCGCATGGCACACCTGGGGCACCACAGTGAGGTGGGGACACGTGGGGGCGGGGAGGGCAGGAGGATGGGATTCCGCTTTCATCAGGGTTGAGTATAGCAGCCTAGGGGACGGAAAACCTACGCACCCATCCTCCAGAAGAAAATGATCTGACATCTGTGCATCCACTCCTACTGCTCCTGTCCACACAATACCACTTTAAAAGTAAAAATGAGATATAAGAAACAGTAGGCAGAATAACAGCCCCCAAAGATGGTCATGCCCTAATCCCCAAAGCGGCAAGTTACCTTAGACAACAAAGGGGTCTCTGCAGATGCGGCCAAGTTAAAAGCCCTGAGATGGGGAGACTGTCCTGGACTACCTGGAAGGCCCGAGTAATCAGAAAGACCCGTAACAGAGAAGCAGACGAGGAAAATCAGAGAGGAAGGGCGACAATGGGAGCAGCAGCTGGCGTCGCCGCGCCTGGAAGGTGGAGAAAGGCAGCCTCTAGGAGCTGGAGAAGGCCAAGCCCAAGGTTCTCCCCTGGACCTTCTGGAAGGAATCCGCCTGGGGATACCTTGATTTTAACCCCCTAAGGCCCATTTCAGACTTCTGACCAAGGCAAGAAGGTAGATGCTCCCCTTCCGTCCCCAGGGTAAAGCAATTGGAGATTCATTCCCTGTGGAGGAAACTTGAAGACAATAACAAGACAATGAAGGGAGGAGGCTGGGCCCTGCCTAAACGTCTCATTCTTGAAGCCAAAAGACTTCCCCTAACACAAAGAGAAAGGCTCCTTGGAGGTCAAAGGGGAATGATGCCAAGCTGCTCACAGGGCTCTGTGGTAGACTCTATCTTGGCTAAAAGTTTCATGGGCACACATGGGAGGGGCTGTGACATACCAAACGTGACTACGGCAAGGCTGTATATTGTCACCCTGTTTATTTAACTTATATGCAGAGTACATCATGTGAAATGCCAGGCTGGAGAAAGCACAAGCTGAAATCAAGATTGCTGGGAGAAATACCAACAACCTCAGATATGCAGATGATACCGCTCTAATGGCAGAAAATGAGAGAAACCAAAGAGCCTCTTGCTGGTCGAAGAGGAGAGTGAAAAAGCTGACTTAAAACTCAACTTTCAAAATAACTACAATCATGGCATCCGGTCCCATCACTTCATGGCAAATAGAGGGGAAAAGTGGAAACAGTGACATATTTTCTTTCCTTGGGCTCCAAAATTACTGCAGACGAAGACTGCAGCCACAAAATTAAAAGACACTTGCTCCTTGGAAGGAAAGTTATGACAAACCTAGACAGTGTAGTAAAAAGCAGAGACATTGCTGACAAAGGTCTGTATAGTCAAAGCTATGATTTTTCCAGTAGTCATGTATGGATGTGAGAGTTAGACCATAAAGAAGGCTGAGCACTGAAGAACTGATGCTTTTGAACTGTGGTGTTGGAGAAGACTCTTGAGAGCCCCCTGGACTGCAAGGAGATCAAACCAATCTATAGTAAAGGATATCAACCCTGAATAGTCATTGGAAGGGCTGATGCTGAAGCTCCAATACTTGATGATGCAAAGAGCAAACTCATTGCAAAGACCCTGATGCTGAGAAAGATTGAGGGAGGGAGGAGAAGGGGACGACAGAGGATGAGATGGTTGGATGGCATCACTGACTCAACTGACTTGAGTTTGAGCAAACTCTGGGAGATAGTGAAGGACAGGAAAGACTGGTGTGTTGCAGCCCACCGGATCACAAAGGGACAGACACGACTTAGCAACTGAACAACAACAAAGAATAGGTATATATACATGAATATGCATAGGTATGTGAATAGACATGTAAGCAACCTAACGTCATGGCCACACTGTGTCACTGTGAAGGAGGAAAGGAACAGGCTGAGCTGACTCCATCTTGAAAAAGAAGGAAACTCCATATTACACTTTCAGTGAACTTTGGACTACGTGCCTGGTAGCCGTGGAGATAACATTACCTATGGCCAAACTGGACTCCCAGACTGATAAACACCAGATTCCAAACCAAGATTTCCCGTCGCCAAAAAGAATGCAATAATCCCCTAGGTAGTCAATCACCTCTGTGATCTTTATGGACCCCTTGCTGTAGGCTACCAACTGCCCCTTCTGATTATGAATCATGGCTGTAACCTGATTGTATCTCCCTTTAACACTTTCCAAGCTAGGGTTAAGGAATCTGGGGATGTGCGCTTGAGCAGTACACTTAAGATATATAAGGTTTTCACACAAGTTGGTCAGGGTCCCTGGCTAAAGAGACTCTGCCTCCGACCGCTGGTGTACTAAACTACACTCCACTATCCAGGCTGTCCTTCTGAGTGAGTTTGTTTCCCGGAGCGTTTGACTATAACAACTGTTCAGACGTATTCAATCTCCGCAACCAATCTCCACAGGCTGACACTGACTGTTTTCAGCCAGCCCTTGTCACAAGCTGAGCCCACAGCCACCGAGGCGCTGTCCCACTTACGTCATTCTCTTCACCAGGGAAGCTGCCCGCCCACCTCCCCGGGCCTCGGGCCAAAGCTGCACCAGGCCGGGTGGCTATCCCAAGGCCCAGCACAAGGCAGGGAGCCACCCGGTCAAGTGCGCTCTACCAGGGCTGTCTGTCCCTCCCAGGGGTTGGTTCTGTGGGGAATAAGGTCGGGGGTTACTCAACTTGAGAAGGAAAGTCTGGCAGGCCAGCCCTCGGTTCTGTAACTTGCAGGACCCCAAAGAGCGGATCCCACAAACACGGGGCGGAAAAAAGCCAAGAGGCAACGCGCAGGCGCAGACCCAGTGCCGCGCGTCGGGAGGCGGGCCCGCAGGGGGGCGCGCACGCGCGGAGGCGCACTCGGGCGCCATGACGTCATCGGAGAGCGCCGGCGTTCGCTCCTCCCGCGGGGGTCCGCCTCACTGGCCCCGCCCCGAGACGCCCCGCCCCCTAGGCCCGCGGGGGGCGGGCGGGGGGACCCGACCCAGTGAACCCCTCGCCCCTTCTCGCAAGCGCGCGTCTCCCCGGGCTGCGTAACCTCAGTGGCACCCGGCGCGCGTCCACACAGGAAGACCAAAGCGGCGTCGGTAAGAACTGACCTCGGGCCGGTCAGTCGTCTGTTTGGCCCACCTGCTGACAGACTGCGGGAGTGATTGACTTAGACACGACGACGGACGGTCACCAACCTGCAGACCCGGAGGAACACGGCCTACTTCCGACCTAGGGGCTGGCTGCCTTGGGGCCCGCGCTGGGTGGGGGCGGGGCCTCGCGCCTGCGGGACCTGTTGGGGGCGGAGCCTTGTGGGGGCGGGGCCTTGGGCGTGTCTCACGCTGTGTTGGGGCGGGGCCTGAGGGGCGGGGCCGGCTGTAGTCACGCCTCCCGCCGGGCAGGACCTGATCCTCAGACCAGCAGCGCGCGTGGTGGGTGGCCTTCTCAGGTCCGACAGGGTGAAGATGAAGCCTCGCAGGGCCCGGGCCGTCAGCGGGTCAGTTCTCTGACTTGGAGCAAAGTCTGGATCTCAGGATTCGAAGAGCACTGACAACTGGAGCTGGAGAGTAAGACATAGAGACAGTGGTTTTGAAAGAGGCAATTTTGTAAATTAAAAAAACATCTGTAATCTATGGGTGTAATCTAGTCATCTAACATAGTCAATGAATGTTAATAATTCAGTGTCTCACCTAAATGTATTCCTTTCTAAATACTAATGGACTCCTGTGTGCCTGACTGTTGTAGGTGCTGAGGATTCAACATTGAGCAGAGCAGACAGAAATCCCTGATGGAGGGAAATTCCCTGATGGAGGGGAAGGCCAGGCCCAGAAGGGTTACCTGCATACTGGAGCTGGTGAGGAGCGTGGCCAGTTGTCTGTAGACTGAATGAAAGAAGTGGTGCCCAACTGAAGGAGATAAAATTGAGAGCTGAGTAAAACTCCTGAGGAGAGGAAGGAAGGTCTAGAAGGACCTTCTCCCGCATTTCTCACCTGTGCTTGTTGATTTTGAGACACCCCACAAAGCTAAGTACAGCAGGTTACCACCATACATGCACTCGACCCCTCCCGGAGTGTGCTGGCCACAGTGGGGGCCTGTGGAATTCACTGGAATTATGTCATTGTCATTATTTTTTCACTTACCTGATTCACCTGGTCGAGTCCTTATCTTTCTTTCTTTCTTGGCCATGTGGCTTGTGGGATCTTAGTTCCCTGACCTGGGATTGAAACCAGGCCCTCTTCAGTCCTAGCATTTTCAACTTCCAAGTGGGGACACATTTTTTTTTTCCCTCCCTGCAGAACACCTTCTAGTATTTCATTTGGTGTGGGCTTCCTGTTGATGGATTCTTCCAGTTTTTGTTTTTCTGAAAACTTCTTTATGTTTTGTATTTTTCAGGGACATTTTTCACGGGGTGTAGAAGTATAAGTTGGCTTTTATCTCTGCTAGCATTCTGAGGATGTTATTCCACTGTCTTCTGGTTTCCGTGTTTTCTGTCATTCTTAATATTGCTCCTTTGAAGATGGCATGTCTTCCTAGGTGCTTTAAGCTTTCTTCTTTATTCTCAGTCATCAGGTTTACTGTACTGTGCCTGCATGTGTTTTTCCCTGTGTTTACCCTTCTTGATGCTCATTGTGCTTCTAGAATCTGTAGCTTGATATCTTTCATCAGTTTGGGGACAGTCTCAGCTCTTATTTCCTCACGCATCTTGGATGCTTCACTCTCTTTCTGCTCTTCATCTACAACTCAGTTAAAAATATTCTTGACCTTTCCACTGAACCCCAGTATCTGTTTTGCTTTTTATTAGATTGTATACCTTTTCACTCTGTTTCAGTCTGCATAGTTTCTTTTGACCTGCCTTCTGGTTCACTAACTCTCTCTTTATCTGTAGGTCTGCTGTCACAACTATCCACTGAGCCGTTAAGTTTAGTTATTCTATATGTCTCCTTAGAATTTTCACTTGTTTGTTTTTGTTTCCAGGCCTCCCCGCACCCCAGATCTGTTCATATTGTCTTTCACTCCTTGAGTACCTTTACTGTATTTCTTCTAAAGTCCTTGTCAAATGGCTCCACTATCTTCATCTCTGTTGGGTCACTTTCTGTCGCCTGTTCCTTTGAATGCGTCTTATTTCCTGATATACCTCATTGAGTGTTGCACATTTAATATTTAAGAACTTATAAAGACAGATTTCCCTAGTGGTCCAGTGGTTAAGAATCCACTTTCCAATGCAGGGGATATGGGTTCCGTCCCTGGTCCAGGAACTAAGATCCCACATGCCACAGAGCAACTAAGCCCACGTGCTGCAACTACTGAGCCCATGTGCTATAGAACCTGTGTGCCACAAGAGAAGCCCCTACATGCAACTAGAGAAAGCTCACATGCCGCAGTGAAGACCCAGCACAGCCAAGACAAACTGAAGTGTAGTTGATGTGCAATATCATATTAGTTTCAGGTGCAGCACAGAGATTCAGTTAAACACATGCGGGAAGAATTTTAAGACAAATAAATGGAGAGTCATACATGTTCATTCATGGAAAAACTCAATATAGTGAAGATCTCAGTTCTCCTTAAGTTGATCTACAAATTAATTAGAATTCCAGTGAAAATCCCAGCAAAACTTTTTGTAGATAGAAACAAGCTGCTTCTAAAACTTACACATGGAGATGCAAAGAACAAGAATAATTTAAACAGTTTTGAAAAAGAAAAAGTGTGAGAATCACATTACCCAACTTAAAATTCAGAGTGGATTTCCTTAGAATTGGCTGCTCTGATTGCCCTGCAGTCAGACTTCACATGAGAAGCAAACTCCATCAAAGCAAAGATATGTGTCCTGATGTTAGGGGTGCTGTCTAGAGGGATGGTTGTTTGGAAAGCAGTCTGGCAAAGCTGAAATGATATGTGACCTTTGACCTAGAACTTTCTCTCCCGGGAATCAGGCCATGCCACAGAAAGGAGGACACGGGGAGACTGTTTTAGCTTTGCCAGTGGTGGCAGAAACGTGGGGTCATGCAGAGAGTGTGCTGGACTCCCACTAGCACGGCCCCAGCCCTATGTGAGGCTGACCCCAAGCTCCAGGCCCTGGGAGTGCAGCAAAGAGGGCTCCAGGTGGGGAGAGGGGTGAAGAAGGAGGAGGGGCAGAGCCATGTGGAGTGAAGAGCCAGGTGTGGACCAGCGACAGCCCGTGTGTGCATAGGTCGAGTACGGCTGCTCACGGGATGCCACGCAGATGCAGGTGTGTCAGCAGAGGTGAGACGCTGCTTCACAGGCCTGTTTGGGGGTCCTGCTGGGCATGGAGGTGGGAGAAGTCACGATGTGGAGGTCCACAATGTGAAGTCATAAAATGGAAGGGAAGAGGTGGGTTTTGTTGCTGTTGTTTGCTTTTTTTTTCAGCTGCATTGCATGTGGCTTGTGAGATCTTAGTTCCCCGAGCAGGGATCAAACCCAGGCCATTGGCAATGAGTGCCAAGTCCTAACCACTGGGTTGCCAGGAGACTCCTGAGGTTGTGGTCTCAGAAAGATCACACCTAACACATATCCACAAATGCACACATGTGGGTGGACACTTGTAGTGGAATTAATGGAGACCATGAGATCTGGGCTGGTGCAGGTGCTGGCCAGGGGCACCCAGGGTCTCAGTGGAGCAGGGGGGACTGTGGCCCCTAACTGTGAGGATGATGTGGGCAGGAGGGGTGATCAGGAGCCTGGAGGGCCTGCCCGCTCCTCCTGGCTGGTCAGCCCTCAGATGTGGTGCCCTCCAGTGTCTGTCAGGAGGGGTCTGCTCCAACCACAAGGGTCTTCGTTCTGCTCAGGGGCCCTGAAGGACTTTAAGAGGATCAGGGTCTTTAGAATAAAACCTTTATTTCCACAGTTAGTGTGTCTGGACACATGTTAGTAGGTGGTTCCTAAAGGAAATCAGCCCTGAATACTGGCAGGGCTGATGCTGAAGCTGAAGCTCCAATACTTTTCCCACCTAATGCGAAGAACTGCCTCATGGGAAAAGACCCTGAGGCTGGGAAAGATCGAGGGCAGGGGGAGAAGGGGACGACAGAGGATGGGATGGTTGGATGGCATCACAACTCAATGGACATGAATCTGAGCAAACTCCAGGAGATAGCAGAGGACAGAGAAGCCTGGCGTGCTGCAGTCCATGGGGTCACAAAGAGTTGGACACGACTGAGCGGCTGAACGGCAACAACGAATGAATGCAGAGGAGTGAGGGACACCTAGGATGTCGTGGTTCCCGGGTACGGGGTGGCAGGGGAACCCACAGGAGGATGCCATGTGGCTGAAGGTTCACGAGAGGTAATTCCGGACACCTTGTGGATGGGTGCAGGGTTGGCCACCAGCATGAGGAGCAGCCTGGAGCCGCCTGGCGAGCGAGTCTCAGGAGCCGGTGGAGCACTGGAGAGGAGCCCCTTTGTCCCCAGCACCGTCCCCCACCAGCAGGCAGACACTCTGTCCAGGACAGGCTGCTGGAGGCCAGCTCTGCTCCCAGATCTCGGGCCAGGGGCTGGGCAGAGGTAGCTCTTGTGCAGCAATACAGGACCTGCCAGCCCCCGTTTCCCCAAAGGCCTACGTTCAGAGACACCGCTTTCCTCAAGGAGGCTATAAATAGAAAACTTGTCTGCAGCTCCTGGCTCAGCCTGACCCATTTCTGCCTCAGAGCTGCTAGCGTCAGTGTCAGGCCTCTGCTGGGCCTCGTAGACGTGGAACTTGGGAGGAGACACTCTTTTCTTTCAGTTCTGCAGTTTGAGGAAATGACCAGCACTGAAGGACAAGGAGTCCGTGTGCCCAGGATTACCTCCAAAACAGGACACTCAGGCAGCTCTTTGCCAGGACTCACCTTAAAGTGGTCTAGGATGCAGTCTTGTATTCCTCAGGTTGTATTAGCACTTGTCGCCATAATTCTGTGTCATTGGGGGAGTTAGAAGCAGGTTAGAGAAAATGTGTAAGGAAGAAAAGATGCACAGCTGGAAGGCATGTCACATGCAGGCAGGTGACTGTCGTGGGTAGGGCCCACGACCTGGGCCTGTGAGGACACAGCCCCCGCGCCCCGAGGGGCAGCTGTGAGCGTCTGGTCCTTGCAGCGGAGAAATCGCACACACAGCGTGCAAGGCGGGGGACTGGCCTTGGCAGGCCGCCTGGTTCTCTGGAGAGGATCCCTGCTGGGTCATGGCCATCACTGCCTTGCTTCCAACAGGTCCATGGAGGGGCTGGAGCACACCTGCACCTCGTCCCCACTTAGGGGCTGTTGGGAAGGGGGCTGCCGTAACTTGTGTTTCATTTCCCTGGGGGCGCTCATCCTGGTGTGCGATCGCAGGGTCGGGTTCTGTCAGTGAGGAGCCGCCAGGGGCTGGGGGGGGGCCGGTGCCCGGGGCGTGGCCGCCACGCTCAGCCGCTCCAGTGACTGTGCAGCGCGTCTCTCGTGGCCCTGAGCTGCCCTCACTCTCGGCCGATGACGTGGGGTGTCTTCTCGAGCTTCCTCGCCCGCTGTGCCAACCACAGTCAGCAGAGACCAACGGTGAGGACAGGCTGCCCAGCAGTGGCGAGGAGCTCAGACGGGTCTGGGCAGCAGCTCGTGCCTCAGCCTGCTGGCCCGCGACTCAGTGGAGAGACTGTGGCCTCCATCCCCGGGCTCCTAGGGGGCTGTCCTGCCCTTGGGTCCCTGAGCTGCGTGCCCGCTGGTAGACTCGCTCGTGGGTTCCAGGCCTTTGGAAGGACCAGCTCCCAGGCCTCCTGTGACCTTCCTCCTCCTCTCTCACTCGGAGGCTCTGCCCTGTTCTGCCACCAGCCTCCCAACGCCCCAGCCGCCCACCATTTCCAGGGTCTCCGGTGGCTCTTCTAAAGCACATGAAGGCTCTGCATTTCTGTTGAAACACGTGGTTGCCGCCTCCTGTCATGAGCATCGTCATGTTGAAGTATTTCTAATTTCCTTATGATGTCTTCTTAGAACCATGAACTATTAGAGATGTTTCCCAGTGTATGAGGTTGCCTTTTGTTTGTATGTTTTTGTAATGATCAGCAAGAACTTAGTGAGGCCCCGTGTACAAGTCAGTGCCTTCTGGGTTCTGGACACACCCAGCAGAGCCCTCCCTGTGCACTCCATTTTTGCTACACATGTATTTTTGAAATGTTCTAAAGTTTTTATTATTTTTTCCTCAGATATCAGATCACACAGACACATACACATTTTCATAACCCTTTGTTATAATCACAGGCCCATGAAGCACGTGCCTTATGACCAAACAGGTTTGTTTCACAGCTCGGCAGGACCAGCTTCTCCAGGAAGCCCTCAGAGTTTCTTCAGACCATACACAGGGCTGGATGAGGGTACCACCCACCCCTGCCCCTTATCAGGGAAGGATTCGTGGGGACTGTGCCTCCCTCCACCCAGTCTGTCTCCTTCCTGGGATGGGTGGGTCGGGGGCTGAGCCACCTGGGAAAACCACTCCTGAGTCTTCTCTGCCCGAAAGCTGGGAGAGCAGCAGGCTGTCTGCATGGAGCCCTTCACCCCACCCCTGGCAGGACTCCGTGGGGTTCACCTAGGAGGAGCTGCTGCCCCTGGTCCCCGGGTGACCTGGCCGCCAAGCCACAGGCCTCTCCTGGCTTCTGAGGGCTCGAGCTGAGCCTGGAGCCCAGTAGGGCTTTTGCTGCAGGTCTGAGTGGCCGGCCTCTGTGCCCACATGCAGGACGATGCAGGGCGCAGCTGCGTCCAGCTGTCGCCTGGGCCAGGGCTGCCCCTAGGCCCCCGGAGCACAGCTTTCACGGACTGGGGCTGACTCGCGGGCTCCAACTCTGCCCGGGACAGAAGCCCGTCCACGCTCCTCACACACCCAGCCCCTGCAGCCCCTGCGGGTCAGGCCATGATGGGCTTCCAGCTCCTGACTTAGTGGCAGAACCTGTTCCTCATGAAGCCTCATGCGGCGCCTCCGCAGGTCTGCCCTCCCCTCGTGTGTGGTCAGCCCTGGTGGCCACTGCACACACGCTCAAGAGGCACGGGCAGCCCCTGCTTCCACGCGTCCCTTTGGTCAGGCCCGTCAGCATGCATCGAGGCTTCTGTGAACTGGCTCATTTCCGTAGGACATGTTGGTTATGAGACACGGGACATCGGGGCGCCTCGGCCCTCTCAGTTTCCGTGGGTTTGCATTTGTTGAGGTTGTGAGAGGAACACGGTTGGGTCACGTCCCTTCCTGGGGCCCCATCTCCTGGCCAGCCTGCCCTCCCCCGCCTCTACTGTCTGCATGTTGATCAAAACTGCTCTTATTTTTTTGTTTAATGTCTCCCTCAATCTTTATTTTTTTAATTGAAAAGTTTTCATTTCTTTGGTCTTCGCTGCCGCACGCAGGCTCTCCAGCAGCAGTGAGCAGGGCCTGCTCTTCACTGGGTGCACAGCCTCTCTCACGGAGGCGTCTGCTTGCGGAGCCTGGCTCCGGGGCCAATGAGAGCTCCACCACCGTGGACCCGGCCTCCGCAGTTGTGACGCACAGCTTAACTGCCCTGCAGCTCACCTCGTGGACTTCAGGGAACGGTGGGAATCAGGACAACGTTCCCAAGTGCTTCCCGGTGCCCAGTGCTTGAGAAAACTGGAGCCGGGAGTGGGGGCAGGCCGGGCGGGCAGGCTGCCTTCCTGTGTCTGGGGAGGAGGCTCGGACACCCGGGGAGACGTGGTGGCCGGGGTGCGCCGGGCCAGGGCGGCTGCTGGGCTGGGGCCGGGCTGAGGTTCACGGACAGAAGCAGGAGGCAGCCGGGGCCCAGCTGGGCAGGATGCCGCCCGCGGGTGAGGCCCTGAGAGTTGCTGCCCAGCCAGTTCCTGCGGGCCAGGGGCCGTGCGGAGCGAGGGCTGTGGATGCAGCGCTGGCTGAGCTCACAGTCAACCCCTGTGCCCTCCCATTTCCCTTCCGGTGGGCGGGAAGGGGCCCCACCTGACACCCCGCCTGGGGGCAGAAGAGACAGCAAGCACTGAGCTCACACCCCAGGCCCCCTGCCCTCCTGGCCCTGGGCCTGGTCAGCAGCCCCAGGCACAGAGGGTCCACCCTGGCCCTCCTGGCTCAGGCCCCGGCCCTTCCCACTGGGAGGGCCCCGCCTCTGAGCCCCGCCCGTGAGGACAGAGAGAAGGAGTGAGCTGCGGGAAGGTCTGCTGATGCCTGCCCTTCTGGGGCAATCCTGGCGCCCATGCCGCCCTCTGTACCCCCAGCCACCCCTGGACGGAAGGTGCACGGAACCTGGGGAGCACCCACGTGGCACCAGAATGGCTGGGGAAACCCTGCACATGTGTTAGAGGGACGAGCCACACCAGCTGCAAGTCACAGATAAAGCTCACTCTAATGCGACTGTAACTAAGAAAAGCCTTTCTAAATCACACAAAATCCTCCATGCTGCTTATAGAAAGTAACAGATTCAACCACATGAAAATCAAGCATTTGCTTGGGGAGGAATACCCAGATCAAACTTAAAAGAAGATATGAAACTGTGTGAAAATATTTCCAGTTCTAATGTCCTTAATGGGTGAGGAGTTCCTATGGATCAGTTTCTTAGAGGGCAAAAGGATGGGAAATGATACAAACAGTTAGTTCACAATAAAAAGAAAGACTGATAAAATATGCTTGTTCACCTCACTAAGAGATGTGCAGATTGAAAGCAGAGCAATGTGGCCATGCACCTCTCACCACAAGGGAAGGTCTGCGGGTCAAGGAACCTTGGAGGGTTCTGGCCGGGGGTCCATGGGTACCATGAACACACTGCTGAAGCTCAGAGCACAGAGGAGACAGACGCATCCTCTGAGGAGGGAGGAGTAAGTGCTTGGAGCCCCTGTGCACCTGGGTGCATCGTCACATCAGAGCAGAGGTGCCTGTCACTAAGGAACCCTAATAAATCATGATGGATCCACTAAATGCACATTACACAGCCTGAACAAAGACACACCCTGGGAGGATATGAGGAAGATTCTGAAGACTGCTAAGTGGAAAGGACATGCAGTCACGCTACGGGAGACATAGTGGACATGCTAGACAACTGTGGTGCACCACCTCCATTCTGGAAGCACAATGGCTGGACTCCAGGAGGGGGGCCCAGGGGTGGTGGGAGAGGACAGACCTCCCAGCTGAGACCACAGGGTGACACGACCCTCCCTCACAGGCAAGACACCTTCAAGGTAAAAGGCTCAGAACGATCCTGACCTCTGACCTTGGGTCCCACCATGGGTTGGAATGCCAGTGACCCCACAGCTCCGCCCACTGCTGGCACCCACTCTGCTTCATGTCCGTAGGCAGTTGGAAGCCCCCACGGGTCTCTGATCCTCACTTGACCTCCTTGCTCAAACCCACCCGACCCAACCCTAGTCCATCATTAGAGACAAGGCGCAGCTCCAGCAGCACAGGTGAGCACCGTCGCCACCTCGTGCTCTGTGGCCACGCTGGGGCAGAGGCCACCAGGGGTGACCTCAGTCCCCTGGGCTCCAGCCGAGCCAACACTGCCCCCTAGCACCAACCATGGGCCAGGCGCGTCCAGCCCCCTCAGCAGTCCGTCGGGGAGGGCTGCCACCAGAAGTGTCCATGTCCACGTGGGGAGCCTGAGGTCAGGGTTAGACACCCGGACCAGAGCAGGAGCGGGGGCAGGATGGAGGAGGGGCACTGGTACGGAAGGAACGGAGGGTCTGGGAGGATGGCGGGAGGAGGAGGTGACTGGGGAGGAGGAGGAAGGTTTAATGTAGAAGGGAGAGGGTGGGAGGAGGAGGAGAGGAGACAGAAGGAGGATGGGGAGCAGACGCAGGATGACCGAGGGGATGCAGCGGAAGGAGACGGGTGGAGGGATGGAAGAGGTGGGTGCAGCAGGATGGGAATGGGGTGGGGGTGGGGGAGGAGCAGGCCCAGGCCAGCCCAGGGCAGCTGCGCTGGCTTAGAGTGGGTCCCTGTGAAGGTTGTACCCAAGTGAGCCCCTGGTTTAGCTACCAGTTCCAGGGAACCTGAGGAAGCTGGGTGAAGCATGGGCTGGAAAGGACTGTACTGATTCAATTCAGAGAGCAACGGTTTATGGCCAGCATCAGCGCATCCCCCGCACGCTAACCAGCAGTGTGAGGGGCAGAGCGGGGTCAGTCAGGGCAGGGGACCGGCAGGTCCTGAGGACAGGAAGAGAGATCGTGTTCAGGACCTGCAGGCCAGAGCTGCCCTGGTCACCGCCCCGTGCCTGGTGACACCCTGAACCTGGGACAGTGCCCTTCAGGCTTCTGGCCTCAGTGTTGGCCCTGACCTCTGAGCTGGGCCCCTTGGAGTGGAATGGCAGTGACCTCACAGCTCTGCCCACTGCCCAGCATCCACTCTGCTTCACATCCATAGTGTTTGGAGGCACCATGGTCTCTGACCTGCTCTGACCCTCACCTGCCCAGTTCCCTCTCTCCTGCCCTGTCCCTGGGTGCATTTCCATTGAGGAGGCAAGAGGTCGGAAAGGTGTGCATCACCTCCTCTCTTGTGGCCAGACTGGGGACAGAGGTTCATGGATGGATGACTCAATCCTCCCTGGTTTTGGCCAAGGTGGCTTGGACCCGCTGCACTGACCCTGGGCCAGGCACGTTCAGCCCCTCTTGGATCCATAGGGGGAGGGCTGCTGCCAGAGGTGCCCGTGTCCTTGAAAGGAGCCCAAGGTCAGAGCTTAGACTCCTGACCCAGAGGAGGCGGGAGAGAGGATGCTGGAGGGAGAGGAGGTGGGTAGGTGTAGCCGGAGGGGGATGGATACAGCAGGAAGAGGGGTGCGGGGTGACATGGGGTGATGGCGGGAAGTAGGAGTGCTGGAGGGAGGAGGGAGGTGGGGAGGACGGAGCCGGGCTGAGGAGGATGGACAGTGGTCTGGATCGGGAAATGGGGAGAAGGCAGGAGAAAGGGTGGGGGTGAGGGGCTGGCGGGGGCAGTGTTGCAGCTGAGGGAGGAAGAAGGATGTAGGGGAAGGGGGTGAAGGGCAAAGGGCGGAGGAGTTGGCAGGTGGAGATGTGACAGAGGGCCCAGGCGAGCAGAGCTTCAGCCGCCCCAGGGCCCCATGCTCTGTCTGAGACCCTCTTGTGTCTCTCCTCCTGCCCCAGGTCAGGGACGCGGGCTGCGTGGGTACATCTGCCCTGGGGGCCGAGGTGGGGACGCAGGGCCTCAGCCCTTGACCCTTGCAGTACCCTGACCCCGGTCCTCTCCACGCGTCTCACACACCCGAGCCGTTTCCCAACGGGCTGGGCCTCCTGTGCGTCTCCAGGCAAGAGTGGACCCTCGGTGTGAACGGGGACGATGCGGCCCTTCCCCTGCACTGTGTTCGGAACTGTGGACGAGAGACCCTCAGCCGCACAGGGCCCTGAGGTTGCACGCATCCTTCCCCCCGACCAGTGCCCTCCGGGTCGGCCAACGTGTCCCCTGGGCAGATCCCCAGCGAGAACCTGCTGCAAGGTGAGTAGAATGGAGGTGTGAGCGCCTCGTGCTAGAGCCCCCTGGCCCCCCGTCCCCGCTCTGCCTCCTGAGTGGGGCCTTCCTGGGGGGTGTGGTTCCTGTGGAGAGCCCCGGGCCACCACCTTCAGGGGCTCCTGGGGCTGAGACGGTGGGAATCTGGCTCAGAGAGCTTTCCTTCAATTCTTACAGCGCCAAATGTGGGTGTTAAAGCATCCCATTCTGTGGTTTTAGTGTATTCACAGAGTTATGCAGCCACTGTGTCCACATTTCACCACCTCCTAAAACAGTCCATAACTCATCAGCAGATTTGCCCCTTGCCCCTCCCCCAGCCCTGGACACCACTAACCCAGCTTCTGTCTCTGTGGATCCCGCAACGCAGGACGTTTCAGATCAGTGGCATCACAGAGTCTGTGGTCTCTTGTGTCTGATTTCCTCCACTGAGCAGCGTGGGCACCCACGGTGGAGCCCGGGTCAGCATTTCCTGTCCACAGTCCAGAGGGGCTGCCATCACTCCCTGGGCTCACGTTGCTGGGAGGAGCCGCTCCGTGTGATCTGGATTTTCACGCGTCCGGTGGCCTTGCTCTCTAGAGCTGGACAGACTTTGGAGAAAAGTCTGTCCGTGTCCTCTGTCCATTTTCTGATTGAGCTGCTGCTTTTTACTGTTGAGTTAGGAGTTTTCATATATTTTGTATGCTATATTTATACATATGTATTCTGTATAATAGGCCCCTTATTAGATAGGTGACTCACAAATATCTTTATTCATTGTGTAGGTTGTCTTTTCGTTTTCTTGATGGGTCATTTGAAGCACAGGAGCTTTTCATTTTGATAAAGTCTACTTTACCCATTTTTTTCTGTTGCTCCTGCTTTGTTTTCCCTTAGTTGCACTGTGCAGCATGGGGGATCTTAGTTCCCCGACCAGGGATCGAAGCTGTGCCCCCTACAGGGGAAGCGTGCCGTCCTAACCGCAGGGCCACAGGGAAGCACCCTGTCGCTCAGGCATCCGCTTCAGCAAGGCGTGCTCCCAGAGGCCTCAGGAGTCCCTGCCTGGCACACGTCTGACCTCTCCTTTCTTCACACTCAGGGCCAGGTGCGTGGTGCACTCTGCTGCGGCTCGGATCTTCTCCCGGGCCTCCTGGCTCCCTTCCTGTTCCTGCTCATCTCACTGTGACAGGATCTCCCAGGCGGCTGGGAGGGGAGTCAGGAAGTGGAAGTGTTAGGAGTGTGCATGGAAGCCGTGATGTGTCAACCTGGGTGCCACCTACCCAGGCGGAGTGGTCTTCTCCCCTGCTGATCAGACAGACCAGAGCACTTACAACAGGGAGCCAGCTTCGCTCATTTGTTCTCCGAGGCTCTTTGGTACCCTGGGGTGTTTGGGTTTTCTGTCTTGCAGCATTGGACATGGAGAAGCTGGAGACCCTGAAGGCCCTGGAATGAGCAGAAATAACAGCCAAATATGAGCAAGTGAGGCCTGGCAGGGGTCAGAGCCCAGGACAGGCAGGTGAGGCCTGGTGGGGATCTTAGGCAGGTGAATCAGGTGATGCTTGAGTGTGTCTCTTCAGAGTCAGGGACCCAGTCAGAGCAGGTGCACCCCCGGGCAGAAATCACAGCAGCCCAGGTGAGAATCACAGCCCCCAGGAGCAGGGACGTTCCAGCAGGGATCAGAGCCGAGGAGCAGGGGCGTCCAAGCGGGGACCAGAGCCAAGGAGCAGGGGCGGCCCGGCGGGGACCAGAGTCATCAGTGTGGGTGCAGCCGGGCAGGGACTGACCTCCCACCTGCACAGCCCCCAGGAGCAGGGACGTCCCTGGTGGGATCAGAGCCGAGGAGCAGCAGGGGCCCAGGCGGGGCCATCAGCAGCAGGAGCAGCTATGCTCCAGGAAAGGCTCACAGCCAGACTGAACAGGCAGAGTCCGTGTGGACATTCTCATCAGGAGGCGCGGGGATGGCCCAGGTGGGGGCACCAGCACGTGGGATCAGGCAGCCCAGGCAGGATCCTAGCCGGGTATGCAGGCAGGTCCATGCTGGGCCCCTGGGACGCAGGGCAGGGGAGGCCTCCTGCCCCACGATGTCTTCACCCCTGTCCCCTCTGGGTTTCAGGGCCAGTCAGGGGCTCCAGTGGAACCCGGGGAAGATGCTGACCTCTCGCTGCAGGAAGTCACCACACTTGGACTGTGAGTCATCAGGATGCCCCTCCTTCCCATCTGGGGTGCATTTCCGGGTGCTCAAAGACTTCTCTGGAGGAGAGACCCCTCGGCCTGGGGGTGGAAGGGCAGGCCAGGCCCCAGGGCGGGAGGAGGAGGAGGTGTGCGTGTGCAGGGACGGAGCTCCCGAGGTGGGGCTGAGGATGCTGGGCTCCTGGAGGAGGGTGGCCTGGACCGGGCCTCCGCTCTCCTGACAGGGTCCGCTGGCTCAGGGCAGAGTGGGCGATGGCACCGGCAGGAGGAGGGGCACCTCCTGGGTTGCTGTGGGGACGCAGCCCAGCCCAAGCCAGCACCCTCCTGGGGTCATTCCTCCTGTCCGGAGCCTCCTGGGCTGAGACCTGGGGGCCCGTGGGGACAGGGCACTTCCCTGCACTTGGGCAGGCGCAGGTCCTCATCCTCTGTTACTGTTGCCTTCCGGTCAGGAGGAGCTGCCCAGCTTCAGCACTCAGGACCTCAGCATCCACTCGGCAAAGGTGAGGGCCTGTCCGTGCTGCAGCGGCAGGAGGGCAGCGAGGTCACAGGCATGGTTGCAGCTCCCTGCCGCCCTGGCCCCAGACCTGTGAGGTGTCCTCGGGCTGTGAAGAGTCTGCGCCTTTCCTGGCCCCTTCGAGTTCACCCCCCTCAGGGCCTCCCTAGAAAGCTGGCAGCTGGGCCAACACCACGTCCCATTTTCCAGCAGAAGGCCCTGGAGATCAGGTGAGCCGACGAGTGAGTGAAGATGCTGAGGAATTGGAGTAAATACCAGGGCCGCTACGGAGCATCCTAACCTGAAGGGCACTGGCCTGGGCACCTCACACAGCCCTGGGAGAATCCGACAGCAGGACCACAGCCAGCCCAGCCTGGGGCCCCGCAGGGCGAGGACAGCAGGGCCGTCTCAGCTGAGGGAGAGCCTCTGCCTCCGTCTCCTCCCGGTCATCCCCCACGCGTGCTGGTCTCAGGGCGGGCTTCTCTCCCGAACACGCTGACGGGTCTGCAGAGGAACCTCCACTGGTGCTAGGGCAGGTGTGGTCTCTGATGCTGGACCTGGAGCCGGTGAAGGCAGAGAACAGAGGGCAGGACCAGCCCTCTCCCCCATGTGGGGCAACGCCCACAGGCCAGGCCGCCTCCGGGACCCTTCACCCACCCCCAGCACTCTCCTGGCACCTCCCAGGCTCACAGCCCCAGCCTTCCTGCCAGGAGGGCCCCATACACCCCTGCCCCACTGCCCATTCTGCTTGGCCTAGTACAGACACTTGGTCGAGAGATGGACAGGTGCCACCTGGAATCAAACTAAGCCCTCCTGACAGCAGGTGGGGGGCAGGCATGGACAGAGTCACACAGCAAGGGACAGAAACCAGGGGAAAAGAGCAAGAGGTCACCCAGAGAAACATGAAAGAGAAGGCACAGCCAAACCAGATGAACGACAGGCCTGTGTTATTGGAAAAGCTGAATTGGGACAAGAAACGGGTCTTTTCCTATTCCCCAGTGAGGTGCCTTCAATTCCGTTCAGTCGTTCAGTTGTTCAGTCGTGTCCAACTCTTTGCGACCCTGTAGACTGCAGCACACCAGGCTTCCCTGTCCTTCACTATCTCCCGGAGTTTACTCAAACTGATGTCCATTGAGTCGGTGAGGCCATCCAACCATCTCATCCTCTGTCATCCCCTTCTCCTCTGCCTTCAGTCTTTCCCAGCATCAGGGTCTTTTCCAATGAGTCAGTTCTTCACATCAAGTGGTCAAAGTATTGGAGCTTCAGCTTCAGTATCAGTCCTTCCAATGAATATTCAGGACTGATTTCCTTTAAGATTGACTGGTTTGATCTCCTTGCTGTCCAAGGGACTCTCAAGAGTCTTCTCCAACACCACAGTTCAAAAGCATCAATTCTTCAGCACTCAACTTTCTTTATAGTCCAACTCTCGCATCCATACATGACTACTGGAAAAAACATAGTTTTGATTAGATGAATGTTTGTTGGCAAAGTAAAGTCTCTGCTTTTTAATATGCTGTCTAGGCTGGTCATACCTTTTCTTCCAAGGAGCAAGCATCTTTTAACTTCATGGCTGCAGTCACCATCTGCAGTGATTTTGGAGCCCACGAAAATCAAGTCTGTCAGTTTCCATTGGTTCCCCATCTATTTGCCAAGAAGTGATGGGACAGAACACCATGATCTTAGTTTTTTGAGTGTCGAGTTTTAAGCCAGCTTTTCCACTTTCCTCTTTCACTTTCATCAAGAGGCTCTTTAGTTCTTCGCTTTCTGCCATAAGGGTGGTATCATCTGCATATATGATGTTATTTATTTCTCCCAGTCATCTTGATTCCAGCTTGTAGTTCATCCAGTCCAGCATTTTGCATGATGTATTCTGCATATAAGTTAAATAAGCAAGGTGACTATATACAGTCTTGACACACTCCTTTCCCAATTTGGAACCAATCCATTGCTCCATGTCTGTTTCTAACTCTTGCTTCTTGACCCGCATAGAGATTTCTCAGGAGGCAAGTAAGATGGTCAGGTATTACCATCTCTTTAAGAATTTTCCACAGTTTGTTCTGATCCACACAGTCAAAGGCTTTAGCATAGTCAATGAAGCAGAAGTAGATATTTTTCTGAAATTCTCTTGCTTTTTCTATGATCCTATGGATGTTGACAATTTGATCTCTGGTTCCTCTGCCTTTTCTAAATCCAGCTTGAACATTTGGAAGTTCTCAGTTCATGTACTGTTGAAGCCTAGTTTGGAGAATTTTGAGCATTAGTTTGCTAGTGTGTGACATGAGTCCAATTGTGTGGTAGTTTGAACATTCTTTGGCATTGCCCTTCTTTGGGATTGGAATGAAAACTGACATTTTCCAGTCCTGTGGCCACTGCTGAGTTTTTCAAATTTCCTGGCATAGTGAGTGCAGCACTTTAACAACATCATCTTTTAGAATTTGAAATAGTTCAACTGGAATTCCATCACCTCCACTAGCTTTGCTCATAGTGATGCTTCCTGAGGCCCCCTTGACTTTGCACCCCAGGATATCTGGCTCTAGGTGAGGGATCACACCATCATGGTTATCTGGGTCCTTAAGATCTTTGTATAGTTCTGTGTATTCTTGCCACCTTTTCTTAATACCTTCTGCTTCTGTTAGGTCCATACCATTTCTGTTCTTTATTGTGCCCATCTTTGCATGAAATGTTTCCTTGGTATCTCTAGTTTTCTTGAAGAGATCTCTAGTCTTTCCCATTCTATTGCAAAATTCAGACTTAAATTGAAGAAAGTAGGGAAAACCACTAGACCATTCAGGTATGACCTAAATCAAATCCCTTACAATTATACAGTGGAAGTGACAAATAGAGTCAAGGGATTGGATCTGATAGAGTGCCAGAAGAACTATGGACAGCTCTGAACTATGAACGGTTCTGAACTCCTGTTCATAACATTGTATAGGAGGCCATGATCAAAACCATCTCCAAGAAGAAGAAATGCAAAAAGGCAAAATGGTTGTCTAAGGAGGCCTTACAAATAGCTGAGGAAAGAGAAGCAAAAGGCAAAGGAGAAAGGAGAGATATATCCATCTGAATGCAAAGTTCCAAAGATTAACATAGAAAGATAAGAAAGACTTCCTAAGTGAGGTCCCTACATGTGGTCCGTTCCCACTGCTCAACCCCTGTTTCCACAAGGGTACCCCAGGTCATATGGCCCGGGGAGGGTGCCCTGTGCACCCAGACAGAGTGGGACCAGCGGGGGAACTGCAGCCGGAGGAGGGAACCTAGGAGGCTAATAAGGTGGCGAACACCCACTGGTCACTGTGAGACCACAGCCAGCATCACACTCAGTCCTGAAAGGGTCCCGAAAACCAGGCAGGTATATGCAGAAATCAGGATAATATGCGGTGGTCAAGAGTTTTTTTACTATATGAACAACAAAAAGCTCTGAAACGGGAAACATGCACGTCTGTTAGGCCTATGGGGAGCCCCAAAGTTAAATTTTTGCATCCTAACCAGGGTCTGACAGGGCGGTTTCAGGACCGTGGGGCTCCGCACTCCTCCTGGGCTGTTTTAGGTCAGAGTGATGGGAGCCTGAGCCCTCAGCAGCCGTCCAGTCCTCGCGGACTCCGAGCCGGGCGAGTGCCGAAGGACGCGAGGAGCGGGAGACGACCAGAGGGGAAGAAAGCAAGCCTCCGCCGAGGCCCACCCGCCTGGCCCGGCCCCGTCCCCATCCCGTCCTCCCCCTCCCCGACCCGGCCCTCCTGTCCCTGTCCCCACCCTCCGTCCCCTACTGACCAGTGTGGCCAGCTGAGGGGTCAGAGAACAGAGGCGCAGCCCCCCAGGCGCGGTCATCCTAGGAGGCCCCCTGCAGGGGACGGAGAAGAGGTCCAACTGGCCTGGAAGGCGCCTCCCTAACGGGCAGGGGTCTGCGCTTTGGACGCGGGCATCCCTCATGACCTGCATTGGCTTCAGAAAGAAGCCAGAGGAGGTTTCTGCAGAAACAGCTCTTTTTCTGCTGGCACGAAGCGTCGGGCAGTGGGTCGGGGTTAAGCCTGATGCTGGCCGCGCCCACAGAGAAGGAAGGCGCCAGCCGGACTCCACTCCCCAGACACAAAGCAGATGACGGACCGTGAACAGCACTTTCTAAAACCGCATCGTGTTCCGGGCGCGCTACAGCATCAAATGGGTCCCTGGGGCTGGGCAGCGGGGTGCCTCTCCGGCCTGGCTGTGCGGGGAGAGCGTCGAGGGGGAGAGAGTGGGCACGTGAGGGGCCGTGGCAGGGTGGGCGGGGAAGAACGGGGCCAGGTGGGATGGCTCAGCAGGCCCCAGAGGGCCGAGCGGGAGGGACAGGCGCCAGGCATCAGAGACCAGGCTGGACCTGAGCCCAGATGGACTGAATGCCAGTGGGAGGGGTCAAAATGATGCCCATCCTGATGTTGTACATTTCTGCTTTTTTACACAATTTTCATCATTTATTATTTTTAAAGTGTGTATGCATGTGCATGCTAAGTCGCTTCAGTCGTGTCTCTTTGTGACCCTAAGGACTGTAGCCCACCAGGGTCCTCTGTCCATGGGATTCTCCAGGCAAGAATCCTGGAGTGGGTTGCCATGCCCTCCTCAAGGAGATCTTCCCAACCCAGGGATCAAACTCACGTCTCTTACATTTCCTGCATTGGTAGGCAGGTTCTTTACTACTAGCGCCTTCCCTGATGGCTCAGTAAAGAATCCGCCTGTAATGTGGGAGACCGAGGTTTGCGGGTCCCTGAGGCCGAGGCAGCACTGCAAGCAGCAAGGTGGGTGTGGAGTGGTCGCCCCGACTCCTCTCACCACGAGGTGCTCTACGGAGGGGGTTCCTCAGACCCTGAAGCCAGGCGGCCCCACAACTGCCTTCGCCCCGAGAGAGTGGCTGCTAGACTGCTGACCTCCAACACCAGGCCCAGGGAAGTCAGCCACGACCAGCCCAGGCAGCATCCAGCCCCGCGGGGCCACCAGGCTGCAGGCCTCATGGGGACAGGAGCCAGGGGTGAGGCCGAGCCTGGTGGGCCCCGCTGTCCCCGCCACCCCTGCCAGCCCGCAGGCCTGGCCACAGAACGAGGTCTCCTGGAGTGGGCCAGCTGGTAAGTATCCTAGACCTAGGGCCCAGCCCCTGCTGTCTGAGCACATACTCTGCTGAGACACGGGGGGCATGGCCGTGTGCCAACTGCTGGCTCCATCTTAAACCTCTGGCTTCTTTGTGATAAAGATCAGCATGAAACAAGCTCCCTGTGTTCCTTCCCCAGGGGCCTCACGTGTGGCATTAGAAACCAGAATGTCAGGACAGGGCGAGGCCATGGGCATTAGGAGAGAGGCCGGTCAGGTGAGAGAGAAGACGCCTATGAGAGACAGAACTGTATCTACACGTAAAATTTAATTCTGCACCAGACTGTTAAAATGAAACAGAAAGCTCCAGGGAGGGAGAAAATATTCACCAATCATAAATCTAATAAAGGACTCGTTCAGAGTAAGAACCAACGTGCATGGGGACAGCATCTAGCACGGGCGGGGGCGGGGGGTGGACACGCAGTCACGGTGGAGATGGCCGGGCAGCTTCTCACCAAGTGCACTCGCCCTCACCACGTGATCAGCGTCACGCTCCCTGGTACTCACCCAGATGAGCTGAAACCTCACCTCCACATAAAACCTGCAACATTCACTGCTCTATCTGTGATCGTTAACAACTGGAAGTAACCGAGATGCTCCTCCACAAGGGGATGGATACACCAAGAGGTTCCATCAAGTGGAACAGGATGTTGACTCACACAACAGGACCTGTGCATCTAAAAAGGAATCCAGCCCCACCTGTGAATCGACTCATAGGACCTTCTGGAAAAGGCATAGCTCCAGGAGGACAAGTGTCAGCGGCTGCTGGGGCTCATGGGTGGGGAGCTTAGGTCAGAGTGTGGATGTGTCCACCCCTCAGAGTGCAAAAACCCAAGGGGCTGCCTTCCCAGAGACTGAACTGTAATGTGTACAAGCTGAAACAATAAAACCTTGTCAAACTGTACACCTGGGATATTTGTATGTCATTGCATGTGGACTTTACCCCTGAAAAATGTTTAACACGGAAGTGCGACTTCACTGCTTTTTTGGCTTATTTCTTAAACACACCTATTTTGTCACGAGGGTTTGTCAGACAGTCTGAAATGAAGATCAGCGGGAAACACGCACTCCGTGTCCCTTCCCCAGACAGCAAGCCCTGGTCTGCACACTGGAGGCCTGCTCCATGCATGACCCGGGAGTACCCCTGCCCCCTGGCCCTGCCCAGCCCAGGGGCATCTCCAAGCTGGTCAGGACTCAGGTGCACATGGTCACAGAGGTGGTGCAGGGGCTCTCCGATCTCAGATTGAGGCAGAAACACTAGGTGCAGACTCCGCCTTTCAGGACAGAAAGGTACCCAACTCCTGGCTGGAACAACCCCATGCTTGGCAGGGCTGCTAGGGGAAATGTTCCATTACAAGTGAGTTCAGGGCCAAATAAGCATCACTGTTGTGAAACATGACTTTTGATCCTGAAAATGCCACATCATTCACCAGAAGCGCATCAGGAACGAAGGTTCCCAGGAACCCAGACGCGTGTAGGGCCCCCAAGGAGGCAGCTCTCCCTCTGCCTGGCTCTTTCCAGAACACTCCCTCAAGGAACACCAGCTGAGTGGACCCCAGGGACTGCCCACCGTGGGGTCTTGGGCCAGCCCCTGGCCATGTGCCCTCCCAGGTGAAGCCCCCAGCCTGCCCTCACAGCAGGAGGTTCCCATTGCCCCACTCACCTCATCTCAGAGGGGACCCAGGACAGGGCCCGGGGACCCAGGCAGCGGGCTGGCCCCTGCACCAGTCTGGAGGGCGTCTCAGGTGGCCCCTCAGGTGGCCCCTCCAGGGTGAGCTCCGCTGGCCGGGAGCCTGTCCAGGAGCCAGGGAGGCCTCTGGGTGGCCCTCTCCGTGTGTCTGGCTCTTCCAAGAGCCTGGCGTGAACCAGGTTGTGGCCATCCTGCTGATGCTCTTGGGCCAGGAGAACAGCTTCTGGTGCTGGTCCAGCTTGTGACTGACGAGAAGCAGGCCATGCATGGTAGGTGACTTCCCTGGACTGCTGGGCGCGCCCCAGAGGCCAGGGGCCTCCCCGGAGAGCTCCCCCAGCAGCAGGGCTGGTGGGACCCAGCCAAGCCCATCTTCCTATCAGTGAAGGGCACTGGCTCCCTATGCTGCGCTCTGGGTCCCCAGCCTGGCCTCACCCAGACAGCTCCCCCATCCCTGCCTCACGCCTGCCAGGTGCCCAGTGCCCTCCGAGGCCACAGCCAGATGGAGCCCAGGTGGCCCCAGTGCCTAGCCTGACTCCCAAGCCCAGCAGACGACCAAGCACACACCCATCAGCCACCCCGTGGGGCACACTCCCCGCCCCTTGGTTCCGGAACCCCTGCTGTGGTCGCTGTGAGGGGGACACGCTATGGGGGGGACCCCAGTCCACCCTCAGCCCAGGATGGCAGCAGAGTTGGGCCAACGGGTGTTGCCCCAGCCCCGGCCCCACAGGAAGGGTGTCTTCCTTGGGAAGAGCATGTCCAGGCAGGACCGAGAGGCCCCGAGGGCCGGGGTCAGGGCGGCACTTGACCCTCGATGGGGGTAGCCCTTACCTGTGGGGTCTGGGGGCTTCTCAGGCTTCTTCATACAGGGTTCCCAAAACTGCCACGATCCCAGGCCCACCACCAGCTCACTCTCGGCAGGGACCCCCACGCTGAAGCAGCGCGCAGATGCATCCCCCAGAGGTCGTCCCCCCACCACCCTGGCCGCTGGGCCTACTGTGGCTTCATTCTTCCCGTGGTGCAGGGAGCTGGGGCAGACCCGCAGCAGCACATCCCCCCAGCCTTGGGGGCCCTGGGCCCTGAGGCAGGCCTGACCCCTACGCCACCCGTCACGAGGAGCAGCCGTCCACAGGGACCCACACCACCGAGTGGTTCCTATGGGGCTTCATCGACTGGGCGAGGCTGTCAGGAAGTGGTTCCGCCAGGGCTCCTGCCCCCTCGGGAAGCCCAGAGAGGGGGCCCCTCCCCCACCAGGGGGTGTCCAAGGGCAGTCCAGAGCCCCCCTGCAGGCGTGGGGCTCCCATCAGGAAGGCTGGGTCAGCTGGGAGCAGGCGAGCCAGTGTGCTGCCCTGCTGGGGGGGATGATCTGCAGAACTGTCCCGCAGTCCTGAGTGCTGGCCACTCACTCGGGAGCCCAAGTCCAGGAGCCAAGACCACCAGGACAAGCCCCCAGGATGAGGAGCTGCAGGAGCTGGTCTGCTGCAGCTCGGGGGGACTGCAGGGGCCAGAGGTCACTGGGGGGTTCATACCCTGTGCTGTGACCCCCACCATGCCCTGCTCAAGCTGACCCTGCTGGGCCTGCTGTCCGCATAGACCCCCTTGTCGTCACTATGAAACCTGGAGACACCTACATCCTGGAGAGCAAGCACATGCTCACGGCCACAGGTCCTCAGGTACACAAAGCCAGTGGCCCGTATGCAGTGAGCAGGCCATGGAGAGCCACCCAGCCCACCGACCCGGAGCGCGCCCTCCGACCCCGCCCCGCCCTGGGCACGGCTGGACCCCCAGGAGTGGCGCACAGCAGAACACGCCGCTGCCCACAGGCGGTGCTCCAGGGTGGGGGGCCGGGCCTTCCGGGGGGGCTCCTGCTGGCCTGACGGCACCCTCCCCCCCAGAACCCCTCCGGAAGCCACCCCTGGAAGACCTGCAGGAGTTCCTGCAGGACACGCTGTCCCCAGGCCGGGCCCTGCAAGCCTCTCAATGGCTGAGCTGCACAGGATGAAAGGTGACCTCCCCCCGCCCAAGCAGGCTCAGCAGAGGTCCCGTCACCCTGGGGGCGGTGATGGGTGGGGGTCCCGGGGCTTCCTCCTCACCCCATCAGTCTGCTCCTCTGCTCTAAGACTCAGCCAACCTGGCCAGGGCTGGGCAGCGTCAGCCCCTGCAGAGGCCAGAGGCCAGAGGCCAGCGGGCTGGAGGGCAGTTCCCTGTGTCAGGCCAGGGCAGCCATGCAGGCCTCACAGGCCCACCCTGTACAGGTCACCTGGCCTGGTCGGGAAGCCGACCCGGTCTGTCCATTTCCAGTGAGCGGCTGGATCTGGCCCCCAAGCCCCCCCTACGCCTCCCAGTATCAAGACACTCCCTGGAGAAGACAGGCTGGCCCTCCCTGGCCCACCTGCCCAGCACAAGCAGCCTGGACCCTGCCCCGCCAGGCCCAACGACCGAGCAGAGGCAGCATGAAGGGGGCCACAGCCACAGGCCTCCCTCTGGCCCCGGGGGCTCCGTGTCTGGCCTGTCTGTCCCCAGCCCAGGGCCACCCTCAGCACAGCGGCCCCAGTGATGTAATTCCCCCCCACCCCCCAGACCTCCCGGTGAACCAAGAGGCCACAGGCAAATGGCCGCCTGCTTTGAGGCAGAACGTGGGTCCCTTCCCCTTTAGCTCCTGCCTGGGCCACCCCCAGCCACCAGCTCCGTCCAGCCTGCTGGAGATACAGCGCTGGGCTCAGAATGCCCCCTGCCCTGTGGCGCCTGCAGCCAGCGCCCCTCGCAGGGCCGGGACACCACAGCAGAGCCAGGCAGTGCCCTGAGAGCCGCCCCAGGGGCCCACTCCCTCCGGACCTCCATGGACAGTCTCTGGTCTCAGACCCCCTCCCCCTGTGCTGATTAAAGGTAGACAAACTCCCGTGTGTCAGGTGGCTGGTTCTGGCTGCACCGAGAGCTCCGCCAGACGCGCCAGGGGCCCCTAGAGGCGGGGCAGCCACCGCCCAGACGAAGCTGTGGTTCCCGCCTGCCTCCTGGGAGGCCACACGCGCCGCCGCCTCCTGGCCTCAGGCAAACGCCAGGTCAAGACCATGAAATAATTTACTGCGACTGGGCCTGCGCCCGCTGGGCCAGGATGGGGCTGAGGAGAGCGAGGCTGGGGGCCAGTGCATCAGTTCATCAGAGTCTGTGCGAAGCGTCCCGGGAGGCCCATGGGCACTCTGTCCGCCAACCTGCGGGGCCGGGCTCCGGCGGCATCTCCCTCCGTCCCCGCCGCGCCGCCTCCTGCGTGGCGCCCAGCGCTCCGCGCCCGCGCCACCGTCAGGACAGCAGGCACCTGCAGCTCAGGCAGCCGGGGCCGCCCTCGTCCGGCGGGCTCAGCTTACGCGCTTTGTGCTGCCGGATCTCACGCACCAGGGTGTAGAAAGCATCCTCCACGCCCTAGGAAGAGGGCCCAGTTCAAGGCGGGACCACTGCCTCAGCCGGGAGCAGAACCCCAGCCCTTTCCCCACCCCAGACGGGGAGCCGGGCCATGCCTGCCTTGGGCCCTAGGGCCGCCTCGTTGGGAGGCCTGTCCTCAGCCGCTCCCCAACAGCCCACTGAGTCTTTGGGGCCCTTTGGGACCCGCAGGGCGCTCTGGGGGCACAGGGGCTGGGACCCCAGGGTCACCGCTCCGGTCTGGCTCAGGGCAGCTCTCTCCAGGGACCTCCACCTCCCCTGGGAGCTGTTTCAGCCCAGACCCGGGCCCTGGCCTCCCTCGCTGCCCTGCCATCCGGGGAGACTTACAGCGAGAGGGGCGGCTGGGTCACGGGGGTCCCGGAGGGTCCCAGAGGGTCCCGGAGCTGGAGCCAGAGCCAGAGCGGCTGCCCTGCGTCGAGGGAGAGGGGGCAGTGAGCCCTGTCCCGGGCGGACGGGCGGGGCGGGGCCCTGGCTGGCTGCAGGGCAGGGGCCGGGCTCACCTGGCGGGTCTTGGCGGAGGTCTCGATGTACGGGATGCCATAGCTGCGGGCGAGGTCCTGGGCCTGCCGAGACTCCACGGTGCGCGCGGCCAGGTCGCACTTGTTCCCCACCAGCACCATGGGCACGTCGTCCGAGTCCTTCACCCGCTTGATCTGCTCCCTGCAAGGAGGAAGGGCTGAGCCGGCAGGCGGCCCGTGGGCTTGGCTGCACCCAGGGCGCAGAGAGGGCCAGGCCCCGAGGGCCGGTGGGCAGCTCACCGGTACTGGTGGATGTCCTCGAAGGACTTGGCGTGGTTGATGGCAAACACGCAGAGGAAGCCCTCCCCAGTGCGCATGTACTGGTCCCGCATGGCACTGTACTCCTCCTGGCCCGCCGTGTCCAGGATGTCCAGCAGGCATGTCTCCCCGTCAATGACCACTTGTTTCCGATAGGAGTCCTGGGGACAACACTGTTCAGAGACAACTGGCCCTCCCGGGGAGGGGGGACCTCCCTTGCTCCTCTCTTGCCCCCCACCTCCGGGGACCTGTGATGTGGGGACCCCTCCTCAGAGGAGGTGCGAGTCAAGCCCGCATCAGGAGCCAAGCAGCGGACAAGAGCCAGGCGGGCTCACCTCGATGGTGGGGTCGTACTCATCCACGAAGTGGTTCTGGATGAGCTGGATGGTCAGGGCGCTCTTCCCCACGCCGCCGGCGCCCACCACCACGAGCTTATACTCCGTCATCGCTCCTCAAGCGACCGCAGCACGAGGCACTGCAGTGACCTCCGGTCCCACCTGCCGAGGGAGCCGCACTCAGCATGGCCGGACCATGCAGGGCAGGTGCAGGGAGCTCCCTGGACCAGCCTGCCCAGGTCCGGCCTGCCCTCTGGGCCTACACATCCAGGGGACAGGGGCAGCAGCCAGAGTGGTGGTCCATTGGCTCACCTGTGGCACCTCCAGCCCAGAGATGGGAGAGAGTCTTGCCTCCAGCTGCACTTAATAATGACTGCATGAGAAAAGCGAGAAGCCGACCCCTTGGAGGCAAGGCTGGCAGCTGGGAGCGTCTCCCAAGCACATACCCGAATTAGAAGCTGCTGGGTAGGCAAAAAGCCTGAACTGGAGGCGCTGTGGGCTGAGGTTACCAGCACCCCCACGAGAACAGGTCTTGCCACAGTGGCGGGCACAGCAGCGTGCCCAGACAGGTTGGTGGCAACCGACAATCCGCTCCAGCCCTCCCCCCAGGGCATGCTGGTGCATTTGACAAGTACTCAGTGAGCACCTACTGCATGCCGGGTGCAGCTCCGGGCCCACGGTGACAGAAAGAACCCCTGCCGTGGCAGGTTTGGGCTACACGCCAAGGGAAAAGTCCGCATAAACCCACAGGTCCCACTGCCAGAACTTTGGAGAATATAAAGCAGGTATGGGGGGGGGGGGGGGCCGGGACTCCAGGAAGCAGATCACAGTAAAAGACCCAAAAGAGGTGTGGGCTCGAGGGGACAGGTGAGAAAGGGTGAGGGCCTGGGCCCTAGGCCCCCAGCTGGGGGGGGGTCACCGGTTTGTGATGCTTAAAGAAGGGGCGCCCTTGCGGGGAACTCAGGCAGTGACTTTCTAAACCCCTGGTTCGCCGGGCGTGTGTGATGGCCGCCGGATGCCCGAGCTCTCCGGTGGGGCCCGTGGGGCTCCAGCGGGTGGAAGACCGCGTCTAGCGCCTCTGCTCGCGGACACCCAAGTCACTTGCGGAGCCCGTAAGGCCGGGCCCGGGACACGGAGCCGGAGGTGCTGGCCGGGGCGAGGCGGAGCGAACCCGCCGCCTCCCGCCGCCTCCCGCAGCCCCCGCCGCAGCGCCCCGCCCGTCGCCGCCCGCGGCTCACCTGCGCCCCCGCGCGCCGGGCGCGGACAGCAGGCCCCCCGCCCGGCCCGCCGCTCCCGCCGCACTCACCGCTCACTGGCGCGACTGCCCCCGGGGCCGGGGCCGGGGCGGGGGCGGCGGCAGGGGCCGGGGCCGGGGCTCGGGGCTCGCCCGGCGCATGGGCTCCGTCCGCGGCGGGTGCGGCTCCGGCGGCGGGCGGCGGACACTCGACCCGGCCGCGCGCGCCCCGCCCCACGCCCGTCCGTCAGCCCGGCGCGGCCTGCGATTGGCCGAGCGCGCCGGGCGCCGCCTCGCCCCGCCCCAGTTGGCCGAGAGGCCCGCCCGTCAGAGCCCCGGCCGGGCGGGGCTTCCGGGAGTCGCTTCGAGGGCGGTGCCGGCTCCGGCGGCAGGCGCGGGCCGCGGCCTGCGGGGCTGGCTGCTCGGAGCATGGGGCCCTGGGGGGGTGGCGTCCCCGAGGGAGGCCCGGGCTTTCCCGGGAGCAGGCGGGCCTCGTGGGGAGATAGAGACCCCGTGGCTAGGCGAGTCTGCGGCCGGGTGTGGACTGGGGCGGGGCCCTGCTCCCGGAGCCCCGCGCTGGACCCCGGGCACCTCCGCCGGGCACCGCTGCGCCTACCCCGCCCCCGGCCCGGGTCCGCGCCGCCCCCCGCAGGGCCCGGAAAGGAGGCGACAGCCCGAGGGCTGAGTCTCAGGGACGCAGGAGCTCGCGTCGTCAGCCCCGCGGATGCCCCGGACCTGAGGCCGCAGAAGGGCGGAGGGGCTGCCCAGACAAGGGTTAGGCTCAGGTGGCTCCGGGAGGGGCGCCTGGCAGCTTCCGCGGGGTCCTGGGAGCGGCTCGGCCTTGCGCCCTAGGCCAGGCGGCGCATAGGCGCCTCGCCTGGGCGGGGACGTCTGAGCCCGCAGAACGGCGAGTCCGGCCCAGTGTTTCCAGCCAGTGCCCAGGGTCTTGCTTTTCGCTTACGTAGCGCGCAGCCCCGCCGCGGGCTCGGCCGAGCATCACCGCCAGCCTCCCAAAACTTGGGCAGCCCCTGCAGACTACCTGCCCACCGAGCTTCCCCGAAGCCCCAGGTCCCAGCCCTGCGGAATCTCAGCTAATAACCCGTACCCAGCAAATCCACCCCCGAAGTAGCTATGGGGGGCTAAACTGAAGTCTACCGCACCCCAAGTGTAAATGTGCACATTGTATCTCCTTTACAGACGCTCAGAAATGCATGTTTTTAACATTGAAAAAAATCTTTATAGTAACTCATAAAAACATCCTCCGTATTTACCGGAAAGAACGGTGCGTCTCACGTGAGCCCAGACCTTTGCCCCTCCGGCACTAGCTGGCAACCCCACCCTCCGCGCCTCTCGGCCCCCTCCCGCCCCTGCTCTGCGCAGTTCCCGGGAGCTCATCCCGCTGCTGGCCTCGACCCCGGCGGGCCCCTGGGGGCCGCTCCCGCCTCCAGCACGGCGCCAACCCCACGTGTCCAGTTGACGCGCGTAGACGCGCAGTAAAGGCGTATAAAGGACAGCGGTGGCCGCGCCCCTCGCCGTCGCGGGCACTCTCGACTCCCCTCCAGGTGTCCAGGTCTGCAGTTCCCTCATCTTCAGAGGGTCCTTTTGTCGTGGCGTGGGCCACACAAGCAGGCGGAGGTAAGCCCTGCAGGGCCCTGGTCTCAGGGACAGCCCGACAGGGGCGCCCCCCACCTGAGAAAGGTGGGCGCGAGTCTGCACCCCACACCACCTTTGTGGGTGCAGACCCCGGGCTCGTCTGCGCCTCGCGGGCTAGACCGCGTCTCCCTTCCCCAGAGTCCCTCCTTGTGGGAGGGGCCCTCCTGCGCGCGCGGGGCGAGACCAGCGCAAACCCCGCAACCGGGTTGCCCCCCGCCCCCCCGCGCCCCAGCAACCGTCGCTAAGGGGCGTGGCTCGACCGCGCGGAGCCTAAGGATTCCCGTGGCTCATGAATATTTGCAATTCAGCTGAGGCTCCGCCCCCGTTGCCTTGGCGCCCAGGCCCCTCAACCCCGCGGCCGCAATAACTACCGAGTCGAAGGGAGCGCCCGGCGGAGGAGGGCCCCCGGGGCCTAGGCCGGGGCACGGGGGCTGACCCCCTCAGGTGAGAGCCGAGAGCGCCTTTGGGTCTGGGGCCGCAGGGCCACAGTTTTCCCCGTGCCAAGGGGAGAACGGAGGCCGAGGATGGAGCGGCCACGACAGGGGGTCCCTGTGATGCCCCAGATGTCAAATCTGCTTCCCTGGGTCCCATCCCACAATCCCTGGCTCTGCTGAGGGTCTTGAGGTCACCAGGACAGGAGGAACCACAAACCCTGACCTCAGAAGGGGTGGCAGGTGGAGGGGACCGAGAGAGGCCGTGAGTCCAGCCAGAAGCTGGCATTTGCCTGCGCCATAGAGGGAGAAAGTCCCCCAGGTTTCCAGCTTGGGGCCTCAGGGAGTGGCAGGGCAGGAGGGGATCAAGGCTGTGAACAGAGTGGACAGGTCGAGGCCAGTGAGGGGACAGTGTCTCGAGAGCCTCAGCCTCCTACCCAGGCCCTGCTCATTGGACCGCAGGACCTCTGGCTAAACAAGACCATACCCTGGGCCAGGTCATGGGCAGGACCTCAGGTCAGCTGCTGTCAGGCACAGAGGGAAGAGGGTGGCCCACTGGCTTCCCAAGCTGCAACCTGGCCAGCCCAGACCTTTCCCAGAGCCCCAGGCTGGCATCCCGGCGGGAGGGGCAGCATCTTCCCAGGGGGCCTGGTGCTGGGGTCGTCCTTTGAGACTCGGGGCCTTTCACCAGCTGGAGAAAAGGGGGCAGCAGAGGAACTTTTGGAAAGAAATCCTGGCCAGAAATTTCGTGAATCTCTTCCCTGAGGCTCCTCTGCATGGCTTCACCTCTTTGGGTCTTTGTTGTGTGGTCACTTTTCACACAAGGGCACCTGGTAGCCCAGGCAACTTCTTCCAAGGCCCACCACTCCCTGCCACCCTCTCTGGCAAAGCTCAGCTGACACCCCCCACTGCCCCGGCCAGGGTGGGTGGTTCTAGACACAATGTGGAGGATGAATCGTGACCGCCCACAGGGGCTGATAGACAAAAGCAGTTGTGGGGGGAATGTTTCAGAGCCCTTGCTCTGCACACTGGACATGGCAGGTGAGCCAGGTTCTGCCTGCACAGAACCCACACTGTCTCGGACAAGGCACTCACTCTACTGAGTGAGTCATAAAACACCTAGGGCTGCAGGAGGGACTCAGTCTTATGGGAGTAAGTCCAGGAAGGGGGAAGGGAGCACAGGCGTGGGGGCCAGTGATGCCCTGAGCCTGTGGACGGAAGTAGCCGAGATGGTCCACGCAGCCTTCTGGCTCTATTCACAGAGATGATTCCAGGGTCTGGGGCCGGGTACAGGCAGCTGGGTCTTTAAGGGGCAATGCCAGCTGAGGCTGCTGCAGGTGGGCCCCCTCCTCTGCAGCCTGGGGGGTAACACCGACATGAGCAGGGTCCTTGGGAGACCAGTCCACAGGGGATGGGCCAGAGCAACAGGCTGGGCACCCCTTTTGGAGAGAGTGGAGTTGAGGATGGAGGGAACTGGGGATTTGAATGAAGACTAAGTATCTGCGTTGGAGGGACCCAGAGGGACCCCAGTGTCGGTCATCTACATGGCTGTCTTCCCCCATCAGCCAGGCCAGGATGGTTGAAAGGACCTAAGGGCCAGGGCCCAGGCTGACAGCCCCACTGCTTCTGTGCTTGCTCACTCTGAGCCCTGTGACCTTGGCCCAGCCTGTCCCAGGTCCCTCGAGCACGGTGACCTGACCAGGAAGCCAACTGGACTCTCTCACAGGTGCCGCCTGGGGCCACATGCCACCCTCTTGCCCAGATGTTTGGCCCATGGTGGGAAAAGGCAGCAGCCTCCTGGTGAGGGGGTTTGGTGGGCACAGGGGTGGGGGGCAGTGCCCGAGACCCAGGTCCTGAAGGCCCAGGCTCAGAGACCATTGGTGGAGGACAACACGAGGCCCGAGGCAGAGCTGGCTGCTGCTCCCAGTGGCAGAGGAGCAAACAGGGCCTGGAGGCAGCGGCCCAGGCTCGCGGCCTCCATGGGGCTCCAGAGGGGGAGGCTGGTGCCGGCAGCCCCCAGGACACTGAAGGATGGGCAGAGGCACCAGGAGGATGGCCTGCCCAGGCCGGGGTGTGAGCCCAGGCTGAGGGACAGACCATAAGGGCCCAGGCAGACTCTGACTTCATTGTCGGGCCTTCTCTGGGCCAGAGCGGGGCTCGGGGGGCTTGCTGTGTGTGCAGACCTGTCAGCGGCTCTGCAGGGCCTCGGCTGGGCTGTGGATCAGAGGAGGAGCAGAGGCTGACCGGCTTTGCCCTCTGCCTGCCCCAGCAGGTTGGGTGTGAATGGACCAGGCCTGGGATGGAGCCTGCGGGCCTCGGCCAAGCACAGCCAGCGTCCAAGTGCGGGAGCTGAGCTCGCAGGGCCTGCACAACCCCCAGCCTCGGAGCAAGGCCCCAGGCCACCGTGGGCACGGCCACAGTGGGCAGCTGGCAGAGGAGTGCCTGTCACCCGCCAGGCTGGTGAGTGCGGGGCTGGGCTCGGCTGGCTGCCAGATGCCCTCGGCCCCCTGGACCCCTGCTCCCCGCCGGGGCCTACCCAGAAGTCCCTCGGTGTTCAGGCCAGAAGGGCCCAAGCCAGGCCCTTCCAAGGATTTGCTGTGCATGGGGCTCCAGGGACCCTGAACCAGATAGAAGGGCCCCCGTCCTTGTGGAAGACAGGGTGACAGGCCCCCGGAGCGCACAGCACGCAGACTTCACGAGCTGTGAGCAGAGGAGGCAGCAGGCAGCCGGGGGGCTGCTTCAACGGGGTGTCTCGGTGCCCCGCTGATCCAGCTGTGGAAGCTGTTCTCCCAAACCCGGGGTGCTTATGGAAGTCCGCCCGCCCCCCCCCCCCCCCCCACCCTGAGGCCCCACAGGCTCTGCAGATCCTCTGACTTCGGGCTCTCCCCTGGCGACCCCAGCGCAGCCCTGCCCTCCTGGTAATCGGGCCCCTCCCCTTCCTGGCCACACCCTTCACCTGCCCACGGTTGGCCATGCTGAGGGCTCCTGGGGTCCAGTGCCCCTCCACCCCCACACACACCTGCACCCATGTGAGAGGCAAACGGGAGGGGACCCTTGGCGACCCTGGGGTGACACAACCACCAAAACTCCGCAGAAGGAAGCCTGGGTGCCCCAGGACCCCACCACCTTTCCAACCAACTCGAAGGGCTCACACTGTCTAGACAGGACACTCCTGCGGGCCCCCCACCCCCCGTGGCCCCTGTGTGTCTGCCCTCCAGCCGGGCCTGCAGCACAGCAGCGCCCGAGGTCTGGGTCCAGCATGGACCCGTCATGTCAGGCCGGCTGCCGTACCAGCCCCTGCGCTGGGCGGGTGCCTGGGCCAGGGCCACCCCACCCACCCTGGAACCTGCCCGTCCTCCACCCGGCTTCTGGCTGGGGAGACTCACTGCCTGTGTGAGAGAAGCCTGGACTCCTGGTCTCTGACAGCCATGGGCAACCTCGATCCAGGCCGTGGCCCTCAGCAGGCATGCTTCCTAGCACTTGTATCACTGCCCACCACGCCCAGGCCATCCCACTGGTGGCAGCTGGAGCATTTCTGTCTCTGCAGACTCGATCACTGGAGCCAGGGATCTCAGGCCTTGGTCCTCCTAGAGCCACCCATGGGCAGCAAGTGCCTGGCAACCGGTTTCTCCCTGAGGCCGAATCTCACGGGGTCTTTCTAACTCCAAGCCTTTCTTCATTTTCCTTTTCACTGATTTGTGTTGAGAAGCCATTGTATTTTTCGAGCCACAGGTCTCAGAACTCCTGGGCTCTCCCCATTCCAGCTGAACTTTGCCTCCTGCAGGGACTCATCAAATACAGTGAATCGTGGCCAGTTCACTCTGCCCACATCTTGCTGGGCACCTGTCTACCCACTGTCACAAGTTCACTGTGTGCATATTCTGCCAGCCAGGTTTCTACTGGAAACCCTTTTTACCAAAAAATTGCATCATCACATGATCTGTGTCTCCATCTTTCCAGTTTTAGTAACACTCATGTTAGTAATCCCTCAGCCCCAACCCTGCCACCAGTGCCCAATCCACGTTGCTTCATTGTTTTTGTTATGGCAGCTATTGGAGCTGCATCTAGGTCTCAAGTTTTGTATGAGTCAGCTATTGCTGTAGTGATGCTGCGTAACAAACAGTCCCCAAACTCAGCAGCTTACAGTATAAGCGTACTGTCCACAGGTGTGAGGGAAGCTAGGGCTTGGCGGTGCTCAGTGGGGCTGAGCTTCAGGCCCAGAGCTGCACTGGGGCTGTTCCGTGGGTCTCATTAGGATGAGCCCTCCCCGCCCCACCCAGGGCAGGCGCTTCTCTAGCAATGGCCCCACCAGCCACACAGGGTCACGATCTCCACTCTTGTTACATCACACTTATGGTCCAGCCAGAGCTGATCGTGGCTGGAGTTGACGTGGGTGAGGCAGGGAAACCCCACACCTGCTCCAGCCTTGTAGCCAAAAGCAGGAGTTTCACTGGGAGGGTGGGGTGGAGGGGTTGTGACTACTGTCTAGGTTCCAGGGCTGATGCCCCTGACCCCTGCAGCAGGCCCTGGCCCAGGAGGATGACCTCCAACTGGTGAGCGTGTTGGAGATGTGTGTCAACACCCGTGAGAACAGCCTGGGGAGCTTCGGTGAGAGCCCCTCCCCACACACACCCACCACCATCCCAGCCAGGCTGCACTTGGAGGGTCTGCCTACTCGGACCCTGCCCGACAGCCCTGGTCATTGGACCCCCTCCTCCTCATGGCCCACCCCGCACACCTCTCTCCAGGGACTGAGGACAGAGACTCTGTCAGTGTCCTGTTCTTCGAGGCAGTCCTGACTCAGAGCCCCATCCCAGGGCCCCAGGGTCCCCTGCTCTAGAGCCCAGAATGTGAGCCGATGGAGGTTCTGGCCTGGCTATGCCTGTGGGACCCAGGGGCCAGTCGCAGGAGTGGCCTGGGGGCAAGACCCACGCTCGGTGCGAGGATGCCAGCCAGGACCCCTCCCACCAGAGTCCAGTGCTTCCATGGCCTCCTGTGTGGCCCTGCCCACTCAAGGCACTCTGTACACCCTGGCCTGCCTCGTTCGAGCAGGGCCTCAGGCGTCAGCATGTGGCCCCAAGGCTACCCTGGGCCTCAGCAGCTACAGGCAGCAGGGACCAGGGGCACTGGTGTCGCCAAAGGGTGCCAGGGTGGCAGGGCCGGTGCTGAGCTCTCCCCCTGTGCCCCGCAGGGCTGCACCTGCCCAACCTCAGCCAGCTGAAGCTGAATGGCAGCTGCCTGGGCTCCCTGAGGTGAGTGCCCCAGTGGTCTCGGCCTGGGGGGGCGGGGTGGGGCCGGGCATCCAGCTGTCTCTGGCTCTAACGCCCACCCCTGGTCCCGCTGAGGCTGACGCGCTCTGCCTGGAGACTGCAGGCTGGCTTGGCCTGGTCACCGCAGGTTGCGTAGTCCTCAGAAGTGCCCACTGACCTTCGGCAAAAAAAACCCCACCCGTGAGGCTGGATGGTGCATCACCAACTGGCCTTGGGGTTTGGAGCACTCCCACGCCCCTCACCACCCCTCGGGCCATGTCCCTGCGCTGGGGCATGAGTTGACCCCCATCACCCCTTGTGCTCAGCAAGACGAGCAGAGGGGCACAGCCGCTGCTGACCAGCCGGGCCTCGGGCCCCACGTGAAGCACAAGAACATCTTGATAATTAGTTTAAAAGATGACGTGCAGAATGAAGGACAGAGGAAGATTTTTACTTACTTCGTCAGGCTGGAAAGGATGAAGCTGAAGTAATATCAGAGTTTATTTGCGTGTTTGAGCAAACGGAGTGTTTTATGCAGCTAGACAGCTGTCCTAAGGCAGCAGGAGGCCAACCACAAATCTAGAAAGTTCTCCCAATGTTTTAAATGGGCTGTGAGTGTCCAGTTATTTTCAGGGGAGAAGATGAAGTAACTCATGAGCAACCACCTATCTATACTGCTGGTTATTCATGTAAGGCTCCCCCGTGGCTCAGCTGGTAATCCACCTGCAATGCGGGAGACCTGGGTTCCATCCCTGGGTTGGGATGATGCCCTGGAGAAGGGAAAGGCTACCAACTCCAGGATTCTGGCCTGGAGAATTCCATGGACTATATATAGTCCATGGGGTCTCATGGGGACACAGCTGAGCGACTTTCACTTCACGTTACTTCATTTGTATAAACATCAAAAAGAGTTTGATAAAATAATTGAAAGCCTGAAAGTGAAAGCAAAGAAGGTCAGGGGCCATGTGCCCATTGTGGGCAGGGGCGAGCAGGGAGCCAGGCTCCCAGGGCTCCTGCGTGGCCCCTGCGCCTGCAAGGAAGGGTCTGGAAACCAGACTCTCGGAAATGCCTTTAGTGCATGGTTCAGCCACGTTGTAGGACTTCCCTGGTAGCTCAGCTCGTAAAGAATCTGCCTGCAATGCAGGAGACCCCAGTTCAATTCCTGGGTTGGGAAGATCCCCTGGAGAAGGGAACGGCTACCCACTCCAGTATTCTGGCCTGGAGAGTTCCATGGACTGTATTGAGTCCATGCAAAGAGTTGGACACAACTGAGAGACTTTCACTTCATCTTCAGCCATATTGTGACAAAGACATCAATCCTGTAACTTAACAGAAACAAAAAAATCGTACTTTCTCCATCATTAAGGCTTACACATTAGCTCAAAGAACAATAAAAATATATAGAAAATATATGAAGAATGGAAACTATAAAGAGAAGTGGAAGATATAAAATTAAATATGATGTACCATTTGTAACAAAATATTTGATTTCGAGTAAAAAAACAAGAAAAATCAACTCCAGGAAAAACTGCATCATAAATTTTATGCAAAAATGTGTTCTGTTCCTTAATAACAATAGTGCAAAATGGAAGAAATCTTTAACTTGTTATCAAATCCCAAAACTTGGCCAAACGATATTTGCAAATCTCCATGGTGTGACACTGAACTAATATTTTTAAAAGGAAACTAATTCAACACGACAGTCAAACAGAGTGGTATTACAGCTTAGCTGATACAGGGATGGTCAAGACTTTAGAACCTCAGTGGTGTTACAAGGCTGGGAAATGACTTTGGTGTGATGACTGTCACTTCATCCAAAGCTAAGGGAGAATTCAGCCCCTGAAAGTGTCCTGACATGAGGACTGGTGGGGCTGACTTCTGGGCCAGCCAGCATCCGACACGTGCATCCTTTGCCAGGACTGCTGGGTGGGGAAATCCCAGTAACACAACTAACTTGGGGACTAATACAGTGACCAAAGGGACAGTCTTCACTACCCCTTGTGCTGACTTTTCAGGTGAGTTCTGCCCTCTCCTTGTCTATTTCTGTGGGCTGTTTGTGTAGTCTGGGTGCACTGGAGACTTTGTGACTCTCCACCCTGCCTCCCCTACTAACTCAAGCAGAAACCCCTCATTCTGACTTGTTCTAGCCCATTAGTGCTAGCTGGTGCTAGGGGAGTTTTTTAGGAGATTCGTCCACCTCTTCCCCTCCAAGGTCTTGGAGATAGTCTTCTATTCTCTTCTATTCATTTGTGGTCTCACTTTTTACTTTTGGGTCTTTAATCGTTCTTATCTGCCAGCTTGCCCCCACTCCTGGTGTGAGATGGGGATGCAGTTTTATCCTTCAGCGCGCACGCGGTGGGTCAGCTCCCCAGGCCACGTGGACACGCCGGGAGCTGAGAGCTCTGTCCTCATGGTGTGGCTCTGTGCTTCTGTGCGACACGTGACCCTCATCTGAGTTTTCCTTTTTCCAAGATGACCTAGCTGTTCCTGGACACTTATTCTTGCCTTTGAGTTTTACAATCAGTTTGTTGAGTTTCACACGTCCTAATCCTTCTGGATTTTGGGGGGGAGGGGGGAATTTTTAAAAGTCACATGTTCATTTAATTTTTAAGTTACATACATCGGTGGCATAGCTCTCCATTCATGTGTGCTTTTATGTTTTTAATAGACTTTGTTTTTTTAATTGGAGTATAATTGCTTTACAGTGCTACGTAGTTTCTGCTGCACAACCACACACGCGTGTGCATGCTAAGTCGCCTCAGCCATGTCCAGCTCTTTGTGTTCCCATGGACCATAGCCCACCAGGCTCCTCTGTCCATGAGATTCTCCAGGCAAGAACACTGGAGCGGGTTGCCATGCCTGCCTCCAGGGGAAACTTCCTGACGGAGGGATCGAACCTGTGTCTCCTGCGTGCCGCTCCTGCGTTGCAGGCAGATTCTTTACCACTGAGCCCCCAGGGCAGCCCCTGTATACACATACCTTCTCCCTTTAGAGTTACCCATTGAAGGGATAAACAGTTTCTCACTGCTTAGGCCAGTTGGACAAAGGTTTCTGTAACTTGCAGCTGAAAGCATTCTAACTGATAAACTTTGAAGAAGATGTTTAAAGGCTATTTCTGCCTTGTCAGACCATCACAAAATAGGCAACTTGAACAGCAGAAACTGACTCAGGTGTGGGTGTCATGAGTCAAGGTCAAGGTGTGTCTCCTGAGGCAGAAGGAGAACCTGGCATGCTCCTTGCTCCTGGGGGCTTGCTGGCTATCTTTGGCGTTCCTCACCCCAGTCCCTGCCTTCACCTTGTTTAGCCTAATTCTCCTGGTGTCAGGATCCAAATTTCCCCTTTTTAAAAGGACACCAGTCATATTGGATTAGGGCCCACCTCCTCTCCACTAGGGCTTCCCGGTGGCGCTAGTAGTAAAGAACCCGCCTGCCAAGGCAGGAGACGTTAGAGATGCAGGTTTGATCCCGTGGTCAGGAAAGTCCTCTGGAGGAGGGCCTGGCACCCCAATCCAGTATTCTTGCCTGGAGAATCCCATTGACAGAGGAGCCCCCTGGCTACAGTCCATAGGGTTGCAAAGAGTTGGACACCACTGAAGCAACTTAGCACATATGCTCATATCTCTACTAGTGATATCTGCAGAGACCCAGTTTCAACATCAAGGCACAGTCTGAGGTCCTGCGGGTCAGGATTCAACATACGAATTTGCAGGGACGCAGTTCATCCACAACAGGAAATGTGCCCTTCTGTGTCCGTCAGTTGGTAAGAACAAGGTTCCCAGCGCTCTTCCTGCGTTTCTTTGGCCAGAATTGTGCGATGTGTACACTCTCTTACACTAACCACTCTCCAGGGGATGGAACTGTGATTGCAGTGGGCTAACCAGGACCCCCGCCTGTGCACCCTGCCACTTGGTACAGGGCAGGACACCAGCCTCCTCTGAAGACTGGGCTCCCTGAAACCAGAACTGAATTGCTCCCCTCATATTTATGGTGTTTTGATAATTCGTGGATGAGGTCCTGTTTCTGTTGTATTCTGTTTGGTCTTTGAAAATTTAGAAAAACACTATGCTTATGCTGATTTGGGATAGATTTTTTTAATCTATAAAACAATTGATTTTCATAAATGGGTCTATTACCTCTGGCAATACTGTACCTTTGTTTTGTATTTAAACATTATTGCCAAACTCTCCTGTTAGTTCAAATAATTTGTTAATTCAGTTGGGCTTCTATATGGATGGTCATATTATCAGCAAGTTATGAGCACTGTCTTTCACTCTAATCTCCTTCTCTTTCTTGTCTATGGCTTTGGCCAGGACCTACTAGCCAACATGATGTCAAACAGTGGCAATAATAGTAGCAGGGGTCCTGGGTTTGTTCCTCATCTTAACGGATATGTGTCTGGGTTCTTCTGCATCTGTTGACATGATCATAAAGTGATATTTCTCCTTTAGTCTGCTTGTGTACTAGATTCCATTGACAGATTTTGTAATTCATCCTTACATTCCTGCAGTAACACTACTTGATGAGCTATTTTTAAGTCACTGTAACATTAAAATGTTTACTTCGCAATTTTCACATCTGTCTTTGTCAGTAATAGTCCATTGATGGTCCAATTTGTACTTCTCTGGTCCCGGAATCGAAGATTGACTCAGACCCATGCTTTTACTGTTCTTTTCAATTGCCTAATTTTTCTTTAAAAAAACTTCTGTATAAGAAATTATTCTGGAAGATATTGACTATTCCATAATAGAATGTACTTTAAAACTGATACAAACCTGGGGACTTGGCAGGGGCAAAGAGGAGGGAGGGGTGTTAGTGACCATTTAATTTCTTTAGTAGCTATTAATATACTTTTCTTTCCTTTTTAAAAAAACATTTGTCTATTTGGCTGCCTCGGGCGGCACATGGAGTCTTCGTTGCCACGCGTCGGTTCTCAAGGCGGGGCGTATGGATTCAGTACTTGTGCTGCGTGGCCTTAGTTGCTGTGAAGCAGGTGGGACCTGAGTCTCCTGAGCAGGGGTTGAACCCATGTCTCCTGTATCGCAAGGCGGATTCTTAACCACTGGACTGCCAGGGAATGCCCTAGTTTTCTGTCTTTCAATGCCAGCTCTCTGGGTTTTCAAGAATATTGGTGTACAGGTGGTTCTTAATGGTCTCTTGCTATTTTAAATTGCTGCCAGACCATAATTATTCCTCTTTTTTTTAAGTCCCTGGGGACTTAAAAAATTTGCATGGTCCCTCTGTTTATCCTTGACCAGTCTTGCCAAAGGATTTTCTCTAAGTTTTTAAAGAGTCAGCATTGGGCTCTGTTCATCTTCTCTGATTTTTCTAGTTATTACTAGTTTTATTGATAGCTTTAACAATTTTTTTTAATTGATTAACTTATTTATGACTGCCCTGGGTCTTCCTAACAGTGTGCAGACTTTCTCTAGTTGGCACGAGCAGGAGCTACTCTCTAGGTGCGCAGGCCTTCTCGCCACAGTGGCTTCTTGATGCCCAGCACGGGCTCCTGGGTACATGGGCTTCAGGAGGTGTGGCACGCAGGCCGCAGGCTCAGCAGTTGCGGACAGTGCCAAGGGGGAGTAAGATGTTCAGGCACCTTCACGGAACATTCTGAGAGGCATAGAAGGACACGTGGCCTCTTTGCACCCTCAAAACAAAAAGAGCATCTACGGGAAAAGAGGCGAGAACAGCTACAGGCGCCGAGCAATTAAATGTGTGATGTTGACAGCAACGTGGGAGACAAGGGGGCCTCCCGGAAAGCAGAGGAAAGGTGCAGGTTTGGAAACGGGAGCGAGAAGGGCCGACAACGAGACCACACGGGCGAGGCCGTGCTCCATACGTGATAGCAGAGGACATTAGGAGAGAAAGCACAGACAAATGCATCCCAGGAGCCGACGGAGAGCCCCAGTCCACCCACCCTCGGGGGAGCAGCCACCACGCGGGAGGCGGCACAGACCAGTCCCGGTGGGGAGGGGTTTTCCTGCAGGCAAAGCTGGGCTGGGGAGGAGCTGCAGGGGGAGAATCACCTGCAAGAAAGGCCTGGGGAGAGTGGGAGGGAGGGCCCCTGCCGGCCCCGCTGGGGAGGCCAGGTCCACCACAGTGGGCAGCAGCCGTCAAGCACAAGGGCGACCTGCAGCCAGGCCTGGGACCTCCAGCGGCTGCAGCCAGGAGCGAAGACAGGCAGCTGGGCGCTCTGGAGCTCCTCCTTGGCCTGGAGGCTGCACAAGCCAGTCCCAACGGCCCCTGCATCTGGAGACAGCAGATGTGGGTGGTGGCGCGCACGAAGCATGGCACAGGGCCTGAGTGGTCACCGACACAGCCCTCCACCTGAGGACAGCACTGACCAGCCCCCCTGCCCTCTGCAGGGACCTGGGCACCTCCCTGGGCCACCTGCAGGTGCTCTGGCTGGCTCGCTGCGGCCTGGCTGACCTGGACGGCATCAGCTCCTTTCCTGCCCTGAAGGTGGGTCTGCCCTGCCCTGGGTGGGGGAGGAGAGGGGCAGGGCGCACAGGGGGCAGGAGGTGGGGGGCGGCCCTGGCTGAGTACCCCCTCCCCCGCTGTGCCCCCCAGGAACTCTACCTCTCCTACAACGACATCTGGGACCTGAGCCCGCTGTGCCTGCTAGAGCAGCTGGAGGTGCTGGACCTAGAAGGCAACTGTGTGGAGGACCTGGGGCAGCTGCGTTACTTGCAGCTGTGCCCGCGGCTGGCCACGCTCATCCTGGAGGGCAACCCACTCTGCCTGTGGCCAGGCCCCGGCCCAGCCCACCAGGTGGGCACCACCAGGAGGGAGGCCATCTGTGGTGCCAGCCCCTCAGCCAGCCGGGGGACCGCTTTGCCCGCCTGAACGGGCCAGGTCACAGCAGACCCCGGGGGACCCGCCCAGGGCACATCGGGGCCTCCTCACTGGGAGCTCCTCCTCATATTGCTGGGGGCCCGGCGGCCACCCCCACACCGCCCTGGGCCATGCACGACTGGACTCCGAAGGGTCACACATACCCCGGCCAGGCCCTAGCTCATGTGTGCTCCCGGGAGAGGTCTGTGCACACGCCATGCAGAGCGCAGTCTCCACGTGGAGTCGTGTATGCATACCCCGCAAGCTCCATTCAGAGGTGCCCCTGTGCTGGGGGTCGCACCCCCTCAGCCAGAGCTCCCTCCGCCTGCCCGGCTGCTTCCACCACCCACAGGGCCAAGCTCTGAACTCAGGGCAGTCCTGCAGGCCAGAGGGTAGCCCTGGACCCTGGCAGTGAGCCCACAGAGCGCAATCATATGTGGGCAACAGCCTAGGGTCCCAGCAGTCCCCGAGGTTCCAAAGTGACCCAGGTGGGCCTGGCCCCAGCAACCCCCAGCTCCCCAGTGGGGCTAGGGGAGCAGCTCAGGCCCAGGCTGGCCTGATGGGTCCGCTGGACTCAGGCCCGCCCCCCACCTGCAGGTGCCCCGAGGCTACAACTACAGGGCAGAGGTCAGGAAGCTCATCCCCCAGCTGCAGGTCCTGGACGAGCTGCCCGCTGCGCACACAGGCCTGCCGGCCTCTCGGAAGCTGGACCAGGACTGGCTCCTGGTGAAGGAGGCCATCAAGGAGGGCTGTATCCTAGACAGCCTGCTTCCCAGGCCAGGTACAGGCAGCCACGTCCAAGGGCCTCGGGCTGGGGCCACCCAGCCCGGCCTGCGGACCTCACCTGCAAGCCCCAGGAGGGGCTGCACCCCGGTCCCGCTCGCAGGCTGCCTCCTGTGTCCCTTCTCAGACCTGACCCCTTGTCCCCAGAGCCCTGCACACACACCCCTAGGCCAGGACACCCTCCCTGGGAGCAGCCTTGGTGCAGGCCTCCCCCACTATCTGCAGAGGGAAGGGAGAAACCTGCCACCCCGTGACTCGGGGCCTCAGGCACACTGACACTGGGCAGTGGGCTCCGTGGACGGGGTTCAGCTGGGGGGACTCCTGGCTGACCAACTGGCGTGGGCCTTGGTGACCTCTGATTTTGACTCTTGGGCAGATCGAACCCACGGATCCCCCATGTGGAGCCTGAGCCCTGAGCTGTGCCTGCCTGAGACCCAGCCGCGGGCCCCCAGGCGCTGGCCTCTCTCCCTGCTGGTCCCCGGGGTCCCCCTGCCTGAAGGCCTCCTTCCCAAGGGCCCGGCCCCAGAGGATGACGCCAGCAACCTCACCCATGGTAGGTGACCCGCCTCAGTGTGAAGTTGGCCCTGAAGCCCCTCAGCCCCAAACCAGGCCCAGCCGCACCCTCTTCTCCAGGCGCCGTCCGGGTCCTCTGTGGGAACCCCACCAAAGGCCTGCAGGAGCGTCGGCACCAGTGCCAGGTACAGCCTGCCCCCAAGGTGGGCGGCACTCTGGCCAGGCGGCACCCGTCCCCCCAGCCCCGGCAGGCCGTGCCCTGAACCAGCCCTCTCCCTTCCTAGGCTGGGGTGCACCCAGAGAAGCTGCCGCCTCCCAGGCTGGAAGAGCTGGCCCCCAGGGCCTCCGCCCCAGGGCCTGACCCTGCCAACGATCGTGACCTCCTGGCCTGGGCCGGGCTTCAGGCTTTGAGGGAGCTGCACCTGCGGTGGGTGCCCCCTACCCCCCACCCCAGCCCTGCCACCCTGTGTGCTCTGATCGGGGGGGGCTTGTGGCTGAGACCTGCCTTGGCTGAGTGGTCGCTGGTCCCCGGGTGGCTGGAGAGTCGGGTCACAGGACCCCAAGGCTGGGGGACCAGCCCCAAGTTACACTCCTCTGGGATCTGCTCCAAAGGAGGAGCTGGCTGCAGCCTCCCCCACCCACACCCCAGCCCCCTTCCCAGTAGGTGCCCAGAGTCCTGGGAAGAGAGGGCTGCAGCCCCCTGGGGCCCACAGAGGGGCCCTGAAGAGCAAGAGGACAAGGCTGGGCCCAAGCCTCACTGCAACCCCCCAAGCCTGGCCCCAGGTAGCCTGCCCGACAGAACCAGCGCAGCAGAGCAGCACCGGGCTGAGGCGGGAGGGGCAGGGAGGGCCTCTCCTGGGATTGGAGGCTCCAGTTCCCCTCCCCTGAGCCCCGGGGCCAGGCAGCCGGGTCAGCTGGGAGAGGGAGACGGGAGGCCCTCCCAACAAGGGAGGTACATGGCACAAGACCAGCGAAGGGAGCAGGCCCCCCCTCCCCCAAGGTGGTGGGCAAGAGACCACGGTGGGGGGTAGTGGGTGGCAGCTACTGCCTTTCCTCTGCAGACAAGGCCTGTCCTGGGCTGGGACAGAACTAAGCCAGGCAAGACCCTCCCTCAGGGACACTGGCTTGAGAGTGACCATGGCTGAGCAGAGCCAACACAGGGGCTGTGAGGCAGAGAGAAGGGGCGAGGGGGGCTTCCTGGAGGAAAGGTTTGAACCGAATTGCAGAACAGCTGGGCGGGCAAACCTGGGGAGCGGGCATTTGTAAGCAGGGGCTGCAAGGACCCTGCGGGTTGGTGGGGGGAGTACCAAAGAGGCCAGGATGGAGCAGGGACAGGGGCGAAGCTCTGCATTCGCTGTGCTGCTGCCTGTGCCTGAGGGAGGGGCTGGGGAAGGGGGGCGTGACTCAGCCAGGGACCTCACCACCTGGCTGAGGCCACCGAGATGAGGGCGGAGGAGAGGAGGGAGCGCGGGCAGGCAGCCAGCAGGAGTGGCTGGAGGAGCGACAGCCAGTGAGGGACAGAGAGGTGCTAGGACCTCCTACTTCAGTCAGGGTCCAGGTGGGCACTGGGTGACCATGAACACACCCACCCAGCCTGCCCTCAGGGGGGTGCCAGGGCTTCGCTGCATGGGGGAGGTTTGGGAACGACCCCAGGGCCACCTGCCTGTGAGCGGACACTGTGGCCCTGCCATGCGGCCCGGCCCTGGTGACGCCGGTGGCCCTGTCTGACCTGCTCTCTTTCCTCCTTTCCCAGAGTCTTCCAGGACCTCGGGGTACAACCTGATTCCCTGTCCCCCCAAGTCCTTCATGCCAGACCGGGGCCGAAGCTCCTGGGGGTCTGCAGATCTGCAGTTCCGGGGGCGTAGGCTCAGAACCCTGGGTAGTTTGGGGCCTGGCCTGGGTCAGGGGCTGGCTCCAGTGACTGCTCTGAGAGCCCGAGAAGTGACCTCGGGCCCCAGCCCTCGAGCAGAGGGATGTCCAGGCCCAAAGCCAGCCCCAGACTCAGCAGCCAGACCCGCAGCCTCTGGTGCATGCCGCACCTGACACTCACCACCCCAGCCCGACCCCACCCTCGTATACACCCCTACCCACTGCCAGGCCGGCCTGGCGGGTGGCCAAGGCAGGGCAATTGTTGGAGGCCCAGCGTGCACTCCGGCCTCATAGAATCCAGAGCACCTGGGCCAGCGTGCTAGGGGGGGAGAAGTGGCACAGGAGAGGACCCTCTTGGTGGAGGGAAGTCAGGAGCTGGGACCACCAACGGTGGAGAGGTAGAGCCCAGGATAGAATGCACAAGTCCCCACCACTGGCCCAGCCACCCACCTCTTCCGTGAGGCCTGGCCTTCCCTGAGGAGCAGGCTTGGGAAAGAGCAGGTTGGGCCCTGGCCAAGGTGGGTGGAACTGGGCCCTGGCCAGCCCTTGGCCAGCCCTCCAGCCACCCAGGGCTCTGAGCCACCCTTGGGCTGCTGCGGTCCCAAGTAGAAGCACTTGCCGTCGGCCAACCCTGGTGGACCGGTGGGGTTCCCCGCCTGGGGATGGGAGGACCAGCTCCCTCCTCTTGGGGCTGGATACCCAGAAACCAAACGAATCATTTTCGACTCTCAGGTGTATAGAAATGCGGTTTACTTGGTAGGCGGCGTTAGTTCAATAAATTATGCAGCCAGCGCCGTCTGCCTCCCGTGCTTTCTCCCTGCCCCACCGCAACAGTCGTGGATACGCAGGGGCGCAGCCGTCGGTACCGCCGCCCGGCCCGGCCCTACAGCGGCCAGCTACTGTCCGCGGTGATGGGCGGGCAGCTGAGGAAGCGGAAGCCGAACCTGCTCTCAGCCGTGCTCTGCACCGACAGCGTCACCATGGGACAGCCGTGGTCCACCCTCTTCCGGCACACCTGGGGGGGGCGGAGCCCGAGAGGCGGGGTCTGAGGGCGGGGCCTGAGGGCAGGGCAGGGCCTGAGGGCGGGTCGGGTCCTGAGGGTGGGGCGGGGGTCTGGTGGAGGGGCGTGGCCTGAGGATGGGGCGGGGCCTGTTGAAGGGCGGGGCCCGGTAGAGGGGGCAGGTCTGTGGGCGTGGTCTGATGGCGGGGCGGGGCGGGGCGGGGCGGGGCGGGGCGGGGCGGGGCGGGGCACGGCACAGCACTCACCCGGACTTTGTGCTCCTTCCTACCCTGGCAGTCCTGGAGGCCCACCCCGACCTCTGCTCGGGAAGAGAATGGGTGGGGTCAGCCGGGCGCCCCCTCTTTGCCGGCTCCACGTTTCTCCCAGCTGCTCACTCACCGGGGATGGGGATGGCGGGCAAGAGCTCTGGGTGGGTCTGGGCCGCGTCCTTGGGCCATACTGGCGCCTCCCGCTGGCGGAGGAGCTTGGTGGTACTCAGGGGGGGCAACCGGACCCGCGGCCTGGGGAGGTGGGGAGGGATCGTGAGAGACAGCCTGCCAGCGGGAAGGGGTGGTCCTGGGGCAGACGCGGCCTGGGGAGGTGGAAGACCTGAGAGGAGTCCAGAACAGACGAAAGGGTGGGACCTGGGGAGGGGGAGTGCAGTCCTAGCAGGGAGTCTGGGGTCTTTGCCAAGTCCGGGCCTGGGGAGAAAGCAGGCACTGAGGGACTCGCGGTCCCCACCCCGGCCTCCGGCGCCCAGCCCGGGCCTCCCGCACCCGACCCTTGCGCGGGGGTCGAGGCTGGGGCTGATGCTCCGCAAGGTCAGCTCCGGGCCGGGCCTCTGAGAGCGGGAAACTGTCGATGGACAAGTCGGTGTTGTCTGCGAAGATCCTGGACACTGGGGTCACGCAGTGTGGGGACTGGTGCTCGCTGAGGACCTAAGAGGCCGTGGGAAACACAGAAGTCACCCCTACTCCACAAAGCCGGCCCGTCCCCCCACCCTCGCTGGGACCCGCTCTGACCTCGCCTTGGGGATTCAGGAGGAGGGTGGCACAGCCTCGGCTGGAGTGGAAGTGGACGGGCTCCTGGCCCGAGGAAGAGGGCTGCTGCCGCCTGGTGCTGCAGGGCCCCTCGCCCCACACCTGGGAAGAGCGGGGGGCGGGGCACCGGGTTAAGGGGGGCCGCCGGAGGGCTGGGCTTCGAGGGGCGCGGGCAGCGGGGCGCACCGTGATGTGGTGCCGCGGAGCCAGCAGGGTGCTGGGTGGGAAGCGGTACATGCACACAGGGAAGTCGAGCACCAGCTGCTGCAGCACGAAGCCGCCCAGGTCCACCGTCTCCTCCAGCGACTGGTTGAGGATGCGCACGAACCTCTGGCGGCGGCTAACCGCCACGATCTTCAGGCAGGCGCTCGAGGGACTGGGGCTGGAGCGCAGGCAGGGACGCTGTGCCAAGTCAGTGGGGTCCCTCCCGCCACGGTCCCACTAGGAGACCTGACCCTGCAGTCCCAGCTGGGTCTCCGCCTCACCTTGGACAGCGCCCGGAAGGCCAGAGATGGGAATCCACCCCAGACTCAGGCTTCTGGCCATTCTTGCCCTGCTTGTCTGAGCGGGTTTTCTGGAGATGCAGGGAGAGGCAGACTGCCTGGGAGGGGGACCCCAATTTGGAGGGTCCAGGGTCCACCGAGGACATCTCCTGTGAGGCCGGATCCGGCCCGCAGTACCCTGGAGGTCCATGTGGGGGAGGAGCAGCAGCAAAGGTCAGATTCGAGCAGGAGGGACAGTGGGCCCCAGTACCTGGGGAAGCAGAGGAGTGCTGCACAGTACTTGGTGGGGGGTGGGGCGGCAAGTGAATTCAAGCCAGAGCACAAAGGCAGCAGCAGGAGTCCTCCAAGCCCACCCTAACCCCTAGGGACAGGGTTGGAGAGGCCCCTGCTGCCTCAACCTGGGAAACTGTGAAAATGGGGAGGTTAGGGGGATGTCCTTCGGGGCTTGGGGCAGAGATCATAGTCCTGCAGGTGTGGGAGGGGGAAGAAACCAGGGGAGACCCGCCCCGCTCCACCTTCGAATGTTGCCTGACTGTCCCTGCAGAGGCTCTGTGCCCGTGCCTCCACCTGCTTGGCAGTGCGGCCAGGCACTGGGGGACGGGCCCCTGTCACTTTATGCACACGATTATGCGCCACCAGCTGGCTGTTGCTGGACTCGGAGTCAGCGCCCCCGGAGCTGCTGGTGCCCACCAAGGGCAGGGAGCTCCACTCGACACTCTTGAGATTGTACTCCTGGTGCCTACAGCACAGCTCTGAGCTCCACTGGTCAGGCGGTGAGGCTGTTGGGAGCTGCGGGGTCCGGGGGTGCCTGCAGGTCATGACCAACTTGCTGCCCAGGGCTCTGGCTCCTGGACCCCAGCCCTGCCCCCATCTGACCTCCATCAGATGGGAGCAGGGCACACCGAGTTGTGGCCCCAGTCCCTAGGACCCCACCTGGGCAAAGGGCTCATGGGTAGACAGAGATGGCCCCAGAACGATTTCCCTTCATCCCTGACTACAAGCTGCAGGTCAGAGAACTGATGCTCAGAAGGTTTAAATGACCTGTCCATGGACACTAAAGGGTGGAACCTGGACTTTGGTTCACCCCAGCCAAGGCAGGCCCTCCCCTCCTCTCCCTCTCCCCTGCAGAGTCCCCATCCAGTGCATTTACTTTTGATCTGAGTTGGACTCGAGGTTGGTGAAGAGGTTAGGGTACCGGTGGGCAATGCTGTTCCAGTCCACATCCTCCAGCCGGAAACCCTGGCCAGGGAGCAACAGGCAGGTGACCTGACCCTCCTGCAGGACTGCAGATCCAAGAACATACCTGGAGGGCCTCATTTACCTCCCCAGCAGTGGCCTGATCGTTCTCAGAGAAGTCACTGAGGTCCATCAGGGTCTCTGCCGTCACCACCTGCAAAGGGGACAGGAGGCCAGCAGGCAGGGGCTGCGGGGGGAGCACACCCCTCTGCCCAAGGCCACGCTGCCCTCTAGCCCCCCCAGCACCTGAGGCACACACTTGCTAAGAGCCAGGTGGGAGGGGCCACAGGCTTGGTTGCTCATCCCTGGTCCAGGGGGCAGGCCTCCAGGGAGGCCAAGGCCCCTGAGTGGAAGCACCAGTCTGAAGGGGACAGCCAGCTGACCAAGGAGGGTGGGCTGGGGGGCCACCCGTAGCCAGGCTCACCTCCACGCTGCCCGTGGAAGACCGCAGCATGCGGCCCACCCAGGAGGAGCGGGCCAGCTGCAGGAGGCAGGACTTCTGGAAGGCCTGCAGCTCGGCCTCCAGCTGCTGCAGCGCATCCCCTGTCTGCTGCAGCCGCTCCTCCAGGCGCTCCTTCTCCTGCACCGGCGGGTCGGCAGTGGGCGGGGCATTCCACAGACCCCGCCCCCGGCCCACCCCACCCTGGCTTGGGCCTCACCCCCCACCCACCTCCACCCCATCCCCGCCCCGATCCCTTTTGCCCCTCACCAGTTGGGCCTTTTCCTTCTGCGCTTTCAACTCCAAAGTCAGCTTTTGGACCTGGTTTTGCAGGAACTTATCCTGACTTCTCAAGCTCCTGGGGGAGGGATAATCTCAGCAGCCCCACCTCTGGGTCCGCAGCCTCTTCACTCATTAGGGTGCCAGGGTCAGGCAGGCGGGTCAGGCCCTGAAGAGGTCTGGGTTGGAGGCGGGGTCTAGGCTGGGTTCAACACCCATCAACATGCTCGGGGGCTAGGGTCTGGGTGGTTTACAGTGTATTAACTTCTTTAGGGTTAGGGCCAGCCGGGGACTGAGTGGTGGGGACCAGTGCACACCACTGACCTCTCGGCCGGAAGCCCAGCCACCTCCTGCAGGATGCGGCAGTGCCGGGCTTCATGCTGATTCTGGATGGCCCACCGCAGGGCCTGGATCTCCAACTCCCTCTGCCCCCAGAGCAGCTGTAGGGTGCGGGGGTCCAGGGACTCCAAGGCCGACCTGAAACACCAGCCCCCCACGCTGCTTGGTCAGGCCCTGCTGTCTGGCTGGCCTGGCCCAAGTAGCTGACCTCACCCCTCTCCTCCTTACTGCAGGTTGATGGAGGAGACTATCCTGGTGGAGCTGGGCTTGGCGTTCTGAGGGCGTGTGGGAGCCACCAGGTCTGCAGCGGCACCCGCTGGAGGCCCCACATGGCCACTCACTGGTTCTCGGTCCACCAGGGACGCGAGAGCCTCTTCCTCAGCGTCTTCAGCCTCTTGACAAGACTTGGGGGCCATTCTTGATGTTGCTGGGGGTGCTGGGAGGAGGGGTGGTGGGGCTACGCTAGGTCTGGTGTGTGTGCAGTCTGCAGGGCTCTCCTTACATGGCCAAGCTTGTGTATGACAGCCCCAGATGGTACTGCTGGTTCATGGGGTGTCACTCTCCAAGAAGGGGTGTGTGTGTGTGTGTGTGTGTGTGTGTGTGAATGTGCGTGTGTGTCTGCCCCACTGAATGGCACACTACCAGTCACCCGAGTGTCTACACCCACGCGTTTCTGAGCAGGGCGGGGCAGCAGGGCACCCCCACCCCGGCACATCTTTGGGTGCTCAGCCATCCCCTGTCGTCTCCTCCCTGTCACCTTTGCCTCCAGGACCTGAACACCTGTCCCCCAGCCTAGAGAATGGGTCCCCAAAGGTGCTGGTCCTTCACTGGTGCGATCTCTGTCCCCTCAGAGCCAGGGTCCTCCCCAACACTCACCTGAGGCCTGAAGTACAGGCAGGCCTATGGAGAGAAAGGCTCTACAGGGTTGCCATGGATACTAGCAGCCAGAGGGGAGGGGCTGTTTGTTACCAGGAGCTTCCAGGGAGACCTAGACCAGGGCCCAGGTGAACCCTGGCCCCGTCCTTGTCCAGCCTGAAGGAGAAGTTGTGAGGGGCTGACCTGTGGCTCAGCTAACCTCAGTAGACCCAGGGGACACAGAGTGACCCACAGGGCCTGCCACCATCACCTGCTCAGCTCAACAGCCCCGACCAACCCTGGGGAGGCTCCTGTGGGCACTCCCTGGCTGACTATGGCGGTCACTGGGTGTTGGGGGCACTGCTGCGCTGTAAGTGTATCCACAGGCCAGAAGGATGGCTGTGCTAAGCATGTGACCTCACTGGGGCCCGGCTATCTGGGGAAAGGGAAGAGAGGGAGGGGACAGCCCTGAGAACCTGGGAGAGCGGCTTTCTGAGCTCTGACCAGCAGCGGGCCCCCTTCCGTGCCTTCCCCATCTCCTTTGCTGAACTGACTGCTGCCCTTTTACCTAACCCCTAGTACAGAAGCCTCCCTCCTGGCATCCACCCACAGCTCGAGAGCCCTGTAAGGAGCCTCGGGGCATGAATAATGACAACAATAGTTCTCACTGAACACAGAGTTCCAGAGAATAGCAAGGAGAGGTAAGAAGGCTTTCTTAAAGAAATACTGCAAAGAAATAGTGGAAAATAATAGAATGGGGAAGACTACATATCTCTTCAAGAAAATTGGAGATACCAGGGGAATATTTCATGTGAAGATGGTCATGCTAAATGACAGAAACAGTAAGGACCTAACAGAAGCTGAAGAGATTAAGAACAGGTGGCAAGAAAACACAGAAGTACTATACAAAAAGAGATCTTAATGACCTGGATACCCACGATGGTGTGATCACTCACCTAGAGCCAGACATCCTGGAGTGTGAAATCAAGTGGGCCTTAGGAAGCATCACTATGAACAAAGCTAGTAGAGTTGATGGGATTCCAGCTGAGCTATTTAAAAATCTTAAAAGATGATGCTCTTAAAGTGGTGTATTCAACATGCCAGCAAATTTGGAAAACTCAGTTGTAGGCCACAGGACTAGAAAAGGTCAGTTTTCATTCCAATCCCAAAGAAGGGCAATGCCAAAAAATGTTCAAACTACCACACAATTGCATTCATTTCACATGCTATCAAGGTTATATTCAAAATTCTTCAAGCTAGGCTTCAATAGTATGTGAATGGAGAACTGATGTTCAAGCTGGATTTAGAAAAGGCAGAGGAACCAGAGATCAAATTACCAATACTCATTGGATCATAGAAAAAGCAAGAGAATTCCAGAAAAACATTTACTTCTGCTTCATTGACTATGCTAAAGCATTTGACTGTGTGGATCACAAAAAACTGTGGAAAATTCTTCAAGAGATGGGAATACCAGACCACCTCACCTGTCTCCTGAGAAATCTGTATGCAGGTCAAGAAGCAACAGTTAGAACCAGACATGGAATAATGGGCTGGTTCCAAATTGGGAAAGGAATACGTCAAGGCTGTATTTTGGCACCCTGTTTGTTTAACTTCTGTGCAGAGTACATCATGTGAAATGCTGGGCTGGAGAAATCACAAGCTGAAATCAAAATTGCTGGGAGAAATTTCAACAACCTCAGATATACAGAAGGAGAAGGCAATGGTGACCCACTCTAGTACTCTTGCCTGGTAAACCCCATGGACGGAGGAGTCTGGTAGGCTGCAGTCCATGCGGTCTCAAAGAGTTGGATACGACTGAGTGACTTCACTTTCACTTTTCACTTTCATGTGTTGGAGAAGGAAATGGCAACCCACTCCAGTGTTCTTGCCTGGAGAATCCCAGGGACGGAGGAGCCTGGTACGTTGCCGTCTATGGGGTCACACAGAGTTGCACACGACCGAAGTGACTTAGCAGCAGCAGCAGCAGATATACAGATGATACCGCTCTAATGGCAGAAAGCAAAGACAAACTAAAGAGCCTCTTGATAGGGTGAAAGAGGAGAGTGAAAATGCTGCTTTGAAACTCAACATTCAAAAAAATTAAGATCATGGCATCCAGCATATTAAACAGAGACATCACATTGCTCACAGAAGTCCATATAGTTGGAGCTATGTTTTTTTCATATGGTTTTCCATATACAACCATATGGTTGTGTGGATCACAACAAACTGTGGAAAATTCTTCAAGAGATGGGAATACCAGTCCACCTTACTTCCTCCTGAGAAATCTGTGTGCAGGTCAATAAGCAACAGTAAGAACCAGACATGGAACAACATATTGGTTCCAAATTGGCAAGACAGTACTTCGAGGCTGTATATTGTCACCCTGCTTATTTAACTTATATGCAGAGAACATTGTTCAAAATTCCAGGCTGGCTGAAGCACAAGCTGGAATCAAGATTGCCGGGAGAAATATCAATAACCTCAGATATGCAGATAACACTACTCTTATGGTAGAAATCGAAGAAGAACTAAAGAGCCTCTTGATGAAGTATAAGAGGAGAGTGAAAAAGCTGGCTTAAAACTCAACATTACAAAAACTAAGACCATGGCATCCAGTCCCATCACTTCATGGCAAATAGATGGGAAAACAATGGAAACAATGAGAGACTTTATTTTCTTAGGGTCCAAAATCACTGCAGATGGTGACTGCAGCCATGAAAGTAAAAGACACCTGCTCCTTGGAAGAAAAGCTATGACCAACCTAGATAGTATATTAAAAAGCAGAGACATTACTTTGCCAACAAACGTCCATCTAGTCAAAGTCATGGTTTTTCCAGTAGTCATGTATGGATGTTAGAGTTGGACTATAAAGAAAGCTGAGCGCCAGAGAATTGATGCTTTTGAACTGCGGTGTTGGAGAAGACTCTTGAGAGTTCCTTGGACTGCAAGGAGATCCAACCAGTCAATCCTAAAGGAAATCAGTCCTGAATGTTCATTGGAAGGACTGATGCTGAAGCTGAAGCTCCAATACTTTGGCCACCTGATGTGAAGAACTGACTCATTGGAAAGAACCTGATGCTGGGAAAGATTGAAGGCAGGAGAAGGGGATGGCAGAGGAGGAGATGGTAGGATGGCATCACCGACTCAATGGACATGAGTTTGAGCAAGCTCTGGGAGTTGGTGAGGGACAGGGAAGCCTGGTATGCTGCAGTCCATGGGGTCGCAAAGAGTCGGTTCAGAGCAACTGAACTGAACTGAACTGATGGTTTTTCCAGTAGTTATGTGTGGATATGAGAGTTGGACCAAGAAGAATGCTGAGAGCCTTCAGCTGAGCAGAATTGATGCTTTCAAATGTTTGTGCTAGAGAAGAAAGTGAAAGTGAAATCGCTCAGTCCTTTCTGACTCTTTGCGACCCATAGACTGTAGCCCACCAGGTTCCTCTCTCCATGGAATTTTCCAGTCAAGAGTACTGGAGTGGGTTGCCATGTCCTTCTCCAGGGGATCTTCCCAACCCAGGGATTGAACCCAGGTCTCCCACATTGCTGGCAGATGCTTAGAAAGTATATTAATCCTGAATATTCCCTGGAAAGACTGATGCTCAAGCTGAAGTTCCAATACTTTGGCCACCTGATGTGAAGAGCCAACTCATTGGAAAAGGCCCTGGTTCTGGGACAAATTGAAAGCAAAAGGACAAGGGGGTGACAGAGGATGAGGTGGTTGGATGGCATCGCCGACTCTATGGACATGAATTTGAACAAAGTTGGGGGAATAGTGGAGGACAGAGGAGCCCGACATACTACAGTCTATGGGGATCACAAAGAGTCAGATACGACTTAGGGGCTGAACAATAACAAATAGTTCCCTTGTCCCTGGACCTGGACAAAAGTGAGCCCCAGACCTGACCCATAAGACCACGCCCTCTACTTTTTGCCCCACCCCCACCCACCTTCATTCCCTCACCATGCATTCATTCAGACTTTCGGCTTTTGCTCCTGCAGGGCTTGTGGTGGGCAGGAAGAAGAAACCCCGCTCTGGGTCAGTCAGACTTGGGCAGTGCAGGTTCTAGACGTCCTTGCTGCTGATCCACACAGACAGCGCTGAGACTATGAGGGGCTCCGGCTGCCGCGCCGGCCTGGGGTCTCCGGGCAGAATAGCAGGACTCGCCTGGCGGAGGAGTGTGTTTACAGCTCGGGCCAGCCTTGGGCCCCACTGAGCCTCAGACAAAGAGCCCAGGGCCTTTGTCCCAGGCAACCTCTCGGCGGCCCCCTCCCCCATCAGGATTGTCAGCCTGGCAGCAGCCGGAGAGGACCAGTGGCCAACCAGCTCCACTCCCTCCCGCCTTCAGCCCCCGACCCCGTGAGTCCCATCGCGTCCCAGGCGAGGGGAGGGGAGGTGTCAGCCCCGCTGCCCTCCTGGGTGCAGGCCGGGCTCGCGGGGTCCCGGGCAGGCGCCCCCTCCCTTAGGCGGGAGACTCATCAGACGCTGCGGCTTCTGCGAAAGTCAGCCAGGAAGCGCGGCCAGGCACCTGGCCCACGCGCCGCCTGCGCCGCGGAAGGCAGCGCTCTTCCGCGCGGTGAGCGGGTTCGGGGCGCGCGTGGACCGAGACGCTCTCGGCCCCCGGCGCGGCCGAGCCCCGCCCACACCTGGGCGCCGCCGTGGGCGGGGCGGGCGAGGAGCCAATGGGGAGGTCCAGGGGAGAGGCTCTGCGTAGGTGGCTAATGGGCGTAGGCGCGGGGTGGGCGGGGCGCGCGGCGCAGCCAATGGGAGCGCGTGGGGCGGGGCGCGCGGGCGGCGAGCCAATGGGGCGGCGGGCCGGGGCGCTCCCGCGGCGCTGGAGGCGGCAGGTTGCGGCGGCGCCCGGAGCTTGGCAGCAGCCAGTCCGCGTCCGCATTCCGAAGGCCGGTGAGCGTCCAGGTGAGCCGCGCCGAGTTCCGGGGACTTCGCGGCGCAGGGCGCGGCCCTGGGTTGCGACTCAGACGGAGGGGCGCGAGCCGGGCCGGCGAGGGGGCCACGCCGCACCTGCACCCGCTGCGAGCGGGGACCGCGGCCTCGCCGCGAGCGCGGAGCCGCGCGGTAGCAGGGCGGGGCCGCCAGCGCCGGGTGCGGCGGGTCTGCGGTGCCGAGGGCTGCGCGCGGACGCCCCGCGGGAGGGGCTGTGCCCTTCAAGCCGGGTGGCCGCGTCTGGTTAATGATTTGCTTGGTTCCGGGAGTGGGGCCGGCCGAGAGCAGGCTGGGAAGTGGGGCAGCCTCCGAGCGCTGAGGGAGGGCCCTCTGGTTCCCTCTCTAGGGGGGCACTGGCCTTTGCTTCCCCACCCCCAGGAATGTGCGGCCTCCGTGTGGGGCTGCGCACCAGATGCCGAGGGGCAGCAGTCCCGAGCCAGTTCCGGGGTGCGGGGCAGGCCTGAGGAGGAAAAGCTGGCCAAGCTGTGTGTTGGGGCCAGGCGGGACCTGACCCCGTGGCCCTTGCCCTCGCTGCAGGACAGGCATGCTCTCAGGACTGGCGGCCATGGAGCTGAAGGTGTGGGTGGACGGCATCCAGCGCGTGGTTTGTGGGGTTTCAGAGCAGACCACCTGTCAAGAAGTGGTCATTGCACTAGCCCAAGCCATAGGTGAGTTCCCTGAAGCACGGATGGGCCCAGCAGGTGTGCCTGCAGTGGGACCTGGCCTCTGGGCCCCATCTGGCCCCCAGGAGGGTGGGGCTGTTGCTGGTCCCTCTTGCCTTTCCCCAGCTGCTCAAGCCAGATAGACTGAAGGTAAGAGACGTGGGCTGACTGACCCCTCTCCCCGACTCCAGGCCAGACAGGCCGCTTTGTGCTTGTGCAGCGCCTCAGAGAGAAGGAACGGCAGCTGCTACCCCAGGAATGCCCTGTGGGCGCCCAAGCAACCTGCGGACAGTTTGCCAGTGATGTCCAGTTTGTCCTGAGGCGGACAGGACCCAGCCTTGCTGGGAGGCCCTCCTCGGACAGCTGCCCTCCCCCTGAGCGCTGCCCCATCCGAGCCAGCCTTCCCCCAAAGCCTCGACCAGCACTGGACTGTGAGCCCTGCAAAGCACTGACCTTCAGCCTGGGGTGCCCTGGGCAGGCCCCCGGCCCTGTGCCACCCGAGCCTCTAGCTCCTGTAGCGCCGGTGCCAGGCTGCTGTGCAGACCTGCAGGGCCTGGAGCGAAGGGTGCGCAGGAACGCAGCAGAGCTGGGCCAGGAGGCCTTCTGGGAGCAGGAGCTGCGGCGGGAGCAGGCCCGGGAGCGTGAGGCACAGGCCCGCCTGCACGCACTGAGCGCAGCTACGGCTGAGCACGCGGCGAGACTGCAGGCCCTGGACGCCCAGGCCCGCGCCCTGGAGGCCGAGTTACACCTGGCTGCAGAGGCCCCTAGGTCCCCCTCGCCCACAGCGTCTGTGGCTGAACGCCTGCGCCAGGACCTGGCTGCCCAGGAGCGGCAAAGCATGGAGGTGCAGGGCAGTCTCGCCCTGGTGGGCCGGGCTCTGGAGGCTGCCGAGCATGCCCTGCAGGTGAGCCCACAGGACCTGCACCCTGGTGCAGGGGGGTGGGGAGGGGGGGCATGGGTGTTGGTTTCAGAATCAGAATCAGAGCCTGAGGGTCCTGTGTGCCCTAGGCCCAGGCCCAGGAGCTGGAGGAGCTGAACCGGGAGCTGCGTCAGTGCAACCTGCAACAGTTCATCCAGCAGACGGGCGCAGCGCTGCCCCCGCCCCCACGGCCCGACGGGGACCCCGCTGGCACTCAGGTCAGAGCAGTTCTGGAGGGAGGCCAGGTCAGTGGGGGGCCCGCCCAGCCCCAAGCTGACCTGCTTTTCCCACAGGATCTTCTGCCTCCAGCCAGAGAAGAGCCCCTCATGGGAGGCCCCCGGAGTCCGGCCCTTGTGTCCAGCCTGAGCCCAGAGAGTATGTCTGTCTCCCCCGTCTGGATGGGATAAGGTCCTCCAGTGACCCCCTCAGGCCTCTCAAGTCTGTGTCCTCCCCACAGTTGCCCCCATGAGGCAGAACTCCTTGAGGTAGCAGCTCTCACCCCAGAGTGGACGTCCACAGCCAAGGCCTGCCCAGCCTGGATGACAGAGGCGAGCCCGTGGTCACAGAGGACTCCTTCCACCGTGCAGTGGGAAGCCCTGGAACCTGGAGCCTGAGATGGGACACCTTGGAGCCCTAGGATTCTTGCCGCAGGGTGCACAGAAAGGCTGAAAACTCTTGTCCTAGTCTTTATTAAATCTGCCAAGACCCTGGAGAAGCTAGGGGCATGGCCAGCCCTGAGATCATAGCCTCCAAAGGCCACAGCTCTTTGTTGGGGACAGGAGGTGCACAGACCCTGTGTTCAACCTATGGGTATGTGCTTACATGTGGGAGGTATCCTTGCCCACATCCATGTGTACACTGGCTCCCTACCCCACCATTAAAACCTCAATAAACTGCCTCCCATGGCTTGAGCGTGTCTTGAGGCTGCACTGGGCAAGGTCTGCAGGGTCTCTGAGTAGTCCCCTGAGCTGCCTGGGGCTAGCCATAGTTAAGGGTCCTGAAATGGAGCTCTCCCAGGGACCCGTGGTTATTTAATCCAAAGTTGGAGCTGTATCCACCCACCCCTGGGGAGTGGCCTCTCCTTGTTGGGGGCAGGGTAGCTTCTCTCCTTGGCAGCCTGGGGTTGGATGGTCTGGGGGCCTGAAGTAGCCTGGGCACTGAAGTTTCTGTCTAGATCCCTCCCTCGCCTGACTTCCCTGTCTGGTCTGCTCCCCACCAGCAGCAAGAAGCACTGCGCCCTCTGGGGTGGCTCCTGGATATGAGGATTCAAGGACACACCAGACCCGTCCATCAGGTTTCCTGAGCCTGAGAGCTTGCGGGGGCAGGACTCCTGGGTCTGCCAGGCCCCAGGAGCTTTGCTGACCCCTGGAGGGTGTGCCGCGCTGCCTTCCAACACCCCACCTCCTCACCCCAGCTGGGCATGGAGCTTCAGCCACATGCCTGCAGCCTTGAAATTGGGGCAGGGTGAGGTCTGAACCACAGCCCTGGTCTGGGGTGGGCCACAGGCTCCCAGCTCTTGAGTTGCAGTCGGGAGAGGCGAGCTCTGTGCCAGCCAGAACCTGGGGGGCTCCAAGACCTGGGTGCAACCACGCACGTTGAGGAACAGAGGACAGGACAGCCTAGATCACAGGGGTCTTCCCGCTTAGTGTGGGGGTGGGCAACTTTGGGGAAGACTCACCCTTCTCCTGGCGTGGCCCATGAGCTGGGCCTGGCGTTCCCTGCCTCCTTGGGGGCAGACTGTAGGGGACGTGAAGTCCTGAGTGCAAGGAAACCACCAAGCGCCTGGCTTGTGGGGGGAACCAGGAGCAGGCCCTTCCTACTTGAGCTGGAGCAGGGTCGGGAGTGGCTGTACAGGCCTGGTGGTGAAAAGGATCTGGCCCGTTTCCTCTTTGGAGCCCCCAGCCCATTCCCATGCCTGTCCACACTCCTGCCTGACCTGTGACTCTCCTTAGGGTCAAGCACAGGCCATACGAGGTGCAGCCCTGACCACATGGGCTGGTCAGGCCTCATGCTAGGTGGGAGGACTGGGCACTGTCAAGGGGCCTGCTCCCTTCACCTGGATCCCCGACCTGTGTCCACAGGGTTGGGTGGGCCTCCAGGCACAAGCCCTGAGCCTTAGTGCCCTTTCACCTCCCAAGCTGAGCACACAGGCCAGCAGGGCACAAGGCCAGATGCCATCCAGGCACTCCCCTATACACCCAGGGGTCAGGGGAGGACCAGCCTATGCCCTGCCCGTGTCCTGCGCATCCCCACTCCTCAGAGGACAGCAGGCACAGACCTGGGTGGGCTTGTGCCCCTGGTCTCCTGTCTGTTTTCAGGGAACACCCATTCCTTCTGAAGTCACTGCCAGGGACCTGTCCCTGGTACAAGGTTGCCTCTGGGGATGCTGAGAGCTGTCTTCTCCAGCTTAAAGGGGGTCCTTAGGCAACCCACACATTCCTGGGTGGGAAAGGGGCAGAACCTTCTCCAAGTGAACAAAACCCCACATCCCCCCAAGTTGCCTGAAGTGCTTCAGATCACTAAGCAAATTTTTGAGTTGCTGAAAGGTTTACTTTTGAGTTTTAAACTGTACTTTGAAAACTACAATGTGAGGTGTGCTGAGGGGAGGAAAGGCCAGTGGTCGTTCAGTTGCTCAGTCATGTCCAAATCTCTGTGACCCCCATGAACCACAGCACGCCAGGCTTCCCTGTCCTTCACCGCCTCCTGGAGCTTGCTCAAATTTATGTCCATTGAGTCGCTGATGCCATCCAACCATCTCATCCTCTGTCTCCCTCTTCTTTAGCTCCCCTCAAGCCGGGGGAAGGCAGGGCAGGACGCTGCATGGTGTGAGTACAGGGCCGCCCTCCTTGGGGTTGCTCTGAGGGCAGACTGTGTTGTGGGGAAAGGCACCGGTGCCCTGCCTGGCCTCAGATTCCTGCTTGACCCTCCAGGGGCTGGTTCACAGAGGGTCGCGGGCCAGTGGCAGCAAATCCGCACCGTTGGTTCTCAACCCCAAAGCTGCTGACAGCCTCCCTGCCACCTGCAGAGCCTGGCCTGCCAAGCCTGCTGGGTATGACACTCAGCACACCATATCAACCGCTAACTAGGGTAGGGTCCCTCCTGAGGGGCGTCCATGTCCACACGAGGGCCCAACTAAGCAGGCCTCCCCTCCAGACTGCCTGGGAGAGGGGACAAGCCTGCCGCTGCGGCATCTGCAGGCCCAGAGGCTGCTCTGGGCCTGCTCCACAACCACAAGACTTTCACGGTGAACTTAGGAACACCCAACAGGGAAGACAGGCCTCCAGGAACCCACACCCCTTGGGAGGGCGTGTCTGTGGGCACCGCGAATGCGTCTTCACAGTCGTGACTCCCTTAGTGGCCTCGCTGACATGGCAGAGGGCACAGGAAAGCCAAATCTGCCACTATCTTCCTCAAGAAAGTTCCCGGAGGTGGCCCTCAAGAGGCTAGTTCAGGAGGTCCTGTCCTGAAGTCCAAGGGTCGAACAATGACACTGGTGTCTGCTCAGGGCTGCCTTCGGCTTGGCAACATCAGGAAGACGGTCGCAGGAGCCCTGCACACCTTGGCACCCTGAGACACACAAGGAGAAGAGAGTTCCCTCCAAGAGGGCATCTGGTCCGGCCTGTGGCCCCCGCATGCAAAGGGCAGCAAAGGCCTCTGAATGTCCCCCGTTTTCCCCACCTGGCCACAGACTGGCGGACCTAGTCCGTGCAGCGCCCTCGCCTACCACCGGCCATGGCACGCTCCCTCTGACCCGACGTGGCCGTCCCCTGCCCCACAGGGTCACAGAGGGGGCGGGGCGGTCGCGCTGCCCAGGGACAGATCAGCCGCTGTCACACGCACAGTGGGTCCGGAGCAGCGCAGTGTGCGGTGGGCAGTGGCTGCCCTGCGCCTGGAGGGACCGCCGTGCAGGCGGAAGAGTCGTCCCCCACCCAGGAACCCCGCCTCCGCTCCCGTCCAACTTGGCGGTCCGAGCCCGCAGCCCCTGCCCGACCCAAGTTCCCGCCCACGAGCCTAGGACCCTTCGCGCGTCACCTGCGACCCTGCGCGGGGCCGTCGCCCGCTCTCTGCCCAACTTCGGCGGCGGCAGCGGCCCCCTCGCGCCCCCGCCAGTCCGGAACCCCGCGCCCGGCCCGTATGCAAATGCCCAGGTCTCGCGGCCAATGGTCGCCCGAGCCGGGCCCGCCCTGCCGCGCCGCAGCCAGTGGACGCGAGCCGGGGACGGGACGCCTCGCCCACCGCCGAGCGGCCCCTCGCGGGCGAGGCCGGCGCGTTCCTTTCCGCACGTCGGCCTCGGGGCGGGGCCGCCACCTGCCGGGCGGGGCTTGCGACGCCGGGAGGCTGCCAGGCGCGGGACGGCTCCCCCGCCGGCGGGTGGTACGACCCGAGGCGCTCCCCCGCCGGCCCAGGGTGGAACGGCCCGGGCGCCTAGGCACACCCCGCCCCGAGTCCCCAGCGAGCTGGGCACCTCCTTGGATCGCCGGGCTCCAGCACACGTAGCACAGGCGGTGCGCTGGCGACCACCTAGTGCACGCGCCTCCTGCACCCACTCCGGGGCACTCTGCCTGTGGGGGAGGGGGCTCCGGCTCTGCCTGGTTTGTGAACTCCCGGTCCCTCGTCGTGAGGGCCCACTGTACGGGGCGCAGGGCCCTGGGCGGCTTGGCCCCGTCCTCTGCCCCGTTCTGTCTGGGCATTAGAAAGGTAGAAACCAAGGGAACGGACCGTTTCAGCCCTGGAGTCAATCCTTCCTGGTGGAGCCCGAAGGAGGCAGCCGGGGGAAGCGTGGTCCTGGGCCGGGCTCTTCACACTCCCTTCTCAGCCACTCGGAGGCAGAATCATGGGTCATTGGAATCCCTAGTCAGGCAGAAAGGTGCCCGGTCCCCTTTTGTTCTCCACTGTCCAGTCTGGAGAGTTAGGGCTGGGGTTCCCCTCCAAAGCAAGAGCTCCCCGGTATCTCCGCAGCCTCAGCCACCTGGCTTTCTCCTGCAGCCCTCCTGCCCCCAGCTCACCGCCCTACCCCTCGCCCTCTCGGATTCACAGAGGCCTGGGGTGGACCCACCAGCAGCCACAAACCGTCAGGGTCCCTCCTCCCCCTTCCCACCGTCCGGGCCATTTCACTTCTTCCTTCAAATCCGTTGCCCAGGTGGATAAGTGCAGGGCTCCGGCGAGGTGTCTGACCCTGCCTGGGACCTCAGGAGTATGAAACCTGAGTACTGGAATTCAAGTGCAGGGTATAGTGGGGGGTGGCCCCCTGTGGGTGGGGAAGGAGCGAGGAGCCTGATTGGTTCTGTTGGAGGTCAGCAAGGCCTGGACTGTGTGGATCTGGAAGGAACCCTTAGGAACCTGTGGGATCCCTGAGGAGGCTCACGGCTTTGGGACAGGGCGTGACTGGGGACAGGCAGACAGGCAGAGGCTTGGAGGGGAGAAGCCTGGGGTTCTGGGACAGGGACAGGCCGGAAGTCAGGGTGACTCCGAGTTCCTGCCTCACCCTGCTGGTCTGACCCCCCAGCCGTGTCCCCTCCAGTCCTGCTGGCTCCCTTACTACCCTCTACAGTAGGTTGAATGGTGCTCCCTCAAAAAAAAAAAAAAAAACACGTTATATTCAGGGGATTGTTACCCTGCTTGGAAAAAGGGACTTCGCGGCTTGATGAGGTCATCCCAGGTTATCTGAGTGGGCCCTAAATCCAATGCCAAGTGTGCTCTGAAGAGATAGAAAGGTGCACACACCCAGGGAGGAAGGCAACACATAGTGCTGAGGCAGAGGTTGCCATTAGCCGAGGAGGCCTGAAGCACCAAAACCCAGAAGTGGCAAGAAAGGATTCTCTCAACAGATTTCAGAGAAAGCACAGGTGTCAACCTAGATTTTGGACTTCTGGTGCTCGGGACTGAGAGAGAAAAAATCTGTGCTCTGGGACACTGATACCCTTGCCTTCCTATGTCAGGGATTGTAGCCCTGCCTGTCTCCTCCCCCCGCTCTGGCCCTATGTGTTCATGCAGGTTTGATGGCAGGCGAAAGGGCTGGCCCAGGCTGGACAGAACCAAGGCAACTCCTCGTCCAGCTCTGCCCTCCTGCATGCATGAGGAGAGCAGGGTGTATCCCGTGTTTGGGCCTGCCTGGGCCTTGAGGAGCAGGAGCACGGTGTGCCAGTGAACACCAGGGAACCAATGAGGGCTGCAGGGTATAGTTTTCTCAAAGGACACAGGGACAATGCTGATGGTGGGAAGGGGTCCACCTGCATGTAGGAGTGTGAGTTATGCGTATCAGCATGGAAGAAGGTACATCAGTAGGTGGAAGGACAAACATGTGCCTATGTTCTCACCTTGGCCCAGTTTGGGACCAGACTGGTGGTTCTGGGCAGTTTCATGGGGACACAGTTCAAGTGTGAGCAAAGCCTGGCATGGCTGGGTGGGCTGTACGCCACCCAGAGATGCCTGCTGAGGACCTGTCACATCTCATCACGGGTGCATGTTTATTATGGATGACAATTTTCCAGCAGCTTCCAACAGCTGCAGATGAAGGTGGGAGGGGCTGGTCCCACTCCAAGGGGGCTCTAAGTTGGCCACAGCTGCTTGTCCAACTCCTTCCCTGGAGCTTTAGTGGCATGCTCCCACCCCCATTTGGGACCCTCTTGTGGGTGGTGGTCTTTGGCAGCTAAGTGTGTGTAGAAGGGCCCACACTTGCCAAGAGTAAGCTAAGGAGGAGGGGGAGGTGTCTGATGCAGGGCATTTACTTTGCTGGCCCCCGTCCAAAGTTCTGTTCCTGTACTCACCCATCCGGCCCTCAACATCTCTATTGTATAGGTAAAGAGGCACAGAGGGGTTGAGAAACGCTCCCAAAGTCATGCCATCCATACTTAAGCAGAGAGCCAAAGTATCCTGGGGCTTCCCTGGTGGCTCAGTGGTAAAGAATCCACCTGCCAATGCAGGGGTCATGGGTTCAATTCCTAGTCTGGGAAGATCCCATGTGCTGAGGACCAACTAAGTTCATGCACCACAGTACTAAGTCTGTGCTCTAGAGTCCAGGAGCCACAACTACTGAAGCCGGAATGCTCTAGAGTCTGTGCTTTCCAAGAGAAGCCACTCTAATGAAAAGCTTGCCTACCACAACCAAGAGCAGCCCCACTTGCCACAGCTAGAGAATGCCCACGTGCAGCAACAAAGACCCCACACGACCATAAATAAAGAACTAACTTTCAAAAAGTGTCCTGTGTTTGGGTACATGGCTGGGGTGACACCCAAGAGGTACTATGCTATGCCAGGCACACACACACACACAGACATACACATACACCCTCCCACACACACACTCCCCCCCCACACACACACTCCCCCACACACATACACACACACACTCCCCCCACATACACACACTCCCCCTACACACACACACACACACACACACTCCCCCTACACACACACACACACACTCCCCCCTACACACACAAACACATATACACACACACATACATACTCACACACACACACATATACACACACACATTCCCCCCCACACACACTCCCACACACACACACATACACACACACACACTCCCCCCCACATACACACACACATATATACACACACACTCCCCCTACATACACACTCACACACTCCCAGACACACACACATTCCCCCCCCCACACACATATACACACATACACACTCCCCCCCCACATACACACACACACACACATTCCCCCCCCACACACACACATATACACACACACACTCCCACACACACACACGCACAACCACACACACAGACACAAACACGCACTCCCACACACACTCATACACACAGACACATACACACTCCCACACACACACGCACACTCCCACACACAGACACACACACACACACACACACTCCACAGAGAAGATTCGCTCCAGAGGCCCTCACCTTTCTGGCACCATTCATTCTTCCTCTCTGCAAAGACCTTTCCAGAGCCTGTAAACACATGGGTTATTTTTCCCATAAACAGAAAAACAAAACAACCCTCTCAGCGGGCTCCTTCTCCACTGCTCCACTTTCGTTTACCTGCTTGGTGCTCCCTGGCGATGATCGGTCGGCTTGGCTTCTCCTTGAACCCCTCCAGCTGCCCCCCAGCACTGGTATCCTCTGGGTCACTGGTGACTTCCACCTTGCTCCACCCAGGCATCCCACTTGATGTGCTGCTCCCCCACCCCCCACGCTTCCAGGAACCCTCCTTGGTTTCCCTTTTTACCTGGCATCTCACATCCAACCCCTCAGCTAACCCAACCTCAGTTTTTTTTTTTTTTAATTAAAAAAATTAATTTTTAGTTGGAAAGTAATTACTTTACAATATTGTGTTGGTTTCTGCCATACATCAACATGAATCAGCCATATATATACATATGCCCCTTCTCTCTTGAACCTCTCTCCTCCCACCCCATCCCATCCCACCCCACCTCTCTAGGTTGCCACAGAGCATTGGATCTGAGCTCTGTGTACACACAGCAAATACCCACAGGCTATCTATTTCACCTACGATAATGTATATGTTTCAAAGCTACTCTCTCAGTTAGTCCCACCCTGTCCTCCCCCTACCCGTGTCCGTTAGGTCTGCGTCTCCTTTGCTGCCCTGCAAATAGGTTCATCAGTACCATCCTTCTATAGTCCATGTATATGCATTAATAGATGATATTTATCTTTCTCTTTCTGACTTACTTCAATTCTGCATAATAGGCTCTAGGTTCATCCACCTCATTAGTACTGACTCAGATGCATTAAGGCTGAGTAATATTCCACTGTATACGTATGGACCACTTTTTTTTATCCATTCATCTGTCAAGGGATATCTAGGCTGCTTCCATGTCCTAGCCTCCTAAATAGCATTGGAATGAACATTGGGGTACATGTGTCTTTTTCAGTTATGGTTTCTTCAGGGTATATGCCCAGTAGTGGGGTTGTTGTGTCATATGGTAGTTTTATTCCCAGTTTTTAAAGGAATCGCCACACTATTCTCCATAGTGGCAGTGTCAATTTACCTTCCCACCAGCAGTGCAAGAGGGTTCCCTTTTTTCCACACCCTTACCAGCATTTATTGTTTGTAGATTTTCTGATGATAGCCATTCTGACCAGTGTGAGGTGATACTCCTTTGTAGTTTTTTTTTCCCCCTTTGTAGTTTTGACGTGCATTTTTCTAACAAGGAGTGATGTTGAGCATCTTTTATCCCTTAGGTTCTGCCTTCATAACCTACCAGAAGGGGATCGCTTCCTGCACCTTCGCTTCCCCCAACGGAGCCTACATCTCTGTGGGCCCTGAGGGCTGCAGGGTTACTGAAGTTGCCTTCTTACTGGTCCGCGGCCCGCCCCACCCAGTTCACCCGCAGCCGCCGCCGCCCGGGGCTCTTAGAAGCCAGCGTCTGTCCCCCACCCAGCCCGTGGGGCTCCGCCCTTCTGGGGTCCCGGCAGCTGCCCGCGCGCTCCCCACAGCTGCCCCTTCCGCCAGCACCTATCGGCCAGGTCCCTCCTCACCCACTAACTACCACCGGCGAGTCCTCCTGGCTCCCGAGTCCGGGACTCGGCTCTTCTGTCAGAGCACGAATCCGTTTCTCACACACCGAGCGGCGCACCATCCACATGCTTCACTGTTTACTGCGTGCGGCCCCGGCGGGACTCTGGGCTGGGGACTCGTCCTTGCCCAGCACCTGGCGGAGCCCGCGCACAGGGTCCGCAAGTGTTCGGTGGCGTGAACGGACGGCCCAAAGCTGCTCGGCCGGGGGCGCCGCCAGGCAGACCCGGGCAAGCTCTCTTCGGCTCGCGCTCTCGGGGTCTGAGAGATGGGGGTGGGGGGCGGGGGGAGTTGTGTGGGCGGAGCCACCGCGCGGGGCGGGGCGCTAGGTGTGCCGGGCGTCCAGCAAGGATTGGACTGTACCACATTCCAGACGGGGGAGTACCTCTCGGATAGCCCACAGGCGAGGGTTTAGACTCTTCAAGTTCTTCCAACAGACTGGCCTGTCTGGACTACAACAACGCATTAAACAGTGTTCCCAAGGTCTCGAGATACCTGAGCTCAGGTAGTGGCGCCCTCCTCTACCTAAGACGTTTCCTCCCCTCCCTCGTCCCAATGGTACCCACCAACAGGAGGGGCGGGAGAGCCCCGGAAGCCGGCTCCATGTACTTCCGGGTTAAGGAGCGCGCGCGGCGGCGGCAGTGGCGGTGGCGGCCGGGCCTAGTTGTGCCTCTTGCTGTGGCGGCAGCTGCGGCAGCGGCGGCGAGTGTCGGGGAGCGGCCGGCGAGGCGCACGGTTCCGGGTACGTGCGGGCCGCGGTATCCCGGGTTTCAGAGCGCCGCAGCCGGAGGGCCGCTCCGGGCGCCGCGCGCTTTGTCTGAGGCCTGCCCGGCGGTGCGAGGCCTGCGCTGTTTAGGCCCCGGGCTGACGGGTGGCGGCAGTCTCCTGCAGGCGCTGGAGGCCTCGCGCAGAGGCCGGGCGACCCGGGGCCTGCAGGCGGGTTCCCGGGCGGCGAGGAGACCTCCGCCTCGTCCTGTGGCACCCGCCCCCTCTGCTGTCGCTCTCCCCGCTCAGAGAGCGGAGTGTGACCCTTTGCTAACTCGTCTCCAGTTCCTCGTCCTCTTTGCTTTTATTGTTTTGTCTGTGTGTCGACAGGCCCGTGTGGTTGTTGGGATGGTCTCCCGCTCCTTAACTCACGTAGTCTTCATAGCAGTCTGTCAGGAGTAGGTATTGGCCTTCCTGTTTTTACAGATAAGTAGATTAGAGTCTGGAGATGTTAAGTAATTTGCCAACGTCACACAGCTGCTGTATGCTGAGCCAGGGCCGGTTGTTAACCTAAGCCCTGATTCCGGCCCATGGTTTTTTTTTTTTCTTTTTTCTTTGTAACAAGGATTGTGTTACATCGTTGTCAACTTTTTGGCGTTTATATATGCTCTTCTTGCTTCTGCAACAACAGAATAGTAGTCACCTGGTGAACCACGGTTTGGCCATTGGTCACTTGGACAGAACCTGAGGCTGAAGTGAGGTTTGACTGGGGCTTTAACACTCCTTCCCTCTCCCTGAACCATTGGTGTTTTTCCTTAGGGAAAGAATGTTGAGTCAGAATGACAATAGCTGGTTCTCCTTTTGCACCAGGCTGGTGGCACGGCCCTGACAGAGCCAGCCTGACTTTGGTTCTCCCAGCAGCCCACTGTAATGGACTCTTGGTGTCTCTCTCAACCCTGCCAAGACCTTACTGGACTCTTAATTTTTTTTGGGGGGGGGGGAGGGGGTGGTGGTGGGCTCTCGCTTTTTGACTTGTATTGCAGCTTACAGTTTCAAGGTCTTGTAGCCGCTCTGGCAGATGATGAATGAAAAATGAGATTCGAGCCCATTGGACCTGAGCCATTGGACTTAACACCCTTGCTCAAGGCCTGGGGACAGGCACCCAGGTTCTTGTCATGGCACAGCTGCCAATGACCACACCAGAAAGCCTTTGGGGTCCTTAGTTGGGATAAAAGGTGCTTTCAGTCCCTGGATTTGAAGATAGAGGGAAATACTACTTTTTGTTTAAATTTTCCCCTGGTTCCCCCAAGTCTGGAGACTGAGCAGGAAAGCCATAGAGCACTGCTGGCACTGCCCGAGGTGGCCAGCAGCTGGGAGGGGCCGTGGTGTCTCCTGCAGAAAAGGCTTCCTGGACGTTGGTCTGGAACGTGCGAGCGGAGGTGGGGATAGTGGATCTGGGCAGGCACATCTGAGCTGGGACTGCCACTGGGGCCAGTAGGTCCTGAGCCAGGGTCACATTCCCACAGTGTTTTGAGTGTTTCTCCTCATGGAGAAACAGGCTCCCAGGGGTCCCTAATGTTGATCTCTGTTTGCACAGCTGCTTGGTCTGGGAAGTACCTTCAGAGACTCCCGGGCTCTTCTCCTGGGTGCTGCCAGAAGGTACTATGTGTGACCATGCAGGGAAGGGAGAGGGGTGTTGGGCGGCCTTTGGAAAGTGTCCTCCCTGGCTGTGATGGGAGAACACAGGGCTTGAGGGATTAAATCCCACATGTGCAGGGACATGGGGAGTCAGCCTCACTCCAGAGCTGGTGTCTCTGGCAAGTCCCCGTGGACCAGACCCCATCGTGGCCACACTGATCTCTTCTGACAGTGCTCTGAGGCAGGCCTCAGTCTCAGTTACTGAGGAAGAAGCCAGAGGTTCCTTGTGCTTTTGACCTTGTGCGAGTGAACCGTCCCTGAGCATGCTCTGTGGTCTCCTTGGAGGGTTGCATTTTCTGAAGTTTGCCCTGGTACTTGCCTGGGTGTGAACACTGACCCCCCTCATAGGCTGAGCGTCCCCGACGCAGGACCCACGCCGCACGCAGTCAGGCAGGGTAGGTAGGTACAGGAGCAGGTGTCCTAGGGTGGCGCTGTGGAGTCTGGGCACAGGTCCAGCCTGAGGCTTGTAGGTCCTCTACCTGCAGTGGCCCTGCCACCTCCTTGCGCACAGGAGGGTGCCGTGCTCCTAGATGGGCACTGGCACCGTCCAATCCTGTGGGCGGTGCGTCTCCAGAAGGGGTTGTGGTCGGCGCTCAGGTGCAAGATAGCGAAGGTCCCTGCCGTGTTGCTGACTCACCAAGCAGGGGAGTGCAGACCCTTAGTTTAGCAGGACTGACTGATTTTCTCACCATTATGGTACTAGGTAGAAAAAAGGTGGTGACTTTAGGGGGGTTCATAATTTCAGTTGACTACTTCCAGATAGACGCATCATTTGGCAGGTGGTGATTTAGTGAAATTAACATGCCCTCACTGTTTTAAAAGACATCGTTCCAGAGCCTGATGCTTTGTCTGGGACGTGAGGCACCCTGGCTGTGGCCCTGGCCTCAGCCCCATCAGGGACCATTCTTTGGGAGCATCTGTACAGCGGTGGTGGTGGCGATAGCTCCTGCCCTGGGTGCTAGTTGATGTACGTGAAGTGTGCGGTGTGTGACCCACGGGAGAGAAGCCTGCACGGAATCTGGGAGGAGAAGCTTTCCTGGCTTCTGGGCTCGCTGCTGTCTGCCTCCCCTCCTGCCCCGGTTCTTGCTTTGCTTCCATCCCTCCAGTCTTGCTCCTTAGATGTGCAGACTGGACTCAGAAATGCACTGTGCCACAGGGAGGGGTCTCTTCTCGGGGGCGCTGGGGAAGTGAGTAGCCCTGATGGACAAGGAGCCCTTGTTTGGAGACCAGAGTCAGAGGCCCTGGTGCAGGAGGGTGCTTGTGTCCCTTTACGTCTGTGAGGTCACTGGGCTCGGTCTTCGCCGTTACCCTGGCAGTGGCCTTGCAGAACAGGCAGGCTCGGCACCCCCAGTTGGTGATCAGGAGCCCAGGAGCAGGTGGACATGGCAGCCTGACCCCTGCTCCCCACGGCCCTATGCTGCTCCTGGGTAGGCAGGTGACTTGGCCGTGTTCCGTGGAGGGGCCGGGGCCAGGTCAGAGGAGCCCCAGCTGGTGCCCATGGCCTCTCGTGGGAGATAGGTGTGCGGAGCTGGGCTGGCCAGCCGTTGCTGAGGGGGGCATCCCACGGGAGTGTGGGCAGAGGGCCAGCTTGGCACCTGGACCTTCTGGCGCCCATCCTCTGCTGAAAGCCCCGCTTTGCCTCAGCTTGTGATAAGCCGTTTCCCTCAAGCCTGGCCTCAGGTACCTGGGGAGTGTTGAGGTGTGGCAGGTGCCTGAACAAGAACACGGCCGATCTGAGGCTACATTGGGTTTGTTATAAGTTGGCATCTGACTGTGAATGTGGCTCTGTAGACAGGAGCCAGTCTCTTGTGTGTGCCTGCACAATTCTGAGCCAATTCTGTCTCATATGGTGTGGCGGGGACACGTGTCATCAGGAGGGTGATGTGTAGTGATTGTCGCTCGCTCTTGCGGGGGAGCTTAATGCAAAGCCTGGGACAGAAGGGACTTACTTGACCCTGGTTTCTTCCAGAGCTGAACGCCCATGTCCAGCGATGGATGACGACAGCCTGGACGAGCTTGTGGACCGAAGCCCGGGGCCTGATGGCCACCCAAGACTCTGTCCTGCTGCCCTGGCCAGCGATGCTGGTGAGCCGCCCCCCGCCCCTCCGCCCAGAGTGGGGAGTGAGCATTCACGCTTTGCCCTTTAAGTGCACAAGTAGCACATTGTTTGGGCTTTATTTTTGACGTAGTCAATACAAATATGTTCTTAAATCCAGCAAAAGCTTCCACCCTGCCCACCTCACCCTCACTGCCCTGACCCGGGGGCAGGGTGCTGCCGGGAGCCCTATTGGCAGATGTACATCCTCTCCCCAGCCCTGCTCTTTGCTGCTTCCGCTGTGACACTGCCCCTCGGGCCTGTGCTTCTCCCTGCTGCTCTAGAAGGAAGCAGTGATGCCCACAGTGGCGCCTCTGAGGACGACTCGGGCAGCGAGCACAGCGATGAGGAGGATGCAGACGGGGACCTGGAGGATGGATCTGGTGAGAGCACGGACGTCCTTGGGGCCCCCGAGTCTCCTCGCGCCGTGACAGGGGTTGCTGTTTACAAAACAGCCTTGGTGAGCTTGCTGACTTCACCACACCTGCCAGCTGAGGCTGTGAGCTGTCAGGGTGACATTGCCTAACACAGTGACCTTCTCTGGCAGTCCCCTGCGGTGGGTTTTGTCTTCAGCTGGGCAGCTGGCTCGTGTTGATGTGGGCTGACTACACAGTGGATAGGTCTCTTTCTTGTCTGGTGACAGCAGGAGGGTAAAGTGCCTGAGAATAGGGAGTAGCGTGAAGGGCGTTTGCAGGGAGCGTGCAGCTGGACAGACCTGCGGGCAGAGTGGGCCCGGAGCCCGTTACAGAGCAAGGGTAGGCCAAGCCCTGGGTCCCGTGCTCTTTGACAGACTCCTGAGAGAGCCGGCAGAGGCATGGGATGACTTATGAGGCTCTCAGTCTGCACCTCCAAACTTTGGTGCAGGGAGCTTTGCTGTACGCATGTCCTGCCCCGAGTGCCATGCACCCACTGCACTGCCTTCCTGGCCGCCCTCGCTGGCGCGTGGCCTGTGGGCTCCCCAGACTGTCCCGCCCAGCCCCTCCCCATGTGGCGCTGGGCTTCGGGAGCTTGGCTCACCACTGCTTCCCTTCCAACACTGCTGCTGGGACCTGCATGGATGTTGAGGCATCCGCCTGGTCTATCACAGTCCTTGGATCTCTGTGGATATGAGCATTAGAATGTTACAGAGAGGTAACCCCTCATGTTTGGGACAGTGCTTATGAAGGAGCAGCGTGAGTTTGCAACCCTGGGTGCCTTGGTGACACGTTATCCCAGGGTTAGATTTTTTACTTCTCTGCAGAAACAGGCGGTTCTGGGTTGAATCTGCAGGTCACAGTGGGGCTGTTCCACTTGTTTTTGCAGATGGAGTTGGGGCTTGGCACCGAGGACATGAGGTCCTTGTCAGTTCAGCCCTGGAGCAGAGATCAGAGGGCCTGTTGGATGCCAGTGGACAGGGGCTCGGTGCAGGGGGCTGGAAGACGGGCAGGGGCTCACCGTCTGGGGCAGAGACAGCGTGTAAAGAAGCAGTTAGGTCAGGGTGATAGATGCCAAGGGTGTGTTTAGGGGACATCATGAGAAGGGAATGGGCTCGGGCTCTTTGGTCCTGGGTTGGTGAGAAGCTTCCAGAAGGACAGGTCTCAGCTGTGATCTGGAGGGCAGGAGGGTCAGCGGGGTGGTGGTGGACGTGGGGCGAGGAGAGTGCTGGGGGGACAGCTGGCACAGAGCCGAGTCCCAGGAGTCCTGTGGGTGAGGAGGTGCCAGTGGAGGGCAGGCACCTGGAGGCCACGGCTGCAGCTGAGGGGCACCGACCCACCACGACACCCCGCATTCTCTAGCGCCAGTCTGTGAAACAAGCGGGCCAGGAGGGGATCTCCAGCTGGTGAGAACCTAGGTGGCTTGCAGGGCCTGCCTTCAGAGACGTGACCTGCACCCTCACAGTCTCATGTCGGCCGAGCCCCCTTGCACGTAGCTCTTTCTACCCATCTTGTTGTTTTTCTTGCCATAGTGTTGATTCCTGAAAGTCACTTGCTTGTGTCACTGTTTGCTCAGTTTTCAGCTGTAGAAACATACTGTCTGTTCAAGTCTTATGATGAAAGAGGAGAACTTAGGACTCTGACCTGCCGCCTCACCAGCTGTCCAGGTGGTGCGCACGCGCCCTCCTGGTCTGCTCAGCATGCCCCTCGCGAAGCGGCCCTTCGCCGCAGGTCACTCTCAGCTCTTCCCCGGTGGTCCTGCCCTGCTCATGGGACCCTTGCCCTCACCTTACCCGGGTTTGCAGACGTGCCACCAGCTGCCACTCTGGGCTGGCACCCGTGTCTGCACCTTCCTCCTCCTGGGCCCTTGTCTGTCTGGGACCTGATCCCGCAGCTCCGGGACAAGGTGGGTGGGCGGCTGGCTCAGGGCCTCAGTGCCTCACTGCTGGTGGCCGCTGCCCTCAGGGGCACCACAGGGTCTGGTGGCCTCAGATGCCAGTTCTCTGCCTTCCCCTCAGCTCCTGATCTTCTGGAATTCTGGAGGAAGAACCAGAGCACCTGGTTCTCGTGCTCCACCTGCTGCTGCCCTCTCGGCCTTAGCCAGTCACGGATTTGCGCCAAACCACTCTCCAGAATTTTGTGGACCCCAGCTTAGTTGTCTTACTTTGTAACAGATTGTCACAAACACAGCGGCTGAGAATAGCACACTTGGTGTCTCAGTGTAGTTAGTAGTCCGGATACCAGTGGCTAGTCCTCTGCTCAGGTCTTGCCCAGTTGACATAAAGGGGTCGCAGAGGCACCGTTCTCATCTAGGCTCAGGGTCCTCCCCCAAGGTCCGGCTTGTTGCTGGGTTTCAGGCCCCACAGTGTGGGGCTCTTGTCCTGTCTCTGCCTGGGTGGGACCCCCTCTCCTCCTCGCTCAGGTCCTGGAGGCCACGCCTCAGTGGACAGGGTGCATCAACCCCTTGTTCTTTTGGGTAGTACAAGCAGCCAGAGAAAACTGCTCTTCCAGCATGTGTGGTCACCTCACATAACAGCAGGGTCTCGGGTGTGTGAGGACCCCGCCCACCACGCCTCTAGTCCTTGTCCCGTGTCACTCTGACTTGTATCTTTATTTACTGGAGTTTAGTGGGGAGAGAAAACGGAAGCACATACTGACTGCTGTGTTGAAGCTGAATGGCCTCGGAACCTTTTGGAGGTTGATAAGGGCTGTGGTGTGCAGCTTGCCTGGTTAGGAATTTGTGGTCTCTGGTCCCAGAGGAAAGAAAAATGAAAGCCCTGGAGGAGACGCCTTCCCTGTAGGTGGCAGCTCCCTGACAGCTTTAAGAAGGTGCTGGTGGAGTGAGGTGTCCTCCAGAGGCCGCCAAGCTGCACCCAGAGGCCCGCTGACCCCTGGGGGCTGCCTGCCTCCTGTGGGGGTTCTGATTCGGCTCCAAGTGCAGCTGGGGCCTCGTGCCTCCTGGGCTCCAGTTCACAGACTTGTAACCTTGCCTCTTAAGGTTCCGAGGACTCTGAGGAAGATGGTGACGACATGGACACGTTAGCAGCAGCGGCAGATACTCAGGGAACGCTGGAAGCCAGTGGTGCATTTAATTCTGATGACGACTCTGAGAGCTGCCCGATCTGTCTCAATGCTTTCAGGGAGCAGGCTGTGGGGACACCCGAGAACTGCGCCCACTACTTCTGCCTCGATTGCATCGTGGAGTGGTCCAAGGTGCACAGTGTTTCTTCGGGCTGGGCTCTGTGTGGGTGACCAGCCCCTGGCCGGCCTCTCGGTGGTCTGGGTCTCTGCTCGATGGCGGGGCTGGGGGGCCCCAGGTGTTGTCCGAGCCTGGTCTCTGTTTTGTCCGCGCTTTGGGCCCTTGGGTGGCTGGTGAAGCTCACTCTGGGGAGCACAGAACGAGAAGAGGGGGTTTGTGGCCAGAAATCCCGGGAGAACCAGGGCAGCCTGCATGGCTGAGCTGGCTGGTAGGTGTGTGCTGAGGGGTCAGCTCACAGACACGGGGCCTGACTCGTGAGCGCAGCAGTAGTGCACACGGGGGTCATGGGTGCTGCAGGGTGAGCTCTGGAAGCACTGCCCACCCCTCTTCTGAACTTTGTGAAAGAACTCAAAGAAGGGTGAGTCCAAGGACGAGTGGCCGCAGCTCTTTTTTGTGAAAGTAACTCTTGACTCCTAAGAGAAATTGTGTTGAGGTGGTGTTAACAGTGACAGTGATTCAAGGTTATGATACAGTTTTTATTTTTCTTACAGAATGCCCATTCCTGTCCAGTTGATCGAATTATATTTAAATGTATTTGTATTCGAGCTCAATTTGGCGGTAAAATCTTGAAGAAGGTAAGTGTAGGTGCCCCCTCATGTGTATTACATTGGTCCGCATCTCATGGGAAAAGCTGCCTTCAAAAGGCACTTTGCTCTCCTGAAGTATTGGTTGTGTACATGTGAGAAATCTGCTGCAATGCCACTTGCAGCTGTGGACCTGAAGCCTGGGCTGGAGGTGGTGCCGTGTGCCTGGCCAGTGCGGGCTCCCTCCCCTCCCTCCACGCGCCTCTTGTGTATCTCTGAGCTTCTTCCTTCCTGAGCCATGGCAGCCACAGTGGGGGGAGGTCAGGGTGGACCCCGACTTGGGAGAGGCGGCCAGCTCTCGGGACCGGACTTCTGAAGGCACAGGGCAGGACCAGGAGAGCTTGAGCACAGGTGTCTTCCTTGCTGTCTGGGGCCTCCACAGTCTCCTTTTGTTGAGGAGCAGAGTTAGAAAGTCTGAAGAGAAGGAGTTCCCTGGTGTCCTGGTGGTTAAGACTCCCTTCTCTCACTGTCGTGGCCCTGGCTCCGTCCCTGGTCGGGGAGGTCCCTGCAAGCCTCAGGGTGCTGTCAGAGACGATCGCTGATACAGACTTGCCGCACGTCTTCTCAGTGGGTTGGTTGCAGCTGGAGATGTGTTTTTTGTTTTTACTGTGGAGCCAGAGGCGGTGGGGACTCCGCTCTGGACATGCAGATTTCCCAAGTCTGTGTGGGTGACCGCAGCCCCCATCCTTCCAGGGACGGCCTCCTGTGCCCGCCCGCACTCTGCTGTCCTGCCCAGAGGCCGCGGGAGTGCAGGCACTTTCCCTGCAGGCCGGCTCTGCTTAAGTACCTGTGAGTGAGGGCGGGCCCTGAGCCGTCCTCTGCGGGAAGGGAGAGGTGGTGCAGGGCCCCTCACACCAGCAGGTCTGGATCCGGCAGAGAGCCGGGAGGCGCGGGGAGGCCCTGAGTGCCCGCCTGGCGCGGGAACAAAGTGGGGAGCACGGCGGGGAGGGAGGAGCAGACGCCGCTCCTCGGGGTGGGGTTTGGGGCAGGAGACCGAGGCGGCTCGCCCCCACAGATGGTGCGTGCTGGCGGCACTGTGGGCAGCAGCAGTGACTGTCGGGCCGCACCCACTAGAGGCCCGGGTCCGCGTCTGCCCGCCGCCTCCCCGCTCTGCAGCACCGCCCACAGGCCTGGCTGGCTCGTTGTCACTCTGCCCTGGGGTCCTTCGGCAGCGCACACCTTGTTCTCCATTGAGTAGTTTCTTTCTCAGGGCTCGCTGTCCTGAAATGGTTAGAAAATGCTAAAACCACCACGTGCGTGTTACTTCAGAGCCCCTGGGCCCACAGAAGCCGTGCAAGTGAATCTGCTTTGGGTCGATTTACGATGATACGAATGGCTCTGGGGCTTGGATCCTGCTTGCTGTTTGCTCAGCGTGCTCTTGTCCCCAGATTCCAGTGGAGAGTGCCCAGCTTGGGGAGGACGAGGATGAAGACCCGACCTTCTGTGAGGTGTGTGGCCGGAGCGACCGGGAGGACCGCCTGTTGCTCTGTGACGGATGCGATGCTGGGTGAGCCCCTCCCCGTCTTTCTGGCCTGGCTCCGAGGTGGAACCCCCTGATGTGCTAGAGGGGAGTCTGTGGGCCGCTGCTCTGCGCATCACACCCACAGGCCTCCCTGGCTGTGCTCGGCGCCGGGAGCCCCCACAGGTCATCTGAACCCCAGCGTCTGCCGCTGCACCCACTGGCCTGGCCTCAGCTCACGTGCTCCATCCCCTCTACCCCTCCCTGCGGCTGCTTCTCACTGCCGTTTACACCCTCCCCATTCCCAGCCATCATCTGAGACTGCTTGCAGAGGTGCACCCTACACCTCAGGATGGAGGGCAGACGCAGGAAACGCGGGCTGTGGGCTGAGCGGGATCCGCCCAGCGTGCAAGGCTAGGCCGTGGGGAGCCCCCCTAGCCGGGCGGGTAGGCAGGATGGGCTTCCACCTGAGCTGTGCCCTGTGTCCGCGGCAGCCTGTGGTTGTCGTCCCTCCACGTGGTAGGGGCTCCTGCTTCCTGTCAGGCGCGCTCCTCGCTCTGGAGCAGCGTGGGTCCTGGAAGGCTGGTGCCTGTGGGGTGGAGCAGACGCTGCCTGGGCCGCCCGCTGGGGCCCGCTTCCTGCCGTCTCCCTGCCCCGAGGCAGCAGGGCCCTCCTCAGGGCTTACACGACTAAGAACACGGACCTCCCTCCTTCCTCACGGCTGTCGGCTGCATCCTGTCCTGTGACAGCCCCGGAGGTCTGACCGCAGCGTGCTTGCCGCGGCAGCCCCAGAGCTCAGCTGTGTCTGGGGGCGTCAAGTTGAGCCTGTTGTCATTCTGGATCTGGAGGGCAGAACTGGGGCCCTGGTGTCCAGCCCACAGATTTTGCCATCATGTACCGTGAGCGTGGGACGTGGGGCAGACCGCATTCTCTTCCCAAGTGCAGGTGGCTGAGCAGGAAGGGGCTGGAACTGCGGGACGCTGTCTGGGAGGCCACACGCAGGGGAAGGAGAGGCTGGTCCTGGCGTAGGCATGGTTACCAGCCTTGCCTCTGGCTTCCGTGAGCCTGAAACCAGCCTGTGTGTCTTTTGGCGGTCTCATGGATGTTGGGGCACTGGGGAGTCCCAGGTGGGGCTGTTCGTTTGCCAAGCCTTAGTTTTTCTTTAAGCTTTTTACCTCTTTGGGGGTATAGGGACTGCACCACGGGGTATGTGGAATCTTAGTTACCTAATCAGGGATTGAACCCAGGCCCTGGCAGTGAAATGGCCACCGAACCACCAGGGATTCCCCCTGTTTGTGTTTGACTTAATGGGATTTATTCGTGGGTGGGGACCTCTCCACGCCAGGGCTATGCCGTCACTGTGGGAGGGGGTTGTTCCTGTAGATGTGTGAGTGCTGCAGGCCTCCTTGAGGAGTGGCCATGGGCATCTCCTGGGCTTGAGCCTGCAGCTGTCTTCTCCCTGGAGGAATTTGTGGGTGCAGACTGGCTAGGTGGAGCCCCCACCACCCCCGCCAGCCTCTGCGCCAAGATCCTGGGGTGCGGTGGTGAGAACACAGTTGAACCGCGCTCAGTTTTGGAGACGTTTTTGTGAGACACTGCCACTCAGTGTTGGGTGGTGTCCTTGAGCCTGACTGCGTCAGAGGGATTTCTCAGGCTGAAATCTAGTTTGGGTTCTGGGTGCTCCTTGGTGCTGGGGGTCGGCCTGTGCGTCCGCCCACTGGGTGCTTGGGTGAGGGCCAGCCTGGGGGTCGGGGCAGGCTCTGCCTCCCTGCGGCCTCACACAGGGCAGAGCTGGGAGCAGCAGGAGACTCTGCAGCAGCGGCCAGCCCGGGCTCGGGTGTGCAGCGTGTGGTCGGCGCTGTCTGGAGTCCTCAGGGTGCTGGCGCTGGCGGCTCCTCCCCGGCTGCTCGCCTCAGGACAAGTCAGGAACCCCCGCGGGGCAGATGTCACTGTGCAGAACTGGTGCGGGTGTAGCTCCTCAGCGCTGGGGGGCGCGGGGCCACCTCCATGGTGGTGGGCGGGAAAGGACCTCCTAATGACCGCGTCCTTGGAGACCACTTCCCAGGAATGGTGGGTACCACCCATCCAGCTGCCAGTTTGGTGGTTTCAGATAGTACATGACCCATGAAGAGTTGAGCAGCTGTTGGGGTCCTTCCATAGGGCAGAGATGCCCCGAGGCCTGTGGTGGAGGTCCGGCCGTCCAGAATGCCTGAGAGGGAAGGGAGCGGACTGGTCCCAAGCTCCAGGCACAGTCGCCTGCTCCGTGTCCTCGTGAGGGGCATCCCAGTCAGCCCAGGCGGAGCCCCAGTGCTGCTGTCGGGGTGAGGGAGGCTCTGTGTCCCCGCTCTGCTCTCGGACACCCGTCCCGGGGCCTGGACTGCACCCTGGTGACCTCACTTAACTTCACCACCCCTGCAGGTCCATCTCCAGATGCAGTCGCATTGCAGGGTTAGGGTTGGATGGGGGGTACAAGGGCACAGCACCACGTGCGGGGCGCCGTCGTGAGGCTCAGACACCCTCTTGTCCCCCAGGTACCACATGGAGTGCTTGGACCCCCCTCTCCAGGAGGTGCCTGTGGATGAGTGGTTCTGTCCGGAATGTGCTGCCCCCGGGGCCGCTTCTGCCGCTGGTAACGTGCTGCCTGCTCTCAGGCAGCCCAGACCCTTCCCATGGGGGCGGGCACCTTGGCCCAGGGAGATGGCGTCGGGCTGTCTGGCAGGAGTGGCTTCCAGTTGGACTCCGGTGTGGGGGCGGGGGGGCTTCTGAGGGCCCAGGTGCCAGGCCAGTGCCCCCTGCCTTCCGTTTCCGACTCCCCCTGCCAGGGCCAGGGCACGGCGGAGTGCGCATCAGCCCAGGGTGTTTTTTTCCAAGACACGGGTCTCGTGAGTGAGGAGGAGGTCTCCCTGCTCTTGGCTGACGTGGTGCCCACCACCAGCCGGCTTCGGCCCCGCACGGGGAGGACCCGGGCCATCGCCAGGACGCGGCAGAGCGAGAGGGTGCGAGCGACAGTGAACCGGAACCGGATCTCCACGGCCAGGAGGTTCCAGGTGGGTGCCTGTGGCCTTCCATGCTGGCTGTGTGCAAGGAGCAACGTTGAGGGGGCCTGAGGCGGCAGCAGTAGCCGAGAGCTGGCCCCAGGGGTGCTGGGCAGCGCCGTTACCCGCGGGGGCTGTAGTGCTGAACCCGGAGGGCTGAGGGACTTCGTGGCTGACTTGGGCCCAGGACCCCACTGCCAAGGCCCATGGTCCACTCTCCTCAAGGCCCAGGAGCGCTCCTCCTGCCTTCATGCCCGACCTGCCCGTCAGGAGGCCTCCCCAGACCCCGCTCCCCGTGGGCACTCGGGAGCCCCCGCAGCCTGATGTCTGTCGCTGCAGCTCCGGGGGCTCGGGGTCCCCAGGCTCCCCCGAGAGGTCTGAGGTGGTTCCACCCCCGACCGCCATCCTGTGCCGTGCAGCGCGTCCCCAGGTACCTCGTGTCCTCTCTGCTGGACGAGACCATTGAAGCCGTGGCTGCCGGGCTCAGCACAGCCGTGTACCAGCGCCCCGGGCCGCGCGCCCCTGCCCGCCGCAGGAGGAAGGGAGGTAGGCGTTCCCAGCTCCGGCTGCCCGAGGTCCCTGCTGTTGCGCCCGAGGCCCTGCAGGCCTGGGGTTTGGGTTTGGTTAGTCCCTCTGAATGCCCTGTTGGGGGGCTGTTGGTGTGGCAGCACCCCGAGTGTGCATCAGATGACACAGCCTCCCCGAGTGGGTCAGGAAGAGCCCGCAGGGTCCATGTGAAGGTTGGTGCTGTTTCCTTTGGGCCGGGCAGCCCTGTGCCTGGCTTCCCTGGGTGGGGACCGTTGAAGTAATTCAGCATCTGTGCAGCTGCAGTGCTGTTCACATTTTCTGGGCCTTTTCTGTGTTAGTCTTGGTAACTTTGTCCCAGGAAGTTCGGTTTCTCTCTCCCAGGCAGAAGCTTTCACAGAAGGTCAGCATCCTTGGCGGTTCCTGCTCTGTGCTCTGTCTGTATTTGCTGGTCAGAATTCTGCTCCGTAGAGGAGCTGGCCCTCCTGCTTGACTACTTGTGTGAATCAGAAGACATGGATTCCTGTTTCATTGAGTGGGTTACAATCTGTGGCCTTTTGAAAACCAGTGTTATTGAGACATATTTGCCGTGACAAGTGCATCCACTCTGGGCACGTGGTTCCCAGTGAGGCCAGCGAGCCTTCCAGCCGGGCCCTGCTGTCGGTGCTCTCTCTGCGTCCGTGGCTCTCGCTCGGGAGGTGCTGAGTGTGTGTTCTGGTTTGTCACCAGCAGTGACCTGGGGTTCCATGTGGCGGGTGTGTAGGTTCACTTCTGTTCCCTGATGAGGGACGTGCTGCGGCTTGTCCCTCTGCCTGTGCTGCGTGTCTGGCTTGTTCTGCGGTGAAGCTGCTGTGTGGATCCCTTCCCGTGGGTGGGTGTGTCTGCCGCTCTGGCTCGGTAGAGAGGAGGAGACCGGCTGGCGTGGGAGGGGCCGTGTCAGAGGCGGCCACCCCGCTCCCAGCTGCAGTTTGTGCCTGCAGCAGCACCGCATTCTTGCCCGGCTGGTCCTCACGTCCTGCATCTTGGGCGTGTCCTGGAGCTCGCAGGCCCGTCTTCCTGCGCTCCCAGGCCTCCTTAGAGGACAGGCTGGGTGTAGAGATGAGACCTGAGGGCTACTGGTGGGCGGTCATGGTTCTCTGTACCCAGAGGTCACGCTGATCCCTGAACTGCAGGCTCAGGTGAGAGGTTCCGCTTCACCTGTCTTCCCCTGACTCTCACATCCATGACCTCACATCTCAGTCCCAGCAGCTCACCCTTCGTCTGCAGCACCTGGAGAGGCGGGCTCGCCTCTGCCGTGTCCTGAGCCCCCTGTACTTCGGCTGTCACGTCTCTGCAGGTGTGGTCACAGCTGTGGAGGCTGAGGGACACGGGCACAGGCCCCGTCACCTTCTCCCCAGGGCCCGGCCGTGTCCCCCTCTCCTCTTGCGTTACTTTGAAGCACATCCTCATTTTACCTGTAAGTGTTTTGCAGCATGTTTCTGGAAGAGAGGGAGTGTTTCCTCTGACTTAACCCCGAGGCCGTTGTTATACCTGAGGAGATGAGTAGTAATTCCACAGCCTCATGACACAGCCTGTCAGCATCGGAAGTTCTAATTGTGTCACAAATGTGATGGAATTTTAAAGTAGTTTACGTGGAGCTGGAGCCAAAGCGTTGTGCTGTGCTGGGGCTGCGTGTCACGTGTCTCTGTCCTCTTGATGGGGTGGAGCAAGGGGGTCTCCTGGTGGGCAGATCTCGCCTCCTGAGTGGCTGGAGGCCCGAGGCTGGTTCAGGTGTGGGTGGAGTTCTGTTGGTCTCTTGTCTGCGAGTTACTGAGGAGACAGCGGAGCGGCTCCCTCCTGACGGGCCGCGTTGCAGAGCGTGGTTTCTGAGGCCGGCACGGGTTCACTGGCACCGGGCCTGCTCCTGTGTTGACTAGTTCTTATCCCTGAGCTGGGCAGCGTCCTCCAGTGGAGAATGCGTAGGGCTCTCAGCTTCATCATGGACTCAGGGACCCAGACTCGGTGTACACGCTTCCACCGCACAGTCACGAGGGTGGATCTCTGTCTTCCTTGGAACCCACTTCTGGGTTGAGATTCCTGATTGCTCCAGGGCTATAGGAGCAGTGCGGCCTCAGGGCCCCCGGCTGCCTGGGCTCCTGCCATCGCCCAGAGCACCAGGTGGCTGCTGGCTGTGCAGGGTCGTCCTCGGTGTGTTTGCTGGAAACGAACCGTGAAGTCCCCCGTTTCCCAGCCTCTGGGAGCACTCCTCAGGGTGAGACCACTGAGCAGATCCAGAGCTGGAGGCCTGGGTTCCTTTACTCTTGATTGTTGGACTTGTGTCTTCTGACTAAGTGTTGTTCCATAGTGGTATAGACCATCTCCCTGCTGGTTCTAGTGGTCAGGTCTGGAGGTCAGAGTAGGCTCAGACTTGCCCTGTCCTCGCTGTGTGCTGGCCACCCCGCCCCCTCCCCCCCCCCCGTGGGGAGGCGTGTAGAAACCCCGTAACCAGAAGTGAGGGAGCAGTGCCCCCAGGTGGGGTGGACAGTCAGTCAGCCGAGTCTCGCGGGGACAGCGGGCTGGGGCACACAGCGAAGTGAGTGCTGTCAACGTGCTCTTGGCAGGAAGACGGAAGAAAGCATCAGGAAGAAAGAAAGCCCCATCCAGATCGTCTGCAAAGAGCAGGGGCTCAGGGCCAAGGTTGAAGAAACGCCCGGGTCGTGTGAAGAAGAGGAAAGCACAGAAGATAAAGGTAGTCTTGGACGGGGTCTCACTAGGCAAGCTCTCAGGCCTGTGTGCTGGGGGGGGGCAGTGGGAGGTACAGAAGGAACGTCTCTGTAATTACTTGGAGATTCACCGATAAAGACGCACATTTCTGCAGCGTGGACTGAAGACGGGGTTGAAGCGAGGTGTGTTCAGAGCACTGCAGAGTGGCTCCTGGAACCGCAGGGGCCTGTGGGGCCAGGCCGCCACCTGTCGGGCGCTTGTGCCCAGGGTAGCAGGCTCCTGGTGTGAGGCGGGTGGAGTGAGGCCTGGGCGGGGTCCTTGTGTGATGAGTACCTGTGCCCCTCAGACTCCGGGGCGGCCAGCCCTCTGCCCCCCGTTTGGTGCTGTGGGTTCCTAGTTGAACTGGCATTTCCTGAGGCCGTGGATCTCAGCCCTGTCGTTTCTCCCGCTGACCTGAGTTCAGAATGAAGCCACGGCTCGTTCGCGCATCGCACGGACGCTGGGCCTCTGCGGGCCGGCCCGCGGAGCCTGCACCCCCTCCGTGTACAAGCCTGCAGACCCGTCTCTGGGACTGATGCGTGCCGACATCGGGGCAGCCTCTCTCTCTCTGTTTGGAGACCCCTATGAGCTGGACCCCTTCGACAGGTGGGTGCAGAGGGGCTGGGCTCTCTCCCTCAGGCCGGTGGACATGCCACCTCCGGTGGGGCCTGGCTCACTCTCGGGGTTTGCGTTTGTGAAGTTCCTTGCTCTGAGTGGCTCTCAGACCCCATTAGGTGGTGAGTGAAAAGAGCTCTGGGCTCCCTCGGCGTGTCTGCCCCCGTCCCTCCCGACTCAGAGGCTGGGGCAGCTGCTGACACAAGGTCACTGCGCAGGGCCCCAGTTCGGTGCTGAGTCACAGGGCCTGCTGAGGGGCCGCTCGCTCTGGAGGGTGGGTGGGAGGCTCCCTGGGCCTGGACGTGCAGGGTCACCTGCCCTTTGGCCTGTGTTCTTCTCCAGCGGTGAAGAGGCGTCTGCAAGCCCTGCTTCCCCTCTGAGCGCCAAGAGGAGGGTTCTGTCCCGGTCAGCCCTACGCTCCCACCAGCCTGTAGCCAGACCCGTCTCCATGGGGCTCTCCAGGTGTGTCCCGGGGGACAGGACAGGATGGGGTGCAGGTGGGGCGCAGGCCTCCGAGGACAGTAGACTCCATGGCGGGTGGGCACTCTGCCACCCGGCACCCTGAGACCTCTTGTGGCCTCTCCCCAGCTCGTGGGTGAGGAAGAGCTGCGGCCAGTCCCAAGCCAGGGGCCTGGGACGCAGGGACAAGGAGGGGGCTGGGCACGGATCCAGCCTTCTCCCCCGGCTGACAGTCAGACTGCCCGTGCGCGCCCGCCTGCCGGTGGAGCTGGGGCCAAGGGCCTCGCACACGGCTGTCCCTCCCCCCCGCCGTCCTTCAGTGGGAGCTGCTGGGGGGCGGGTCTCGTTCCTGCCCTCGGGGTCCCTGCCTGCACGGGGGGCACCAGGGCTGGAGGGGCTGTGACAGCAGGGCCTGCCTGGTCTGCTTGCAGGAGGAGTGCTCCCACCGCGGCCCCCCAGCTGGAAGTGGACGCAGAGCCCAGCCCTGACCTGCTGGGGAGCATCCTGTCTGGCCAGAGCCTTCTGATGATGAATGGTGCCGACATCGTCATCCACCGGGATGGCTCCCTGAGCGCCAAGAAGGCAGGTGAGCAGCTGTGCCTGCGGCCCCTTGCTGCCCTCCACACGCCCGGGCTTGGGGCCACGCGTCCCAGAGGCGGTCTGCATGTGGCCGACCCAGCGGCCCTAGGGTTTACTTCCGAGCAGTGGGTGAGGGCGCTGAAGGTGCCTTTCCGTCACTTGCTGATAACGCAGTTGGTGGTGGGGTTTCCAGGTAGCCCACTGGCCCTCCTCGCCGCAGTACAGCTGCTTCTCTGTTCTCACAGCCCCAGGAACCAGTGCAGGGCCCTCTCCACAGACCTGGGCCCCAGTGGGTTTCAGGGTGGAGTGGGTCTGGCCGTGGAGGACAGGTTAGCTGCAGGAGGACAGCTGCAGTCAGTAGTAACCTGGGGTGCTGCCCCGTTTTCAAGGGTCTGTCAGGGCCCAGGCCCTTTTTGATCCACAGATAGCATAAAGACAGTGCAGTGAGCAGGAGGGGACGCACCCTCCACGCGCAGTGCTGAGCGAGCAGGAATGGAAACTGCGCGCGTAGGGAGGGCATGCTGGGGGAGGTGCGCTCCTCACAGGGGCCGCTGGGACCGGCGGCGCTTGGCCTTTTGTCTTTCAGTGCCAGTTTCTTTTCAGCGGAACTCACCTGGTCCATCCAGAGTGCCAGAAGGCGCCGGTGGGCGTCAGTCAGGAAGTGGGCCGCAGAGCTCGGGGCCCAGCTGCCCGGGCAGGGCCGCCCCCACCCCCACCCATGTCCCTGCACTCCTGTCGGGAGCAGCGGCAAAGCCTGACTCCTTGGTGACACCTAGGTTGGGCCAGTCTCAGACCTTGTCTAGTGAGAGCAGACCTGGTATAAAACAGAGTGAGGATCACCGGTTTAACGGCGACAGCAAGCACTCTCTGCCTCTCGGGTCTGCGGCGTTGAAGGTCTCACACAGCAGCTCGGACTCGCCCTCCAAGAGCACAGTGCCGGGCCAGGCCCCAAGACCAGCTCCCAGACGGACAGACATCTCCGAGCTCCCCAGAATACCAAAGATCAGGAGAGATGGCAGCCGGGGGGACGAGGTTCCCACCAGCAGGCAGGGCGTCGAGCTCCCCAGCTCCTGCATCAGCCGGCTGACGGGCAGGGAGGGCCCTGGACAGCCTGGCTGCGGGGCCCGGGTGGAGGGTGAGCCCAGCAACCGGGGCGCGCAGGAGCCCAGCACGCGCTCTGGGGGGACCCCCCAGCCCCCCAGCCCGCTGGGGCCCACCCGGGGAAAGGGTGTTGGCTCCACCTTTGAGAGTTTCAGGATCAACATTCCTGGGAACACAGCCCATTCCGGCAGACTGCTCAGCCCTGGCTTCTGTAACACGTTCCGGCCGGTGGACAGCAAGGTGCAGAGGAGGGCGAGCCCCTCACCCCTCTTCTCTGTCAGAAAGACAAAGCAGCTCAAAAGTGAGATCTATGACCCCTTCAACCCCACGGGCTCCGACTCCAGCTCCGCCAACAGCAGCCCTGAGCGTCTGGGCCTTCTGCCCTCGGAGATCACGCGAACCATCTCTGTGGACAGTCCCAAGGCCCCAGCACTGCCCCCTGCACGCTGTGTCACCTCCTACACGGTGCAGACCGGTGCGGGAAAGGAGCCGGAGCCCCCCCAGGGGCCCTCCAGTCTGTCCGAGCTCCAGGACGAGGAGCCCCGCGTGCAGGCACAGCAGCCGTCACCCCCGGAGCCCTGGGGCGAGGAGGCCCTGCCAGCCCGCAGCTCCTTCTTCGGCTCCGAGGGCCGGACGGTGACCTGCGTGACTGTGGTGGAGCCTGACACGCCACCCAGCCCGGACACCCCGCCTGCGGCCACCCACAGGGTCGTGGAGCTGCGCTCCCCCACCCGCTCCCGCTCCCGGTCCAGCTCCCGCGGCCGGAAGAGAGGCCCACAGCCGAGGGCAGCCACCAGGGAGCACTGCGCCGGCCGCTCGGGCTCCCGCTCGTCCCGCTCAGGAGACCGGAGTTCCAGGTCTGCCTCGCCGGCAGCGGGCGAGGACCAGCCCAAGAGACACCGGCCCAAGGCCCGGGGCCGCAGGTCCTCCAGCGAGCGCTCCAGCAGCCACGAGCGCACCAAGCGCAAGAAGGCGAAGGACAAGAGCAGGGAGCGGGGCAGAGGCTCCTGGGGTCGCGGCCACCGGAGGTCCCGCTCCCGCTCTGGGAGCCCTGGGAGCTCGTCCCACGAGCATCGCGAGGGCCGCAGGAAGAAGAGGCGGCGGTCAGGGTCCAGGTCTCGGGGGAGGGAGTGCTCTCCCCCCAGGCACCCCAGGGAGAGGAGGGGGCGGCCCCGGGACCGGCACAGCTCTCGCGAGAGGCGGCGGCGAAGGTCCAGGTCCCCTAGCCCGGAACACCGGCCCCGGGCACACCGACGCCCTCGGTCCAGGGAGAAGCGCCCGCGGCCCCACCCCCACTCCCCTGAGCGGAAGTTGGCCCCAAGAGAGGCTTCTCCAGCACCCCCTCCCCAGGAGGAGCCCAGGCCAGACAGGGAGCCCCCAGCCAGGTCCCCGGCTGGGCCCCCACCCTCAGTGGGAGCAGGCGACTTACCAGAAGGGCCAGAAGTCGACAAGACCGTCCCAGTCCCGGAGGTGCTCGCTGAGTGTTCAGCGGAGGATGTGGACTACGGCGACTCTGTGGAGGCGGGGCACCTCTTTGAGGACTTTTCCAGTGACACCATCTTCATGCAGCTTGATGACATGAGTTCCCCGCCCTCCCCGGAGAGCACGGACTCTTCCCCGGAGCGCGACCTCCTGCCCAAGCCCACCATGCCGCCAGCGGGCCCCCAGCACGACACCAGCCTGGCCATGGCTGTCATCCGGAGGGAGGTGTCTCGGATCCATGGTGAAGATGTGGCACAGCCCTCGCCCGGGACTGAGGTCCCCCAGGAGAAGCACTCGCTCCAGCAGGACGCAGATGAGGCCGCCACAGTGCCCTGCGCCCTGGGTGCCGAGGCCCCAGGTGGGACACCTGTGGGGAAGGAGGAAGGCCCCTCTCAGAACCCTCTGCTGCGGGCCAAGGCGCTGGTGAAGAGGGTCACCTGGAACCTCCAGGAGGCAGACTGTGGGGCCCCGGCCAACGACAGAGGCCTGTGTGAGTAGGCGCTTTGGTGGGGGCGGAGAGTGATCCTTGGGTGACTCCCAGGCCGCCTTGGTCATGGGGGTGGGATGGCGGCACCTTTCTTGGGGTCCTTGCTCCAGGACGCTTTTCTGAAATTTTCCAGCCAGGAGGCAGCCTTGTGGCCTGGAGGGCCCCAGAACACCTACCCCCGTATGTTGGCCCCCAGGGACACCACTTCACAGGCCACAGAAGCCCCTGGAAGGAGTCTGGGAATCTGACGACGTGGGCCCCGTGGCTGGGCTCCAGCAGGCACCTTTCTCTGAGCCGCCTGCCCCTGCTTATGTGCTTCCAGAGCCTGGCTTCCCCCCAACTGACCCCTCTCAGGTGGGCCCCTGGGCTGGAGGGATGTGGCCTTGTACCCAGGCCACGCAGGCTGGGCTGGGTTGGGACTGAGGTCCACATGCACCAGCCCTTTGCTGCCTGGGCTCTTTGGGTTCAGAAGTGGGGGGTTGGGGGCACGGGGTACTGAGTGCCGAGGCTGAGCAGGCTGCACTCTCGCCCAGGTACAGAGCCCCAGCCTGCCCCCCGGCCCAGCCCTGCCGTCGGGCGTCCCGCCATATGCACCCATCAGCCAGCCCGCGGTCCAGTTCCTGCTCCAGGGGAGCCTGCCCCTCCCGGGCTGCGGGGTGGCCCAGAGCCTGGCCCCAGTGTCCACCATCCCGACTGCAGCCTCAGAGCCAGCTGGCCACGCTTGCACCACCACTGCTGCCAACAACTCTGAGGAGAGGACGGCTCCCCCCAGGCCAGCCCCAGAGAAGGCCAAGAATGAGGAGGTGAGACCCCCTGCTCCTCCTCCAGGGGCAGGCGCGGGCCAGTAGCCCAGCTTCGAGCCCTCACCGGTGTCCTCGCCCCCAGTACATGAAGAAGCTGCATGTGCAGGAGCGGGCCGTGGAGGAGGTGAAGCTGGCCATCAAGCCCTTCTACCAGAAGAGGGAGGTGACCAAGGACGAGTATAAGGACATCCTGCGCAAGGCGGTGCAGAAGGTGGGAGGGGCCTGTGAGCCCTGGGCTGGGGAGGTGGGAGGGGCCTGTGAGCCCTGGGCTTCGTGGCCACACCCCATAGCCCCTCGCTGTAGCCAGCCGCTTAGGTGCTTGGGGTGTAAAGGCGGCTGTTTGTGAGCGGTTGTTAAAGAGTGAGCAACATCATGTTTAACCCCACTTAACGGCTAGGAAAATGAGCCCCCCGCCCCGAGAGGCGGACATGCCAGATCGCCTCAGGAGGGCCGTCAGCCACCCTGTGGACAGAGCAGACAGACGCATGTCAGCCTGCCCGCCGCCCCTCACAGGGTCCCCAGGGCCTGGTCCCCATGATCCATGACCGTTTTGGGTGCGAAGGGATGTCTGGGTCACTGTCCCCCCGCCCCCCCTTCTCCAGATTTGCCACAGCAAGAGCGGGGAGATCAACCCCGTGAAGGTGGGCAACCTGGTGAAGGCCTACGTGGACAAGTACAGGCACATGCGCAGACACCGGCGGGCCGAGGCTGGCGAGGAGCCGCCCACCCAGGGCGCGGAGGGCTGAGGAGCAGAAAACGGGACACGCCCCGCCCTCCCGTCTTCAGGGTTCCTGTGATCACACGTGGTCTGTGCACCTGTCTTGCTCGTAGTTTAAAACTGGACTTTTTTATATGTACATTATAGATACACACTGTTCCCATTGTGTTCTAATTTATCAAAAATGGATTCTCTTTAGAAACGTTTGATTGGCTCAGTACTTGAACGGTGGTGAGAAAGGGGGGGGGCCTGGGGCGGGGCACTTCCCTAGTCAGCCTTTTGCTCCCTTGTGTTTCACAGATACTTGCTCGAGTTTATACTTGGCTCCCCCACTCCCGGGGGGCACCCTCCCTGTTGGCAGTTCCCACCAGCCCGAAACAGGCCTTGGGCACAGCAGGTGGAGCCCTGGGCACAGCGGCACGGGGGGCCATCTGTGCACGCCGAGCAGTTTGTTGGCTCTAAAGCGTGGCCAGAGCTTTCACTGAAGTAGAAGAAGGAAGGGCTGTGCCCAGGGGCCTGTGGGGGGCGGGGCCCACAGTGTGGTCCGCTGAATCCACGATGCCCCTCCAGAGTCCGAGCTTCAAGCCTACCCCTAGTGGACACTGGTGTGGTTCTTAGAAGCTTTTTTTTTTCTTGGCTGAGCTGTGTGGCATGTAGGATCTTAGTTCCCCAACCAGGGATTGAACCTGTGTCCCCTGCATTGGAAGTGTGGAGTCAACCACTGGACTGCCAGCGAAGTCCCCTTAGGATCTTTTTATTGGATTGGGAGGGGTTGGGGGTCTGGCCTAGGCAGCTTGCTCCACTTCCATCATGAAATGCTCCAGGAAGTGCTCCAGGTCCTCGTAGAGACTGTTGGAGCTGGAGAGGCAGAGGCTGAGGCTGCCACTGTCCAGGGAGGACACACCTTCGCGTTGCACAGCCTCCAGGTACGTCCGGCACAGCCATGGCTCCAGCTGCGGGTAGGGTGCTGTCAGGCCAGGTGGGGGCTGTGTGCAGCCTCCCGCTCCCAGGGACCCGGCCCCTCACCTTCACCAGGACCAGGCTCTTCTCCTTGGGCCTCCCCACCGATAGGTCCTGCCCGAAGCCCAGGTAGATGGTGTAGTGCGGGGAGCCGAGGCGCTGCCGGGCCCGGAACTCCACTAGTTCTGTGGAACAGGGCTCTGGTGAGGGGGTGGGGCACAGAGGGCCCACAGCCCCAGAGCAGGTGCTTCACTAACCTTGGAAGAAGGTGCCAAAGTCAAAGATGGGTGTGTCACAATCCCTGGGCAGCAGGCGAGCGGGGGTGGAGGCGCTTGCTGAGCCCAGGGGCCCCCCCACCTCCCAGTAGACTTTGCACTTGCCCAGGCGCCGGGCCCACAGCCACAGCCCCCGGAGCTCCAGCTGTAGGCCCGGGGCCACGTGCTGCAGCAGCGTCTCTGTGTAGTGGAGCTGTTTCTGGTCGGGCAGCTCGGCAGGGCTGGGGAAGGCGACCCGCTGGGGCCCTGAAGCCTCTCCAGCTACACCAGGGGGGCCGTACAGGAGCACACAGCTCGGACGCCCCACCACCTCCTGCAGCACCGTGCGGCCTTTATACAGGATGGTCAAGTCCAGGGCCCCTAGGCTGGGTTCTGGCTGCAGACCAAGCTGTGAGCAGCCAGGGCCAGCCAGGGGCGGCTCCCCTGCCATCGGGGTGCAGGCACTGGCAGAGGCTTCCATGTGGGGCTCCGCCTCTGGGGGCTGCCAGGGCTCTGGCGGTGGGCCTGCATCTGGAAAGGAAGAGAAGTCTGAGCTGACACCTGGGCCCCCAGCTCCTCCCTTTCCCACACGTTCCCTGGCTCCTGGGGCTGTGGCCTGAGGCTGGAGGCCCCACCTTCTCTGTGGCAGGTACAGCTCCCAAGCAGAGGGCTCTGGGCCTGCAGAGGCCCAGCTATACTGGCCCAGCTGTGACCAGCACCATCCCTGCCAGGCAGCCCCTCCCCTGGGCCCACCCTCTCTCTCCAGGCACTCTGCTGCCTTGCCTGTCCCTGCAGGGTAGAGCACCGCCCACCCCCTGCAACAGGCCCTCACCAGGAGCCTCTGAGGGGATCAGATCCAGCAGATGGTCCTCCAAGCAGCTCTGCTGCAGCGCCTGGATCAAGAGGTCCCCGGCATCTCCAGCTAGGCTTGGGGGGCAGGGTTCAGGGTTCAGCTGGTGCCCCAGGCTCTCACCAGTATCTGCTGCCAGGCATGGCCCAGGGAGCCCACCCTGCATTAGAGGACAGCGACATCATAAATGAGCTGCCCCCAGGCCCAGGAAGGGAGCAGCCCCAACCCAAGATGCAGGAGTGCAAAGGGGCCTTACCCTTGCAGATGGGGCATCTTCTAGGGCCTTGTCATCCCCCTGGTCAAAGCCTAGGCCTTTTGAGGGAGAATTAGGGTTGGGGAAACACTGAAGTGAGGCGCCTGGATGTCAATCCCCCCTTGCTTCCGGAAGTTGGGCTGCGCTTCCCCTTCACAAGCCCCAGCGGGCCCATCCGCTTCCTCTCACACAGACCCCTTCACTCCAGTCCTGCCACCCCCCTAATAATCTGGCACCAGCTTCTCCAGCGCCAGTTTCTAAAACCTAAAATCTGACTTAGCAGCTACTCCTAGGACACAGCACAGTCCCCCTGCCGGCAGCACCCCCTGGCCTTCCTCACCTCGGTCCCCCGGCTCGGAGCTGATCTTGTACACCTTATGAGGGTCGGTAGGGTCCCCCGAGTTGTCTTCCAACATCACAAAGCGCTGCGTGCTACGCAGCGCGCAGCGGAAGTTGGTTTTCCAGGAGGCCCGCAGAGCACTCTCAGGGATCGGCAGGGCGCTTCCACCGCTGCGGGGCGGCCACCGGCCACGGGCCACGGCCCAGGCCTGAGAAAGACAGAGTGTGGAGCACGTGGCCTGGACATGCGGACCGGGGCCGGCCCTCCCCTTCCCGGGCCGAGCTGGGGTCTCACCTTAAAGATGCGCGAATCGGCCTCACCCAGGTCCTTCCGCGCGAAATGCTTCCAGGGTACGCGGAAGCGCGTTCGGGCTGCGTCCAGCCACCGTAGCCCCTCATAGCGGCCGCTGCTGACCTCGCGCAGAAGCCAGTCTCCAAAGAGCACGCGCGGGGTTCCCCTGCGGGCGGAGCAGCCAGGTGTCAGGGCGCACGGGGGCCGCCGGGGGCGTGGGGCCGGCACGGGGCAGGCAGGCGGGCTCACCGGTCTGGAGCCTCGGCCATTGGTCCCTCCGCAAAGGCTAGGCCTGGAGAGAGCGGCACGCCCTCCGCGCAGAGGGCTGGGGTCGCGGGGCGGTTGAGGGTTGGCGCAGGAGAGAGGAGGGTTGTCTGTGAGTCTCCACAGGTAGTCCCGGGTGTTAGAGGTCGCAGAAGCGGGCTTCGCGTCACAGGGTTGCGGAGGTGAGTCCTGGCCAAGACCGCGCTGGATGTGGCCGGCGCGCGCACGAGGCGTCACAGGTTTTGAGCCGGCGTCCGAGCTGGACCCTACGGGGGCGTGACGGGAACGGCCGCAGGAAAACGAAACCCGGCGTTGCGGAAAAACGAAACCTAACCCGCCACGCCCCGCGCGTCACCGCCACCTCCCCGTCCAGGTCCCCGAGTCCCGGACCCGGGCCCCGCGCCGTCATCCGTGCAGCCCGCCCCCTCCTGGTCACTGCTCCGCGAAGCGCGTCCCGGACCTGTGCCTCCGGCCTACCTCCGGTCACTGCTCCGGGAATAGACCCCGGAGTCCGACGAGGCCTTCACTCGGGTTCTTCCCGAGTTGGGTCTCCCAGTACCTGGCTCAGGAGTCACCCGTGGGGAGATTGCTCCCCTGGGGCTCGCGAGCGAGCACCTTTATAGTGGCGGGCCGGGGCGGGGCCGGGAAGGGGCGGGGCTCCAGGGACCGTGGAGGGAGTCACGTGCGCCGGGGGCCGGGCCGAGCGCAGGTGCGCAGGTCGTGCTCTTCCGCTGCGGCGGGAGGCGGCACGGGGGGTCCCGGCGACCCTGGACTCAGCCCCGGTGCGGCCCAGCTGCTCCCCTCGCTCACCCAGCGCAGCGGGGGCTGGGGCCAGCAACCAGCGTCCCGGGAGAGGCCGTGGGATAAGGCGGGGGTTCCAGAAACAAAACCTGTCGCATCGCAGAGCGGAAGAGCGGGTGATGGGCGCGTGGGAGGGGCTGCGGCCGCGCTCTTTGGATTCTTATCCGGTGACACTCAGGCAAGAATACACACACACACACACAAAGAATACTCAAATACTGCCGAGATTAAAATACTTGGAAAGGGATGGAAAAACACCGGCGACCCGGAAGGAACGGTAGTGGTCGGGGGGCGGAAGTCTTGCCTGAGGGCCGCCCCGAGGAAACCAGTCAGGGGATTCGGGCCCCAACTCCGTGACTCTGGGTTCCGTCCGTCCATAGCCTCTGTTCTGTGCACGCACCAGCTCCACGTGCCACCCTAGGCTCGTGGCCACCGTCGTTCTGAGCCACACCCCCCACCGCCAATCGGTCCAGCCACCTGGACCAGGTGCCTCCGCGGGCGCCCCAGAGCGTTTACTGCCCTCACTGTGGCCACAGGTGCCGCAGTGTGACCCTCCGGATGGTCCTGGAGCCCACGCCCTCCCACACGAGTCCTTGAGGGGGCTTCTGGTCAGGTGGCTTCTCAGCCTCCCCCAGACGAAGAATCTCCATGTCGAGTCGGCCGTGGTCAGACCAGGAGAGGAACTTCCTGGCCACCAGCTGGCACCAAGCCTGGGAAGCCCCTCGCGCAGCATGTGGTTTCCGGGAACCGGCGCCTGGCGCTCAGAGCAGTGCCGGGACCCGCCCGCCCCTCGCGGCTCCCACAGCGCCCCTGGCGGCCAGCAGACGCCACGCGTCCCCGCAGAGCCGAAAATGTTTTATTCTGCGCGGTGGAGTGTGGGGACAGCCACCAAGTCGACTCTCGGGGTCCAGACTCTGGGGGGAGGCGGCGTTAGAAGTGAATGGAGTCGGTACCAGGCGCGTCTTGGGCATCCGCAGCCTCGTCGCCGCTGCCCTCGCTGCCAGAGTCGCCAGCGCCGCCGGCTTCCGAGGCGGGCGTGTTGAGAACCACCACGTCAGCCTCCGCGCCGATGTCCTCTCCGAACCACACGGCCTTGTAGCCGCCCTCAGGCCGCCGCTCCTTTGTCAGGATGGACCTCACGGCCGCCGGGCTGCCCCCGTCCGCGGCCGTCGCAGGGGCCTCTGGGACCCGACGCGGGGTCTCAGGGCTGGGCGGCTTGGGCTCCGGGGGCGCCGGCTGGGCGTGGCTGGGTGAAGGGCTAGGCGCCGGCGCCCAGTTGGCGTCGTCGGAGTCGTTGAGGAAAGCCTGGTTGTCAAAGCCTTGAGGCTGCGGCTCCTAGGGGTGGGCAGGAGCCGGCAGTCAGCCAGCTGCCAGCTGGGCTTGGCCACCTTGCCCCCCGACACTGGGGGACGGGCGCTCTGCCCCTCCACCCTGCTCCCCAGTCTTTGTGGCGTCCCCACCCCGCTCTCCTCGCCTCTGCGCCCCATCTCCCACGCTGACCACCGGCCTCCCTCCGTCTCCCACGCTGACCCCTGCCTCACGCTGCCCAGCTCTCCATCCTGCCCCTCTCCACCACCCCGCCGTCTCCAGCTGCTCTCTGTCGCGTCTCCAGTTGCGACTCTGCACCCCCCTCTCCTGGCCCTCCAGCTCCTGCCCCTATGCCCAGAGCCTCACCAGCACTCGGCCAGAGCTGCATATGAGTCGGTGGCCGTAGTGCTTGTAGACGAGGACCGTGAGGGCGATCAGAGCCAAGAGGAGCGCTGCACCCAGCACTCCACCCAGTACCGCCATCTCTCCCTCCGAGAAGCGTCGGTCCCCAGCCTGGCCTCCATCTGGCCTGCCTTCTGTTCGGGTTGTTTCAGATGTCCCTGCGGGCAATGTGACTGCTTCCCACTTACTCTCACACCCCAAGCAGTCCCAGGCTGAACTGCGGGAAGCTCAGGACACCCTGAGGGCAGGCCAGGCCTGGCACCAAGGGCTGAGGTTCCCAGGGGTGGGTACACTGATCCCCCACAGGGAGCCCAATAGGCCCAGCTGCTGGAGAGGGTGGGGAGGGGGGCGTCAGTGCCCGCCAGTTCCAAGTGGGAGGCTAAGGGAGCCACTATTCCAGCAAGGAGATGTGGGCGGCACGGGGCCCGTGGACTGAATGACCCTGGGAACTGGGGGTCACTGAACCCCGAATCTGGGCTCTGCCCCAACCCCCACACCTTCTCCAGTTTAACTCCTGGCACCCTTAGGACCTGTCTCTCCCCCAGACCGGAACAGACCTCCCTTGGGGTTTCATAGTCATGCTGGGCTGACCTGGGGTCAACTGTGCCCCACGGTGATGACCCAGTCATGAGTCAGGGAGCATAAGGGTGACTCAAGGGTAATGGGGGTGCTACCTGGAGTCCAGGTGCTCCTGCTGGACCCAGGGGACGTCGGTGGAGAGGTTCCTGGTTTTGAGGTCTGTGCTGAGCCCCCGCTGGGTGAGGCTGAGGTGGGGGGGGAGCTGGTTCCCCCACTGGGGGGCCCCCCAGGCGTGGAGGAGGCCGGTGGCCCCAGAGTAGTGCCTGAAGAGGGGTGTGGGCCAGTGTCCCCCCCAGAGCTGGTCGTGGAGGACCCCTGAGAGGGCTCAGGGGGCTGGGGGGCTTCTGAAGTGGGGCCGCTTGAGGGTCTGGTTGCTGAGCCCCCGCTGGGTGAGGCTGCGGGGGGGGTGGGGCTGGCTCCCCCACTGGGGGGCCCCGCAGGCGTGGAGGCGGCCGGTGGCCCCAGAGTGGTGCCTGGGGAGGGCTGCGGGCCCGCGTCTCCTCCAGAGCTGGTCGTGGAGGACCCCTGAGAGGGCTCAGGGGGCCGGGGGACTTCCGAAGTGGTGCTGCTCGAGGGTCTGGTAGTTCCTGCCGTCTCTGGGGACGTGGGGGGGCCTGGGGGGCCTGGGGCCAGGGACAGGGCTCGGACTCGCCACTGCCCCCAAAAAGGAGCCCTCCCCCTGCCAACCTGGGGTCCTTGGGAGGCTCACCTGTGGGAGAGGGCTCCTGTTCTGAGACCTGAATCTCCACGACTGTGGCAGCTGTGCCTGAAGTCACTGTGTTATTGGCCTTGACCTGGACAGGAACGGGGTTTGTCCCTCCTGGGCTCCAATTGAACCCCTGGCCCTCGGAGACCGCTGCCCACCTCTCACCTCGGCATAGAAGACCCCGGCTTGCTCCAGTGAGGCAGCAGTCAGGACCACTTCTCCTTCCATTCGGAAGTTGGAGTTGTTGGTGATTTGATACGTGATGGCTGAGTTGAGGTCCTAGATGTGGCCCCAGTTAGTCCTGGGCCCAGGCTGCTCCGCAAACTGCTCCATCCGCGCCCACCCCCCGCCCCCCGCCGCCAGCAGGAGGCCAGGCAGACCAAAGGAACAGGCGGTGCCTACTGGGAATTCAGGGTCCTGGGCCCGGATCCTCAGCGGCTGGGAGGGGTCAGCTGCATCCTTGATGACCACGCCCACCCCGGAGCCAAGCCCCACAGTGCCACGATACAGGCTCTGGGTGAAGTGGGGCACGCTCCCGTTGGCGTTCCGGGCCTCCACCGTGACCTGGGTCACGGAGTATCGGGTGTTATCAGCCTGCTCGCCCTGGGGGTTTGGGAGACAACAGTGACCAGCTAGTCCTTGAACAGCGTGTCCTATAGCTGTGGGCCCGAGCAGGGCCTCGTGCGGGCACAAACCTTGACCACCAGAAGGAAGGTCTTGGCGTTGGGGATGCTCTTGGTCATGGTGAGGTTGCCCGAGTCGGCACTGATGGAGAACGTGCTGTCCTCGTTTCCTGAGAGGACGGAGGGAGTGTTTGGCCTGGGTCCCCTCTGGAGGCCTGAGGTCTGCCCACGTAGGGATGGGCTCAAGATGTTCCCTGGAGAGGGAAGTTGGGGGCTGCTGCCCACTCACCACTGATGATGCTGTACTTGATGGGCTGGTCGATGCCCCGGTCCCCGTCCACAGCATAGACGGGCCCAGGATGCAGGATGAGGGGGCCTGGCTGTGGGAATAGGGAGGGGCGAGGACCCCTTGGGGCTGGTGCTGTGGCCTCTGCTTGGCATCCCTACGCCCCTCCAGGCGGCCGGGGGTCGCTACCCGTGGGCAGCCAGGGACACAGCCCAGGCGTCCGGCACGACCCTCCACCGCAGCTCCTTGGATCTGGTGCTAATGAGTCAGTTTGCCCAGAGACACTGGATCAATCTGAACATGCATGTCTGTCTCAAGAGGCAGCACTCATGGACGGGAGGGTGCACCTGGTGGCCGTGCCAGGCCCCGCTGCCCTCCGGCGCCTCAATGGCCCCCAAGCCTCCCCAGCATCCTCCCCCAGCCCACTGCCACTCGCGGGGTCCCAGGGGGCTATCTGGCTGTGCCCTGAGGACAACTGGACCCAGTTCCCTCACTGGCATTTCAGAGGCCCTGGCCACCATGGCCTGGGGCAAGATTGGTTTATGAAAGAATGTTCACTCTTCCTTGAAAATGACAAGCACTCCGGCCCCCGGCAGCCAGGCCCCGCGCCCCTGCCACCCTGCTCCTTGGGGTCCCCCGGTACCAGTCTATGGCCGGTGGGCACAGCCCCACGGTACTGGGCATGGATGCAGACAAAAGCATCCGAGTAGCTGCAGGGCAGGAACCAGGGGGGCCGCAGGTCGACGGGCTGCACCTCCAGGACCAAGGTGGCTGTGGCTGTGTGGCTGGGCTCCGTGGTCTCATTCTGTGTGTCCTGCAACAGCCCCGCCCTGCGGTCAGGCCCCGGCGCTGGGGGCTGAGGCCGCGAGCAGGGCCGTGGGCGGGAGTGGCCTGCTCACCCGGGCCAGCAGCCGGAAGGTCATGTTCGGCCACCTCTCCAAGTCCAGTGACCGGTCCAGCCGCAGTGCTGGTCGGTTCACACCCACCAGGGAGAAGAAGCTGCTGGCACCCTAGGGAGGTAGGGGACTCAGCCGGGGAGGATGCACCGGGGTGGGGGGGGAGCGGTGCCCAGAGCAGGGAGCTGGGAGCACTGACCAGGGTGACCTCTTGGAGGGTGTAGAAAAGGACATAGTCTTTGTCCTGGTCCTGGGCCTCCAATTCTGTCTCTGAGATGACGGTGGTGTTCACCCGAGTGTCCTGGGGGACGGATGGGCTGGTCTGGCCGTGACCCTGACCCCCAGGCTCAGACCCCGGCCTCCAGATGCCCCATCACCCTGACCCCCAGGCTGAGACCCTGGCCTCCAGATGCCCCAGATGGTACCGGCCACCGCCCCCTCCCGCTCACCTCAGGCACTTCCCAGACCTTGGTCTCATAGGGGAACCTGGGCGGGTTGTCATTGACATCCAGCACGGACACAAACACCTTCAGCTGAGTCACCTGGGGGAGGGAGAAGGTCCCCGGCCAGGCCGGGTGAGCTCATTCCGGATGCTGGGGTGCACCCCAGACAGCTCTCCACCTGGGGCTCCTGCTCCAGGTGCTACAGACAGGGAACAGAAAGTGATTTTAAAAGCACAGAAGTGTGGGACTTCCCCAGTAGTCCAGTGACTGAGACTCCGAGCTCCCAACACAGGGGGCCCGGGTTTGATCCCCAGTCCCTTGTGGCTCAGCTGGTAAAGAATCCGCCCACAATGCGGGAGACCTGCGTTCGATCCCTGGGTTGGGCAGATCCCCTGGAGAAGGGAAAGGCTGCCCACTCCAGTATTCTGGCCTGGAGAATTCCATGGACTATATAGTCCACGGGGTCACAGAGAGTCAGATGCGACTTTCACTTTCTTTTCTTTCAGGGAACTGTTAATAGATCCCACATGCGGCAGCTAAAGACCCCGTGTGCCACAACTAAGACCAGGTGCAGGTAAATAAATAAAAATAAAGATTAAAAATAAATAAAAAGTACAGACAGAGGTGTGGATGACCTGGAGAAAAATAACACAGGCCTTGTGGGGTGCGACCAGCAAAGCCCCAAAAGGAGGAAAATGGCAAAACAATCAAATTTCTTCAAACATGAAACAGGGGAAATCAGGAAACCCGAAGAGTGAAAGGGACGCGGGAGCAACCTCAGCAGCTGCTCTAGGTGGGCCTTGCTGGTGACTCGATTCAGGCAAGAAACTGTCACAGACGCCTCTGGCCCCAGGGGAGTGGGGACGCGGGGTGTCATACTGCTGAGGGGTCCCTGCCTTCCCTGGGGTGACAGCATCACCGTGGGAGCGGAGCCGTTAAGAAGCAGCCTTATCTTTTAGAGGCTCATCCTGAGGTCTCCGTGGTGCGCTGTGATGTCGGCTGCGGGCACCCACGGGACTCAGGGAAAACCGAAGAGCCAGCTGCTTCGGGGGAGGGAGCGCAAGGGTGGGCGCCTCTCCGAGGACGTGTCTATCCAGGGAGCCGGCTGGGGGCGGGCACCGTTCTGCCTTGATTCGCTTCATTCGGGAGGCGGGGACCCCGCTCGGGATCCCTTTACAGGAAAGACTCCTTCTCCTGCGGCACCCTGGGCTCGGTGGGGCCACGGGGGGAGTCAAGGACCGGCTGGAAGATGCTGCTGACAGGGCCCCAGGTGGACGCCCGGGGTGCGCAGGACCTGGCCTGAGGCAGAGGCAGCAGATTTGCTGGGGAGGGACGGGGGAGGGGAGGATGGAGCTGGCGGGCGGGGTGCCTCTCCGGTGGGCTTGGGGGACCCACTGGGCTAGGGTTGGGAGCTCGAGGCACAGTCCGTTGGAGGCAGTGTGGCCTTGCTGGCACAGAGGTGACATCTGAACACACGCCACCGGGCGGGGTCAGCAGGGAGTGACCGAGGCCAGGCAGGGTGGAGCACAGAGGTTCAGGCCAGGGCTCTCTGACGTCAGGGGTGGTGGGAGGGGTCTGGGGGTGCACTCACCACGGCGTCCCCGCTCCTGCACTCCAGGTGAGCCAGCAGCATTGTGTTCGCCTGTGAGGGGGTGGGCATGGGACTCACCTGACCGGCTGGCCCCGCTGACTGTCCCCATCTCCCAGCTGAGGAGACGGAGCACGGCAGGTGCTGGCTCGGGGTCCTGTCCCCTGCCCTTCGTCCAGTGGGCATCAGGGCCCAGCAGCTTCACTCCCTGAGGGGCCCGCCCCAGAGACCAGGCCTTCAGCAAAGCCTGGGGGCCCGAAGGCCCCTGGGCAAACTGAGACCCAGAGATGCCCAGAGAGCCCCTCTCTGGGGAGGAGTGTCAGTGCCCAGGTGGGTCCCACAGGGCGTCCCTGCCGCCCCCACGGGCACGGCCAACCTGGGTCCGCTGTCCGCACCTCATAGTCCGGGGTCACGTTGAGAAACAGCTGATTCCCCTGGATCCGAAACGCAAAAAGGGTGGACGAGGGTCCAAGGGTCACCTGCTGGCCCTCGGGGACGTAGATGTCCAGGAGGGGCTCCCCGGGGTTCGTGTTCTCCTTGACTGTGAGGGACGTCTTGTTCACGGAGCAGACTGGACGTTGGGGAGGAAGGGTCGGTGCTGCCAGCCCCCTGCGCCCCGCCCAGCCCCCTGCCCTCTAGCCAGCCCCTGGCGCCCCGCCCAGCCCCCTGCCCGCTGGTCAGCCCCCCGTGCCCCGCCCAGGCCCCTGCCTGCTGGTCAGACCCCCGCGCCCCGCCTAGCCCCCTGCCCGCTGGCCCGCCCCCCGCCCACTGGCCAGCCCCCCGGCGCCCCGCCCAGGGCCCCGCGCCCCGCCCAGCGCCCCCTGTCCCCTCCACACCTGTACCCTGGGCCTGGGCCGCAGCTGCAAACAGCAGCGGGAGCAGCAGGACCCACGTCCCCATCTGGGCGGTGGCGGCGGGCGGCCGTGGAGGGTCCGAGCCTGTCTGCTGTCCAGGACCCACTGAGCCGCCCGGTGCTGCCTGGCGCAGTCTCCTCCCGGGTGACCTTCGCCCCCGCCAGGCGCCGCCCCACTTTATGGTCCTTTACAACCGCCAGGCCACAGGCCTGGCCTCCACCAAGGGGGCCCCCGTAGGCCGCCAGCCAGGCCCCTCTGACCGCCAAGAGGGGGAGACCAGATCCAGGCCATGTGCAGGGGCTGACGGCTCTCGCCCCACAGACCCTGAGACAGAGGAGCTCACAGCTGGGCAGGGGGAGTGGGAACCGGGGCCTGGACTGGGGGGCCGGGGGGGACTGGCTTCTGTGCTCACTGTGTCCCCCGCATGTGGGATGTCCCTCTGCTGGGCTCCTCTGCCAGAACCATCACAGGACAGAGCCAGTAGTCAGCCCCGTGAGGTCCAGGCCCACCTCCTCTCCCCTACTCAACCCTCTAGGTCTGGAAGGGGAAGGTTATTCATGTCCCAGGGACTCCCCTGCCAGTCCCAGAAACAAGCTGGCTTCCTCCAGGCAAGGCTGGGTGAGCCCACAGTGACAGAGATGGCAGTGTTCCAGGGGCAGCTGGCAGCTCTGGGGGTACACCCTGGGTGCCAAAAGAGGGGCATCCTGGTGAGGAACCTTAGCCCAGGTCCCCAAGCATTCTGCCTCCATTTCCTTGGCCACCTAAGCTTGGTAGGTGGGAGACACCAAAGGGTGGGGTCCAGAAGGGGAGAAGGGCCTGCTGTGATACAGTGTGGGGTGGAGTCTTCCCCACCTCCTGGCCTAAAACACCTTCCCGAAACAGCCCTGCCTGCACCCCTGGTCCTCCAAGGCCTCCTGCAACCCCAGCACTTCTTGGGGTGTCATCACCGGCCCTGCCCCACAGGCCCTGGGTGGTCAAGGCGCTCGGCCAGACAGCAGGCTGGGCTGCGGGGCTGAGATCATGCTCAGGTCCTCCTACTGGGGAGTGGCCTCCTGGGCAATGGCTCCTGCCTGTCACTTCTTCCTGCTCAGCTAAGCCTCCCTGCCCCGTCCTTGCCCCTTGCTAGGCTTCAAGAATACGTGAACTGAGAACATCCAGATGTCCAAGCTGGATTTAGAAAAGGCGGAAGAACCAGAGATCAAATTGCCAACATCCATTGGATCATAGGAAAAGCAAGAGAATTCCAGAAAAATATCTACTTCTGCTTTATTGACTACACCAAAGCCTTTGACTGTGCAGATCACAGTAGACTGTGGAAAAATTCTTAAAGAGATGGGAATACCAGACCACCTTACCTGCCTCCTGCCAAACCTGTATGCAGGTCAAAAAGCAAGTTAGAACCAGACATGGAACAATGGACTGGTTCAAAATTGGGAAAGGAGTACATCAAGATTATATATTGTTACCCTCCTTATTTGGTCCCATCACTTCCTGGCAAATAGATGGGGAAACAATGGGAAAAAAGAGAGACTTTATTTTCCTGGGCTCGAAAATCACTCTGGACAATGACTGCAGCCATGAAATTAAGACGCTTGCTCCTTGGAAGAAAAGCTATGACAAACCTAGACAGCATATTAAAAAACAGAGATGTTACTTTGCCTACAAAGGTCCATATAGTCAAAGCTATGGTTTTTCATGTCCAGCTGAGAGTTGGACAATAAAAAAGGCTGAGTGCCGAAGAATTGGTGCCTTTGAACTGTGGTATTGAAGTCTCTTGAGAGTCGCTTGGACTGCAAGAAGGTCAAACCAGTTAATCCTAAAGGAAATCAACCCTGAATATTAATTGGAAGGACTGATGCTGAAGCTGAAACTCCAATCCTTTGGCCACCTAATGCGAAGAGCTGACTCATTGGAAAAGACCCTGATGCTGGGAAAGATTGAAGGCGGGAGGGGAAGGGGAAGACAGAGGATGAGATGGTTGAATGGCATCACCGACTCAATGGACATGAGTTTGAGCAAGCTCCAGGAGTTGGTGATGGACAAGGGAGCCTGGTTGGTGTGCTGCAGTCCATGGGGTCTCAGAGAGTCAGACACGACTGAGCGACTGAAGAACAACACCCTTGCCCCCTCACCACTGCCCCCCTCCCTGGGAAAGGAGCTGGGGGACATGTGAGTCCCCCACGGTCTCTGAATGTTTACTGTGTGGATGACAGTGGTGCAGCCAGCTTCCAGGGAGCCCAGGGGATGGGCAGCAGATCAGGAAGTGGGCAGATGAAGCTCCTCGCTGGCTTCCCAGGTTTAAAGGACAGCTGGGCGTGGCCACGGCCCTAGACTCCAGAGACAGGATCCTCCTTCCCTGGACAGCCGCGCCCCACAGGAGCTTTGAGGTTACCAGACCGCAGTGCACAGAGAGAGTTCACGGGGCTAGGGTCTGAATTCCTCCTTTATTGGTGCCAAATGCAACCCCTCCCCCTCCTCCCACCCCCTCCTCTGTCCAGGCCCCGCTGGAGGGTCCTTCTTCCTCAGGGCCTCATCGGGTCCCCTCAGCAGTCGGGACGGCTGGCTTGGACACCATGACGCCTGCCTTCAGTGCAAGAGGCAGCTGGAAAGACCAGGCTTGATCCTCGGGGGGCCTCAGGGGCGCCCTGCAGAGACAGCCGGGTTAAGGGTTGGGGGCTTGGCGCGGGAGCCCACGCCCGCCTGGGGACAGCAGGCCTCTCTGGTCACCAGCGCCGCAGCATCCCCTTCCCAGGCTCCTGGACCGCGGTTGTGCCCGAGACCCAGGGCGCCTCAGGGAGGGAGTCGCTGGAGGAGGGATGGGGGGAGCGCTACTGCTCACCAAGCCTGCAGGGTGGGCGCGTCCGACCACAGCAGGCAGAGCGGGCCCTCCGCAGACTTGGTCCAGGCTGTGCCGTTCTCTGCGTCCTGCTCGCTGCCCCCCACAAGTCAGGGTTAGTCTGGAGTCGGGGCGCTCCCCCACCGCGTTGCTTGTCCCCCGCCAGTCCCTCACCGGCGCTCCCCACCAGGCCCCGCTCCTCACCCGCCTTCCCCCTCCAGGCCCCGCCCCTCACCCGCGTTTTTCCTCCAGGCCCAGCCCCGCGCCCGCCTTTCCCCTCCAGGCCCCGCCCCTCACCTGTGTTTTCTCCACCAGGCCCCGCCCCTCACCTGTGTTTTCTCCACCAGGCCCCGCCCCTCACCTGTGTTTTCTCCACCAGGCCCCGCCCCTCACCTGCGCTTCCCCACCAGGCCCTGCAGCAGCCGCTGCAGTCGCGCGCTGTCCCTTAGGCGGCTGAGCTCGCTCGTGAACGTCCCGTCCGAGTGTCGCGGGGCCCTGCGGAGGGGACGGGAGGGCGGCCGCGGGTGGTCAGGGCCGGGCAGGGGCAGGATGGGGTGTGGGGGTGGGAGCAGGCCCCGGGGCCGCAGGCTCACCTGGGCGGCGCGGGGCGCGCGGCGCAGCCCCCGAGCAGCAGCGGCGGCAGCAGCAGCAGCAGGACCAGTGTGGCCATGGTGTGCGCCGGGCAGGGATGAGCTGCCGCGAGGCCCAGGCCCCTTTATAGCGGCGCCCGGAGCGGGAGCGAGGCGGGCGGGCGGGCGGGGGTCAGCGCCGCCCCGGCTCCGCGCCGCCAGAGCCGCGCCCCATCGATCGCGCGGGAAGGTCAGGGCCGCCCCCCCAGCTGTCGCCCCGGCAGCCCGCCCGCCCCTAGCGCCGCTTTGGCGCCCCTCGGCAGGCCGGCGGGGATCGGGCGCCCAGGGACCGGGGGACCCCTGTGGGGGCGAGGGGCGGAACCTGCGGGAGAACGGCCTGTGCGAAGTTTAGAGGCGCCAGCGGAGGGCCGATGAGGCTGTCCAGAGGGCCTGGAGGGGACCCATGCCGAGGCCACCCGAAGCCGCGGACCGAGTAACCTTTCCCCAGTCTTGGGACGCGGCAGGGCGCGGGGAGCGGCAGGCCGGTTGGGGGTGGGCACTGCGGCCGCGAGAGACTAGGGCCTGGGGCGCCTGGGCCTTCCTGTGCGTTTCTCCAGGCGGGAGACCAGAGCCTGCCTCGGCCCTTCTACAACCAGCACTTCTGAAATCCGTACACAGAAACTGCAAATCGAATCAGTGGAGTTGTAAACCAGCAGCTCTTGTGTTAAACTTCATGTGCATTTATAGTAGCTTGCAGACTGTTTTTTAGAACAGTTTTAGGTTTACAGAAAAATCGAGCTGAAAGTATGAGTTCACACACACACACACACACACACACACACACACAGGCTCCCCAGCACCAGGCATTCATTTGCGACATTTGTTACAAATGATGAACCAATATTGTACATTATTGTTAACTACATCTGGGATTTTCTGTTACTAATCATTTTGGTGTTACATATTCTATGGGCTTTGACAAATGTGTAATAACACGAATCCGCTAGTGTGGATTCTACCTCACAGAGCTTTCCTGCCCTAAAAATCCCCTTCATGCCACCTGCCTGTTCATCCCTCTGTCCCCAGCACCTCACCTTTTTACTGTCTGTAGTTTTACCTTTTCAGGAATGTCATATGGTTGGAGTCATACAGTGTGTGGCCTTTTCTCATTGGCTTCTTTCACTTATACAAATTTAAGTTTCCTCCATGTCTTTTCATGGGCTGACAGCTCATTTCTTTTTAGTGCTGAATAATATTCCATTGTCTGATACACTCACCTACTAAAGGACATCTTGAGTTGCTTTGGTTGCTTTCTGATTTTGGCAATTATGAGGAAAGCTGCTGTAAACATCCACGTGCAGGTTTTTGTGTGGATGTAAGTTTTCAACTCCTTTAGGTGAACATCAAGGACCGTGATTGCTGGATTGCATGTTAAGAGTATGTTTGGCTTTGCAGAAAGCCACCAAATAGTCTTACAAAGTGGCTGCACCAGTTTTGCATTTCCACCGGGGCATGGGTCGTGGTATCTCATTGTTTTCTGTATTTGTATTTTTGAACAATTGCTGTGGCCTCTTCTTGCACAAATTTGGCAGATTACAACCCCTAAACTTTAGCAGCATTGACCAATTAATTACATTCATGAGAATACTCAAAACCCTGAGTACTCATTCAGATTTTTTAGCACCTCAAACACTTAAGTGACCAGGCAGATCTTCATAGGCAGGATCTTCCTATCTTAAAAAAAGAAAAAAATCAGCATGCAGGCATATTGACTTCTAAAAAATTAACATACAGTAAAAGATGAATTATGACTTAGGTCTGGATCGAGTGACTACCACCATAATCGGGGATACAGAACAAGCCCATCGCTTGCCTCCTGCTGCCCACAGAAAGGGTCCACTCTGTTATATGACTTAGCAACTGAACAACAGTAGCTTAGTGGGCAGTAGCTTAGGGCAAGTCTGCTGTCCTACTCTACTCTGATCACAGCGGCTCCAGGTCCCAAGCGGTCACTAGTACAGAAGGACAGACAGGGTGAGGTGAGGCCCAAATGGCAGAGCCGGGCAGGGCTGAGGCAAGGAGGGGCAGGCAGGCCTGCGGGTGCCAGTCGTAGAGGAATTTGTAACCAGATGCCCCCATCGCGTCTGCACAGCCATTCCCGCTGTGCCTGCTGCTGGCCGGTGTCCTCCACACCCACGTGTGGCCGGCTCAGCATTTCATGCTGAAATGCAGCAGATAATGTGGGCCAGCCTCTGATGGGAACTGGAGATGCAAGCAATGCGCGGCTCAGGCCTGGCCTGGTTTGGACCCTACTTTGCAACACAAGCTACATGACAAAACATCACGTGGGACCCACAGATTCCAGGGAGAGCCCCAAGGTTTCCCGGGATGTCAAGCCCGGCTGGGTCCTTGGCACACATAAAACAGTCAGGTTGTGTGAATAGCTTATTCAAAGCCTCAGATCAGACATCATTCTGTGTGGGGGATCCTAATAATGGCCAGTTTCAGGGTCCAGGATTCTTTTTTTTTTTGGCAGGGTTGGATCTTAGTTCCCTGACCAGGGATCAAACCCAGGCCCTCGGCAGTGAGAACGCAGAGTCCTGCATACTGGTCCACCAGGGAATCCCCAGGGTCCAAGATTGTGAGGAAGAAAAAGCAGCTTTATTTTTTCACAGTAGAACATAGGAGAGAACGTATTCAAGGCCTAAGAATGTATCTCACTGTGACACAGTTGTATTCTCTGAATACTAAATCACCAAAAATATTCTTTTTTGGGGGGTTTTAACTTAGATTTAAATGGGCTTCCGTGGTGACTCAGACAGGACAGAATCTGCCTACAGTGTGGGAGATCCAGGTTCAATCCCTGGGTTGAGAAGATCCTCTGGAGAAGGAAATGGCAACTCACTCCAGTATTCTTGCCTGGAGAATTCCATAGACTGAGGAGCCTGGCAGGCTTCAGTCCATGGGGTTGTGAAGAGTCAAGACACAACTGAGCGACTAACACTACTACTACTAAGATTTAAATGTCAAGTTTAATTGTGTCTACTCTTCGCTCTACATTCAGAGTGTTACAGGGGGGGCACTGGAAAGAATTCATCCTTCCAGATCTGTGACCTCTTCTCTCACAGAACTGCAGAAGCCAGTGTGCCTTAGACTACCTTTGGCTGAGTGCTTCAGGATATGAACTTGGGGCCCGAACTTGTTCTGTTTAGTCGCTAAGTCGTGTAATAGGGTGTAACCTTTCTGTGGCTTTAATGAACGTCCCCTTTTACAGAGCAGAAAAAGAGAAATCACTTTGCTCCTTATAGAGAATTAAAGACATAAAAAAGTAGACAAACTCCCAGGTACCATTACTCAGCTTCAACAATTTACAACCACTCTTACCTACCCCTACTGACTTTCTCCATTTTTTCAACTTAATTTTGGAGCAGATCTCAGAGCTTGGATCAGCTCACCTATGAGGATTTCAGTATGTATCTCAAAAAGGTAACAACTCTGAATTGTCAGCTACCCGACAGAGATCGTCAGGGAGTCTGGCTGATCAACCAAGCTGAGTTATCTGAATTATTAAACCTGAGCCAGGAAGGGCAGGGCCTGGGAACAGTCCAAGGGGTGTCAGGGAGAGGTTGTTACAGGGTGCAGTTGCTGTAAGAAGGGTCTTTTAAAGCAGGAAACTGATAGGGACTGAGAAAAGGTTGTGAATAGTTTAGGACTGGTGAGCACAGGGGACAACGTTCTGCACGTTAACATGAGGAAACTTACAATGTTTTCCTATGTCTTGTCTCCTGAGTAATTAACATACTATATGGGAGATGCCCCCATATATTACCTCCCAAAGCATCATTATTTTACATTTCAGATGCAGATCTGAGATTTATGCTGTGCGTGGTGTGAAGTACTGAAGTTTTGTTTTTTCTACTAGGTTGTTGCTTCCAGTGTTGTTGCTGCTGTGGACCAACCGTCTCTATGCACTTAGATCTGTGTCCACACTCTCCATGCATGCCACCCGCCCGACTGTCACCCTGCCTACTATCTTAGCTACAGTACCCCCGTTAATTTACTATCATAATTACAGTAGTTTTATAAGTCTTCATATCTGACTGATCAAATTCATTGACCTTGCTTTTCTTCAAGAGTGTCTTAGCTATTTTTGGCCTTCTGAGATCAGTTCAATCACTCAGTCACGTCCGACTCTTTGAGACTGAAGGAACTGTCTTGGGCCATGCCATCCTGAACGTGCCTGATCTTGTCTGATCTTGGAAGCTAAGCAGGGTCGGGCCTGGTTAGTACTTGGATGGGAGACTGCATGAATTGCAGCACACCAAGCCTCCCTGTCTATCACCAACTCCTGGAGCTTGCTCAAACTCAGGTTCATCGAGTCGGTGATGCCATCCAACCATCTCATCCTCTGTCGTCCCCTTCTCCTCCTGCCTTCAATCTTTCCCAGCATCAGGGTCTTTTCCAATGAGTCAGTTCTTCGAGTCAGGTGGCCAAAGTATTGGAGCTTCAGCATCAGTCCTTCCAATGACTATTCAGAACTGATTTCCTTCAGGTTTGACTGGTTTGATCTCCTTTCAGTCCAAGGAACTCTCAAGAGTCTTCTCCAATACCACAGTTCAAAACCAACAATTCTTTGGTGCTTTGATCTTCTGAATTTCCATATAAATTCTAGGATCTACTTGTCAAGGTTTACAAAAAGACTATTAGGAGATTAATGAAAACTGCATCAAATTGTTGGATCAATTTTAGAATTACAAAACTCTTCCACAAAATATGATCAAACCAAATCTAGCAGCACTTTTTAAAGGATTATACACTAGGACCAAATGGAGATTTATCCCAGGAATGCAAGGGTGATTCAACAGAGAAAACTCAATCAGTGTAATACATCACATTAATAGAATGGAGAAATACATTTAATCATCTCAATGGATGCAGAAAAATGCATTTGATTAAATCAACACACTTTCATGATAAAAAGACTAGATAATAAACTAGGGACAGAAAGATATTTCCTTAACATGATTAAGGCCTTATATGAGAAACACAGAACTGACATCATATTCAATGAGGAGGGACTGAAAACTTTCCCTTGAGCTCAGGAAAAGGACAAGGGTACCCACCTTTGTTGCTTCTATTCCACATTTCCTGGAAGTTCTAGCAAGAGCAATTAGGCAAGAAAAAGAAATTAAAAGACTTCCAAAATTGGAAAGGAGGACATCCCTTGTGGTGCAAGGACAACCAAGCCCCAGTGCAGGGGGCCCAGGTTCAGGTCTGGCCGGGGAACTAGGTCCCACATGCCACGGCTAAGACCTGGCACAGCCAGATTAAAGAAAAAAGTAAAACTCTTTCTATTTGCAGATAGCATGATCTTATACACAGAGAACACGGGAAAAAACACAAACCCCCAAACCTGTTAGAACTAATAAACAAATTCAGCAAAGTTTAAGTATATAAGCTTGAAATATAAGAATGAGTTATACCTCGACACAGTATCAATGGGCAATTCAAAAATGAAATTAAGGGAGTAATTCACGGGATGTCCCTGATGGTCCAGTGGTTAAGAGTCTGCCTGTCAATGCGGGGGACATGGGTTCAATCTCCTGGTCCAGAAGGATTCCACATGCCTCAGGGCAGCTAAGCCCAAGTGCTGCAACTACTGAAGCTCATGCACAACCGGGAGCCCATGCTCTGCAACAAAGAGCAGCCACTGCAATGAGAAGCCCACGCACCACAGCTAGAGAGTAGCCCCTGCTCGTGGCGACTGGAGACCCTCATGCAGCAACAACGACCCAGTGCAGCCATAAATAAATAAGTAAAAAAATTGTAAGTAATTCATTTGCAATAGCATCAAAAAGAATAAAATTCTTAGTAATAAATTTTAACTAAGAAGGTAAAAGACTTGTACACTGAAAAGCAAAAACCATTCCTGGAAGAGATTAAAGAAGGCATAATAAGTCAATCTAATGTTCATGGGTTGGAAGACCTAATATTGTTAAGATGCCTTTGCTCAGCAATGATCTTCAGATTCAATATGCTCCCTACTGAAACCCCAATGACTTTTTTTTTAATAAATGGAAAATCCAACTCTAAAATTTGTATGGAATTGCAAGGAAATCCAAGTAACCAAAACGTTCTTGAAAAAGAAAGACAAAGTTGGCACAGTGGCTGATTCAAAAACTTGCTACAAAGCTACAGAAATCAAAACAGTATGCTACTGGTGTTATAGACAGACATAAAGATCAGTGGGACGGAGTTGACAGCTCAGATATAAACCCACACATCTGCTATCAATTTATTTTAAATAAAAAAAGTATTGACTGTGCCAGGCCTCAGTTGTGGCACACAGAATCTTTAGCTGCAACACTTGAGCTCTTAGTTGGAGCTCGTGGGGTCTAGTTCCCGAAATGGGGATCAAACCCAGGCCTGCTGCCTTGCGCGTATGGAGTCTTATCCACTGTGTGACTGGAGAAGTCCCATCAATTGGTTTTCAGTGAAGACGTCAGGACTATTTAATGGGCGAAGAAGAGTTTCTTCAATGGCATTGGAATAACTGAACATCCACATGCAAACCTATGAAGCTGAACCCTTACCTCACACCATATACAAAAATTAACTCAAAATGAGTCAAGATCTAAATTATTTAATCTAAAACTATAAAACTGGAAATTCCCTGGTGGTCCAGTAATTAGGACTCTGTGCTCTCGTTGCCAAGGTCCCAAGTCCAGTCTTAATCGAGGAAATAAGATCCCACAAGCCACACGCATAACAGAAAAGGGAAGGAAAAAAAAAGTCTTACAAAAAAATAAAATAAAACTCTTAGAAGGAAATACAGCGACAAATCTTCATGGCCTTGGATTTGCAATGGTTTCCAAAGAAGTTGTACAAATGACCAAGAAGCACATGAAAGATGCCTTATGACTTCAGGGAGATGCTCTTCAAAGGCACAATTTCATAGAATTACTGATGAAAGAAATCAAAGACTATCTAAATAAATGGAGAGATGTACTATATTCATGAATTCGAAGACAATATTATTCAGATGTCAATTTCCCCCAATCAAATTCCCAGCAGGGCTTTTTTGTAGATATGGACAAGCTGATTCTAAAATGCATACACACAAGGACATCCCTGGTGGTCTACTGGCTGAGACTCCGAACTCCCACGCAGGGGGTCGGGTTCCATCCTTGGTTAGGGAACTAGATCCCATATGCCACAACTAAGACCAGGTACAGCCAAGTAAATAAATAAATATTTTAAAAATAAAATTTATACATACAGACAAAGGAACTAAAATAGTCAAGACAATTATGTGAAGGAAAAAATTTAGAGGACCCACACTGCACGATTTCATGACTTACTATAAAATCACAGTAATCAAGACTATACTATTGTTGAAAGATATGTGGACAATGAAACTGAGTAGAGAGTTAAGAAACAGCCCCACAGAAATATGGTCAAGTGCTTATGGACAAAAGTTCAAAGGCAATTCCATGGAGAGAAAGTCTTTTCAACAAGTCGTGCTGGGATAACTAGACATCCACAGGCAAGAAAAATTAATCAATTAATCACATCAGTTCATACTTTACACATAAAAAAATAACTAAAATACACTGTTAGGAGAATGAAGAGACAGTATTCCTCTACAGTCTGGGAGGAAATATTTTCAAATTACACATCTGACATTTCCCCCCATTTTTGTCTGCAAGACATGTCGTGATTTTTTTTTTTTTTTTTTTTTTGCTGTGCTGCACTCCAGTATTCTTGCCTAGGAAATCCCATGAACAGAGCAGCTTGGGGGGCTACAGTCTATGGGGTTGCATGGGGTCACCAAGAGTCGGACATGACTGAGCAACTCACACACACACACACACACACACACACACACACACACACACACACACACACACACACAGCATGTAGGGTCTTAGCTCCTCAACCAGTGATTGAACCTGTGCCCCCTGCAGTGGGAGCATGGAGTCTTAACCACTGGGCCCCCAGGGAAGCCCCACATTGTGGTTTTGATTGTCATGTCCCGAAGGTTAAGGACTCTGAGCACTTTCTCAGGTGCTTATTTGCCTACTGAACATGGTTAGGGTTAGGATACCCTCTCGTGTAAAGTGCCTGTTCAAGACATCTGCCTTTGTTAAAATGGGTTGTCTTTCTTTTCTTGTTGATTTGACAGGTATCCTTACACATTGCAGATCTGCACCCTTTGAAGGGATAGGCTACCCACTCCAGTATTCTTGGGCTTCCCAGGTGGCTCAGACGGTAAAGAATCCACCTGCAATGTGGGAGACCTGGGTTCAATCCCTAGGTTGGGAAGACCCCCTGGAGGAGGGTATGGCAACCCACTCCAGTATTCTAGCCTGGAGAATCCCATGGACAGAGGAGCCTGGTGGGCTACAGTCCCTGGGGTCACAAAGAGTCAGACGTGACTGAGTGACTAAGCACACATACACACCACATATTGCTTCTATATTACATTCTTTCCCCAGTCTGGGCTACCTTTTCACTCTTTTTTAAAAAAATATATTTTCTTTGTATGCAGATTTCCAGTTTTTTAGCATCACATGCCTGTTTTATTTCTTTCTTTATTTGGCTGTGACAGATCTTAGTTGGGGCTTGCGGGATCTCTCATTGCGGCTCGTGGGCTTAGTTTCCATGAGGCACATGGGATCTAGTTCCCCGACCAGGGATCAAACCTGCCTCCCTGCACTGGAAGCCAGATGCTTAACCACTGGACCACCAAGGGAAGTCCCTGGGCTGCCTTTTCACCCTTAACGGTGGCAGATGTCTGAGGACAAGGAGGGAGACTCAACGCAGAGGCTGGGCTGGCCTCACTGCTTGGCACCCAACCCGAGATCACAGAGCCAGACCTGCCTTGTACTTTCGTCTTGTGAGAAAAGTCACTAGTATTGTGAGTTCTCTTGCTGAAGGCTTCAGGAGGGACAGGAGTCTGCCTGTCCCTGATCCACATGAACGGGACTGAGGTGTTGAATGCGATGTGGACCCAGGTGCCCATCTACACCACGTCCTGCACACGCATTTCCTTCATCAGGTCTCCTGTGACTCTGCCCCTTGTGAGTATCATCAAGGTACGTCTCTTCAGGGCCTTTGTCTTCTGTTTCACACACACAGGGAGCTCGTGTGTGGGGCATGCAGGTTGAGAGGGTTCTCCTTTCGGGCTTCTTTTCTCTGTGAGAAGGACGTGACTCAGGTAAGATGTGTCTAATGAGCACGTAGAACTCTGGAGACAGCTAAGCTCTGGGTGGCCTTCTCGTGGCCTTGGCTCCTGTTACCACCTCCAGGCTTTGTGGGGTGAGCTCATTTTCCAGGCTCAAAGGGGCACACAGCTTGCTCAGGGTGATGGAGCCAGGATCAGGGTTGCCCACCTCGGGGAGGAGGAAGGGTCAGGCAGTGACTGTGGATTGGAGAGTGACTGAGTGTGGTCCAGGCTGGTGGAGAGGCTGCTCTGGGGAGTTGGGTGCAGGGACCCAGGCTGGGGTCTGCAATCATTGCAGGGGGACATGAAGGGGCCAGAGAGGCCAGGTCGGGTTGGGGTGTAGAGAGAGGAGTGCGCATGGAGGGACGGGGGGGGGGGGGGGGGGCCTGGGCTGGGGTGTGCCAGCGTCTGGTGGAAGCAGCCTGGAAAGGATGCCCCCCACGCGGCTCCACCCGGATGGAGTGAGGAGTGGCTCCACTTCCGCCTTGGGGGTCTGAAGAAGCATCTCCGGAGGGGGACGCCCAGCCTGGACCCATGCAGGGTCGCGGGGGTCTCTGAGGCCGGACTTGGTGGCGCTGGCGTGGGTGCCCGCAACTCTCGAGGGATGGTCGGGCCGCCCTTTCTTCCCGTGGGTTTCTCTGGGCTCAGACCCGCGCGTCGTCCCGCAGCCCTGCGTGGCAGAGAGCGATGCTGGGCCCGCCCATGCCAGTCACATCCCTTCACTGGGCCGGCGCTGGGCCGTGGCGTTTGTCCATCTGCCCGGCTCTAGGGGCGAAGTCCAAAATGGGCCAAAACTGGGTGCAGCTTGGACTGCCCTGGGGTCCGCGGAGCCGGGCGACCGGGGCGGGACTAAGGCAGGGCTGGGCGGGCCCAGGGGCGGGGCTCCAGCGCGCGGCCGGGACTGTCCGCGGTGCTGAGCGCCCGGCGGGGCGCGCGGGCCGGGCGCCATGGGGAACCGCAGCGCCGCAGACGCTGACGGGCTGCTGGCTGGGCGCGCGCCCGGCACGGGCATCGGCGCCGGGGGCCCCGGGGCGACGGCGGCGCTGGTGGGGGGCGTGCTGCTCATCGGGGCGGTGCTCGCGGGGAACTCGCTCGTGTGCATGAGCGTGGCGGCCGAGCGGGCTCTGCAGACGCCCACCAACTACTTCATCGTGAGTCTGGCGGCCGCCGACCTGCTCCTCGCGCTGCTGGTGCTGCCTCTCTTCGTCTACTCCGAGGTGAGCCCGCGTCGCCCCCGCATGCGCACCCTCACCCGCTCCGGGTCCCCTGTCCCGGCCACACGGAGGACCGAGCCCGATCCCGCCGCTTGGCTTCTCAGGATCCTGGAGCTGGGCGCTGTGCGGTTCCCAGGACGACCGCAGCCGGGTCCCCGCTGAACCTCTCTCCCTTTCTCCATCCCGCTGTCCGTCTGTCCGCTCTGCGGTCCGTCCGCCCTCCCACTCTGTCCCTCTCTCCGCTTCGCCTTCTCTGTTACCCAAGAGATGCTTCTGTCCTTCAAGCACAGACCCCAATAACAGGCGGCTTTGGCAGTCCAGCCCCCCACCCAGCCCCCTCCGCTGGGTTCCAGTCCCCCAGGGGGAGCCAGCTGGATAGACTGGCAGAGGCAGGCTTACCCCACACCGGCTCCCCTGGGGCAGAGACACAGAGGTCACCCCACGAGGCCACAGCCACACAGAACCACACGTGCTCACACATGAGCACGACCCGGGCAGGACACCCTCACTCCTGCGCCGAGCGGCTCACAACAGGAGGGACCCTTAGCTTCCGGGAGGTGCAGGACAGTGAGCCTGGCTGGAGGAAGGGGACGCCGCCCCCCACCCGGGCCGGGGAAGGGCCTTTGCCACAACCTGGGTCCCAGAACCGCCACACCCAGGTCAGGTCTGGCCCTCGGGTGGGTCCCCCTTGGTGCCAGCCATGTCCACTCTGTAGTTTGGGCAGAGAAAAGCTGCTTAGGCTGAGTTGGGGACGCGGTGTCCCGGGCTGTGGGGGGAGGGGAGGCATGGTTTTCTAAGGTGGACGGTGAGTCCAGGCAGCGCTGGGCAGAGGCCAGCAGGACAGGGACGGGCATGACCTACTGCCCCCCCACCAGAGCTGTAGACAGACGTCACAGTGACGGCTCTTAAGCTCCTAATCGTCCCAAATCAGCAGGAGGGGATTTAGAAGGGGCGGCTGTCTGCTCCTTTGCCCTTGATGGGGGCGCTGGGCACAGGGCCGAGGCTGGTACTTCCTAACAACGATGTGGGTGCTACCTTCGCCCTCACTTCAAGCGTGCGGGGACGAGAGTGGGATGACCTTTCCAGCGTCCCAGAGACAGAGTTTCAGCAGACAGGCCAACTGCGCGTCTGCTGGAGAGGGGGATGGGTGCTGGGCTCACACTCTAGGGCATCAAGGTCCCCACCTGCAGGGAGTGGCCCCGCGCACGCTGAGCCCCACAGCATCAGGGGTCACAGCCCGCCCTTGCCTACGCCCCCAAGACCTCCCTCCAACCCGCAGGCGTTTCCCAGTTCTAACGGGAAGGATGGGAGGTCTCTGGGCTCTGGCCTGAGGGGAGGGGAGGACCGCCCAGCTTCCCCGGGGCTTTCCTGCATTGGCTCCGCTGATATTCAGCTCCCTCGCTGCCCGCAATAGCGGGGGTCAGGAAGACATCTGGGGGGCGGGGCGGGGGAAGGTCAACTTCCCGCGACTAATGTTGCTGCGGCCCCTCCCCACGCTCAGGTGCAGGGCGGCGTGTGGCTGCTGAGCCCCGGCCTCTGCGACGCGCTCATGGCCATGGACGTCATGCTGTGCACGGCCTCCATATTCAACCTGTGCGCCATCAGCGTGGACAGGTAGGCCGCCCCGTCCCGCCGCCCTCACCGCGCTCCCCGCAGGTTCGTGGCCGTGGCCGCCCCGCCCCGCCCCGCCCCGCCGCCCTCCGCGCGGGTTCGTGGCCGTGGCCGCGCCCCGTCGGGCCGCCCCGTCCCGCTGCCCTCACCGCGCTCCCCGCAGGTTCGTGGCCGTGGCCGCCCCGCCCCGCCCCGCCCCGCCGCCCTCCGCGCGGGTTCGTGGCCGTGGCCGCGCCCCGTCGGGCCGCCCCGCCCCGCCGCCCTCACCGCGCTCCCCGCAGGTTCGTGGCCGTGGCCGTGCCCCTGCGCTACAACCGCCAGAGCCGCGGCGGCCGGCAGCTGCTGCTCATCGGCGCCACGTGGCTGCTGTCGGCGGCGGTGGCGGCGCCCGTGCTGTTCGGCCTCAACGACGCGCGCGGCCGCGACCCCTCCGTGTGCCGCCTGGAAGACCGCGACTACGTGGTCTACTCGTCCGTGTGCTCCTTCTTCCTGCCCTGCCCGCTCATGCTGCTGCTGTACTGGGCCACGTTCCGCGGCCTGCGGCGCTGGGAGGCAGCCCGCCGCGCCAAGCTGCACGGCCGTGCGCCCCGCCGACCCAGCGGCCCCGGCCCGCCCGCCCCGGACGCCAGCCCGGCCGCCGACGCCGCCCCCGCCCCCGATGTCTGCCCGACCCCCGACGCCACCCCCGCCCCGGACGCCGTCGCGCCCCCGGACCCCATTGCGGCCGAACCGCCGCCTCAGGCCCGCCGGAGGAGACGTGCCAAGATCACAGGCCGGGAGCGCAAAGCTATGAGGGTCCTGCCGGTGGTGGTCGGTGAGTACCGTCCCCGGGGGGCGCGGCGGAGGGGAGCGGGCGGTGCGCAGGCCGGGGGGCGTGGCAGTGACCCCGCCCCGCCCCGCCCCGCCCCGCCCCCAGGGGCCTTCCTGCTCTGCTGGACGCCCTTCTTCGTGGTGCACATCACGCGGGCGCTGTGTCCCGCGTGCGCCGTGTCCCCGCAGCTGGTCAGCGCGGTCACCTGGCTGGGATACGTCAACAGCGCCCTCAACCCCGTCATCTATACCATCTTCAACGCCGAGTTCCGCACCGTCTTTCGCAAGGCTCTGCGCCTCTGCTGCTGACAGAGCGCCCGCGCGGCCTCCCCTGGCCGCGACCGCCTGGCCTGGGGCTTTGTAGGAGTAATTAAACAGATCCCGGGTCACCTGCTGGGAAGGCTTTGGGGGGGCCAGGAGGAGGCACCCCCACTGGCCCCCATCTGGTCAGTTAACCCTTTCCTTCCTTCGAGGAAGGTCCTGGTTGAGCCCTGGGCTGGGCAGTGGGACGACACGGAGGTGCATGCCTGGGAACAGGGGTGCCCGTGACCTGGGAAGGCTGCCTGGGTTCACACCCTCCTCTGAGAGCTGCCCTCCCCCACGCACCCCCACCCGACTCTGCTCCCGGGCCAGCGGCCTCCTCCCCTGTCCTGGTGGCCCGTCCAGCGGCCCTGCCCCCACTTTGGCAGCCCCCTCAAAATCAGAATGCAGCTCCGGGCCTGCCCACCGAGGCCTGAAGCCCAGGAGAGGGGCCAGGGGTCTGGGTGGGCTCAGGGAGGGCCAAGCACGCACCTGCAAGGCGCTCAGCCATCCTCTGCCCAGGTGGCCAGGCCCAGGGCGAGAGCAGCTAGCTACCCACCCCCCGCCACGGCATGACCCCCCGTAACCTGAGGCAGCCCCTCCTGGACTTCACCTGGGCCCTCTCAGTCCCTGGCCGTGGATGCCGCGCCGCTCCCCAGTGCTGTGGCTGAGCGCTCTGGTCAGGGACCCTGACCACTGAGCTGGCCACAATTGGGTGCCAAGTCCTTCTCTGGAAGGAGCTCCTGTGGGCTGTGAGGTGACAGCATCAGGCCCAACCTCAGGATGTTAAGCTGTTCCATGGAAAGAGGGGCCACCCGTTCCCTCTGTGGGTGAGCACCCTTTCCTTCTCAAGGGCTCAGCTGCCACCTCCTCCAAGTAGCCTCCCCTGACCACCTGCAGGACCAGCCTGTCCATATCACCCTGGGAGAGACTTGCTCTCAGGGAGCTGAGCACTGAGGGATGGGGAGCCTATACAGGATGCTGTGTGCCTGCACCACATGGGCAGTCACGGAGGGAGAGGGGCCCTGGGCGGGACTCTGGCCCTGGTGGCTGCTCCAGCCTCCAGCAGCTCCTCCCCTTTGAAGCAAGAGGACGGCCACAGCACGTACCCTGGATCTCTTCCAGGGAGGAGCCCCAGTGCCCAGGGAGGGTCTCCCAAACCCAGGGGGAGCCCCAATGCCCAGGGAGAGTCCTCCAAACCCAGGGAGGAGCCCAAATACCCAGAAAGGGCCCCAGATGGTACAACCGAGCCTGGGCAGGATACCTGCTCCAGAGCTGGGCTGGTGATCCCTCTGAGAACCTCAGACTTGAAGTGAAGACCAGGGAGGGACCCATTGGGCTGAGGGCAAGGTCAGGGTCAGAGTCAGGGTCAGGACTGGAGCAGGGGCCCTGATTGTGGCCGCCGGCCCTGCCGTGGCTCCACGTCCCGCAGGTCCACATGCCACACCTGTGCCCTGAAGCCCATCTCTGCCGTGTACCTGTTGGGCCTTCTGTGGTCACTTCCGGTGGTCGGAGCTAGTTTCTGCTGCTGCCAAGAGGATCTCCGCCGACAGCAGCCACACTCAGTGTGGACACCAGCTGCTCTGCCCACCCCCCAGGGTCTGCGTGGAGAGAGGCCACGCCCCATCTCCTCTCCTGTGCTGGGGACGGGGTGACCGTGGCCCTGACAGGCCAGGCCAGTAAGTGCCCCTCTCGTGGGGGTGGGGACGTGGATGCGCTAGAGCCTGCTGCTATCCCTGGGCTGTCCCCACTGGTCCTGTGTGCAGACTCCAAGAAGGGGACAGGCTGGAAGAGGGGGACAAGGCAGGGGGAAGGGACATGGTGGGCCAGGGAGGGACAAGCTGGAAATGGAGGGCAAGCTGGGCAGGGGAGGGGCATGGAGGAAACGGCGGACAGGTGGGCCGGCGGGGACAGGTGCAGATGCCGGAGTCTGGCCGACCCGGGGGCCCACCAGGTGCCTCGAGGGTCCCAGCACTGGGCAGGCCCACTGATGCCACGCGTCTCCGCACCTCAGCAGAGGACCAGCACCCTGAGGCCACTGTGCTGCGCTGACAGAAGCCGACCCTGCCCTGTCCCTGGGGGCTGCGTCTGGCAGGAGATGCGGTCAGAAGGCGATGCCGTTGGAAGCGCTGACACAGAACTGAGGGTGTAACCCATGCTTGGCGCCCGGACAACTTCTGGAAACCTCCTGACGTCCAGCGTGACCCAGAGCCAGCTTCACAGGCTTAGAAAGCATACATTTTGGAAAGTGCCCCCAAAACACATGGTCCCCAGGCTTCCGTCCTGAGGAGAAGCTGCCCCTATCCCAGGAGACCCTTGCCCAGGATGGCCTCCCTGCAGGGTCTGGTCCAGAGATCTCTGCACTGCTTGCAGGGGGCCCCTGGCCGGAGCCGGACACCAGGAAAGGACCCGGCACCCTTTGCCTGTGGGCTTCATGCCTGCTTCAGTCACCGCTTTAGCCTTTTCATGTTTGGGGTGACTCCTTCCAGGGGTACAGCCATCTCCAGCCCGTTCTGCCGAGACTGACATGCCTCCCCAGCCCTCTTAAGCTCTGCAAACCCCAGGAGGCCGGGCCTGGCCTTCCCTGAGGCGGTGGAGGTGTGAAGACCAGCTGAATAAAACCCGAATAAGCCCACTTAGTCTGTACAGGCCGAGCAGAGCGCTGGCAGAAACTTCTGGGGGCAGGGCCCTCCCCTGCAGCCAGGCTGGGCGTGGGGACAGGCCCTGGGGCTCCTGGGCGCACAGCCTCCTCCCTTGGGCCTCCAGCCAGCCCCTGGGCTCACTCGGAGCCAGCGGCATCCCCAGAGGCCATGTGCGATGGACTGAGAACCTTCTGGAAGCAGGAGCCGGGAGATGAACGTGGCAGAACCGTGCAGGGGGCAAGCGTCGGGGTCAGAGTCTGTGACTGGGGCAGAGCCTCCACCTCCTCAGTGAAGAGAAGGCGGGGCACCGCAGACCCAGGGCTCCCCCGGAACTGGCGCTGGGCACAGATGGGCCAGGCTTGGGAACCCACCAGGCCCAGGCTGCCGCCTTGCTGGGTGGGACAGCTGGGCTGGGGCAGGAGCCGTGCTGGGCAGGTCCCCAGCGGCCCAGCGCACTCTTGCAGAGGAGGGCGACAGGCCAGGGCACCTCATCACCCCTGAGCCTGGACAGTGGGGTGTGGTCTTCCCGGCTGGCGGCTCTGGGACCTCTGCCGGGCAGGGCCCTTCCATTCATTCAAGCTTCTGAGCTGCAGGAAGAACAGCTCCACGGGAGGTCAGGGCTGGAGTCGCCTGTCCAGGTGGGACAGGGGTGTCAACTTTATTGACAAGACACATATATGTACACGTGTGTTACAGAACACGACACACCCGTAGGGAAGACTGGACGCTCATGATCCAAGGGATTAAAAAAAGCACCACGAGCATCGGGGGCTCAGGCCGTGTCCACCAGCAGCCACGGAGAGGCCAGTGCCCGCCACCCGGAGCTTGGCAGCAGGAGCATGCTGCCAAGGGCACCGGTCGCCCAACGTCCACTCCTAACTTGGCCAGCAAGTTCCTCCTTGTCCTCAGAGTCCCCTGTCCTCCAGGGTCCTTCCTGGCCACAGAGGCCCCACGAGCCCTCACACGGTGACCTTCTCGATCACGCCCTCGCCGACGTGGACGTCGTCCCCCTGGACAGTGACAGTTGCAGACTGACCACACATGTGCTGGTGGTCCTTCCAGTCCTGCAAGGAAGGACAGACTGAGTCACGGTTCCGAGAGTGATTGCCCACCCGAGGCCGCAGTCCTTCATGTGCTGAGAGCCAGCATTCCCGGGCAGGGGGCGCCCAGCCTCGACCCCCCTATTTAAGGAACCCGCTCAGAGACAGCCTGGATGACCCTGGAAACACGTCCACACTCTGATCTGGCGGCTTCCTCCCTGGGATCAAGGAAACATAATCACACCTGCAAAGAAATACTTGTATCTGATATTGCTTCCCGCCGTGTTATTTATAATTGCCCAAGTGAGACCACTCAGCGTGTCCACAGAGGGGCTGGGTGACCGTGGCCCCCAGGAGGTCGGGGAAGACGGCCCACACCTGCCGTCAGAGTAGGAGATGCCGCCCCCGGTCACAGGCTCTGGAGGCCTGACAGGGTGTGGTTAGTGGAGACGTAGACCCCGAACACACGAGAGGTTAGGGTTCAGTGAAGCATAAGACACGAAAGAGCATCACACACGCGGAGGAGCAGAGGCTGGGGCGACCCCGGGAGCGGGCTCTAGCTGCCTGTCTCTGCGCTGTCCTCTGCTTCCGTATTTTCTACAATAAGTGTGCCTTATTTTTACAATAAAAAGGTGAAATTTCAAATCATTACAGGCATACCTGGGAGATAGCACAGGTTCACCTCCAGAATAAAGCGAATGTCACAGCAGAGCCAGCTGCACGGGCTCAGCCGTCCCGGCTTGTTTGGGCTACGTTTACGCTGCACTGTGGTCTGTTCAGTGTCCATGGACCGAACTCAAAAAACACTCTACTCCTGAAAATGCTGACCATCGCCTGACAGTGCATGGAGGCCACAGACCTCTCATTTGTAAAAACACAGTTATCTGAGAGGTGTAAAAAAGCAAGGTCTTAAAAGAAAAAAAAAAAACCAAGGTCTGCCTGTGTATCGAAAGAATAAACGAAATTTTGTGAAGTATAGTTGATTTACAATGTTAATTTCTGCTGTATGGCAAAGTGATTGTTAAACACGTGTCTTTTCTTTTACATGTTCTTTTCCATTATTATCTACCACAGGGTATTGAATATAGTCCCTGTGATACGCGACAGGAGCTTGTTTCTTCTCCATCCTGGTTTTCACTGCGCCCCCCCCTTGCCCCACCCTCCTTGGCAACCACATGTCTGTTCTCTGTGCCTGTGAGTCTGTTTCTGTTTCGTAAACAAGTTCACTTGTATCACTTTCTGGATCCCTCATGAGTGATATGATACTTGTCTTCCTCTGTCTGATTTACTTCACTTAGCCTGATAAGCTCTGCGTTTGTCCATGTTGCTGCAAATGGCATGATCCCACTCTTGTTTATGGCTGAGTAATATTCCATTGTGTACATGCACCACGACTTCTTTATCCATTCCTCTGCAGATGGACACTTAGCTTGCTTCCATGTCTTGGCTATTATAGATACTGCTGCTGTGATCACTGGGGTACATCTATCTTTTCAAATTAGAATTTTGTCTGGATATATGTCCAGGATTGCTGGATCATACAGTAACTCTAATTTTATCAAATTAAGGAAACCTCATACTGTTTTGCATTGTGCTACACCAATTTACATTCCCACCAACAGTGCGGGAGGGTTCCATTTTCTCCACATCTTCAGCATTTGCTGTTTTCAGACTGAAATAAATTTTTAATTTGAAAATTACCTGACTATGTAAATCTATATAGTACGTAAAACAATGTGTGTTGGGCTCAAGTCCACAATGTTTCACACTATACATAAAAATTAGCTCAAGATGGATCATAAATCTTAACACAAGAACTACAGGGAGTTCCCAATGGCGCAGAGGTTAGGATCTGGCACCTTCGCTGCCATGCCCAGGGTTCGACCCTGGTTGGGGGACTGAGATGCAGTAAGCTGTGCATGTGGTGCAGCCCCCAAAATAATAATAAATTAAAATAAAAATTCAAAAGACTTAAAATTATAAATGTTTCAGGAAAAAATAGATTTCCCTGACCTTGAGTCAGGCAAAATTTCTGAGATGCTACACCAACAGTGTGATCTCCATTAAAAACATTTTTAATAAACTGGGCTTCTTGGGACTTCCCTGGCCATTTAGTGATTAGGACTCCACACTTCCACTGCAGGGGACATGGGTTCAATCCCTGGTTGGGGAACTAAGATCCCATAAGCTGCATGGCATGGCCAAAAATAAAAAAGAATGAAAATAAAAAATTTTTAAAAGCTGGGCTTCAAATTTGTATCCAGACTGCACAGAGACGTCTCCACACTTGATAAGGAGAACAATCCCATTTAAAAATGGGCAAAAGATTTGAATAGACATTGCTGCCCAAAGGATATTCAACTACCCAAAAAGCACACAAAAAGTTGCTCCACATCATCGGTCATCAGGGAGACGCAAACTAAACCCACTGACGGTGCTGCACGCCCAGTGGCAGCAGGGCTACAACCAGAGGGCAGGAGCGAGCGCTGTGGATGGGGCGGACTTGCACTGCTGGCCAAGCTGAGTTTCCCAACAGTCACACACAGGTCTGCCCAAGTGTACATGTGAATGTAGCCCAGACAAGCAGCTGCCCTCCGGGGAGCCCCTCGTGAGTGTCCACCAACACTCACACAGGGGGTCCGTCCAGACGTCCGTCGGCTGACGGCTGGAGAACAGGCGAGGTCCAGCCACACCAGGCACAATGCCTGGGCCCCACGGGGTGGACCTGAAAGTACGCTGGTCGGGGGAGCCGGATACAGGAGACCACAGGCGGCACGACTCCTGTCACAGCAAGCGTGCAGAGGGGGAAGCGACGAGGAAGAGGCTCCTGGTCTCCAGTGCCCGGGGGCATCGGCCTGAGGGAGCTTTTGGGGGTGATGGGAGGTCCTAAAACTGAGTTGTGATGTTTTCACAACTGCAAACTTACTATAAATCGTTGAATTGTGCACTTAAAATTAGTGGATTTTATGGTATGTAAATTCTACCTCCTTCAGTGAAGGTATAACACACACACACACACACACACACACTCAAACGGGATTTGGAAAAAAATAGTCTGCACCTAAAAGTGGAACAGGTCATTGCCGGTCCCACTCTAGGAAGGGAAGCAACAGCAAGCACCCCCAGGTCTCTGGGGAGCACAAAGGGTGGATGGAGCCTTACTGCAGAGGGCCGGCTGGAAGCCTCACTGCAGAGGGCGGGCTGGAGCCTCACTGCCGGCACCACCGTTTATCACAGGGACCTGCGGGTCTTGGCGAGTGTTCATTTTTGACTGCACGTGAGAATCAGGGTTTTTGAAATTCACTGTACATTGATTTTTGCAAATAAAGCCAAAGCCTATGCCTTTATCAGGACAGCATGTTGAAAGAGGACAAATCTAACACAGTCAATGGAAGCAATGGCGTCTTCGTCTACAAGGTTGTACCCAAAACTTAAGTGCCCAATTCAATAAGAGTGCAGATGCTTTTAGTCAAGATGGTAACTGGCTAAAATGACTGCATCAAGAAATAAACCCACGAATCTTTCTGGGATGGTTCAAAGTCAGGGACGCCAGCAGTCAGCTGCCCTCTGGGATCACAAGCTGGCTCCTCCTGGCAGTCCAAGCTCCCCACAGTGACCCAAGCACAGCAGTCAAGCAGGCACCCTGTCCTCAGTGCCCAGCCCACTGGTGAGACCAGGGAGAAGCAAACACGTGGGTCTCTTCCCCAAGTGTCCAGCCCGACACACAGGCAGGGCCCAGGCGCAAGCTGGGAGCCATGGACATGCTTTCCACGCTGTGCTGACCTCCTCAGCACCCCCTGCAGCCCTGAGATGCAGAGGAGGAAGGTCCCACACACCCTGGTCGTGGGGTCATCCCTGCCCACCTCTCGCTGGAGGGCGTCTAAGGACGGGATCTGTGGGCACCGCAGAGGCTGTGTCCACCCACGCAGCTCCAGGTCCCAGGCAGCCCAGGCAACGCAAAGGACAGCATATGCCACCACTTGTCCACCCATCACGTTACCTTCTCTCATTGTGAAAAATTTCCAGGAGAGGTGAACCCCACAGGCCCCCAGCCCTCTGCTCGGCCTCGCACTCTTGAGTGAGGGCCAGAAAACCGGCAAGTGCTACTCCCTCCAGCCTCCTCAGGGTCAAAGGCCAGGGGGTGGAAGCAGAAGTGCAACCGCACCAACAGCCGGGCTCTGTGCCCAGGCGGCCAGGCTGGGGATGCTGACCGCGGTGAGGTCTGGGCCGCGGGTGAGCAGCGGCTTCCACTGCCACAGCCCATGGCACAGGAGGCTGCCTGGGGGCCCTGCTGGGGCCTGGGGACACAGGAGGGTCGCGGGCCTTCCTCGCACTAGCAGACAGGGCGGGGGCGGGGCCTACCTAGCACTGGCAGGCGGGGCGGGGCCTACCTAGTGCTGGCAGATGGGGGGACGGGGGCGGGGCCAACCTCGCACTGGCAGATGGGAGGGGTGGGGGCGGGGCCTACCTCAGCACTGGCAGATGAGGGGGTGGGGCGGGGCCTACCTCAGCACTGGCAGGCGGGGCAGGGTGGGGCGGGGCGGGACCTATCTCACACTGGCAGATGGGGGGGCGGGGCGGGGCCTACCTCGCACTGGTAGATGAGAGGGGGTGGGGGCGGGGCCTACCTCAGCACTGGCAGGCGGGGCGGGGCGGGGCCTACCTTGTGCTGGCAGATGGGGGGACGGGGGCGGGGCCAACCTCGCACTGGCAGATGAGGGGGTGGGGCGGGGCCTACCTCAGCACTGGCAGGCGGGGCAGGGTGGGGCGGGGCGGGACCTATCTCACACTGGCAGATGGTGGGGCGGGGCGGGGCCTACCTTGCGCTGGCAGAAGGTGGAGCAGTAGTTGACCTTGTGGCAGCCGGTGCACTCGCTCAGGGCCTCGCGGCCACAGTTCACACAGGACTGCTGCAAGAGGACAGGGTATCAGTGGTGGGCACACCGCCCAGAGAGACAGAAGGGGGGCAGGTGACCGGGACCAGACCGACCCGCATCTCCTGCCCTCACCTTACAGACTCTGAGCAGGAGGCAGGGGGCTGGATCACATACAGGCCAACCTCGCTCCAAACTGCAGGGATTTCATTTCCACCCAGCATGCAGAAAGCAAACTGGGAGGGCCAACATTCTCAGGTGTTCAGGGCCAGCCCGAGTGCCAGGCCCTGGAAGGCCCCCGGCTGGGCCCCCACTAACAGCCTGGGTGCCCCTCGTCCTGCATCCCAGGCGTCCCCAGCCCACCAGCTGGGCTCCGTGAAGTGGGCCTTCTGTGTGCTTTCCCCACAAAGCGTGACACTGCTCCTTCTAAAGCGGGGAGGGGCGGTAGGGGTCGGTGCAAGGGGGTGACGGGGCCGGGCCAGTGTGTGCAGCTGTGACCCATGGTGGCAGGCAGCCAGGACCCCAGCACGCTGCAGGCCAGGCCCCTGCTCCGACCGGTGGGGGACTGTGTTGGCAAAAACAGCATCCTGTGTCTTGGTTCCTGTTCTGGATTCAACTTCCTTGTCTGCTGACCACAATGCTGACCTTTCCACCTATAACCTGCCACCCCCACTCCTTCAGGAAACTCCTGCATCAGAGAGGCAGTAAGCTGGCTCGTCCCTGCCTCTCCTTTCCAGGACAAAAGAAGCAGCATGAAGTCTGTGGCCACACAGAGATTTGGGGGGGAGCAGAGGTCCTGCAGAGCCCCCAGCAGCCGCCTGCAAGGTCTGGGACCCCAAGGACCCTCCTGTCTCTCATCTCAGGGAAGCGGCCTTCATGCCGCACCACGACCCCCACCAGCACCTGGGCCCACCCTGGCTGTGCTCCCAGCACCAGGGCTGTCCTTGGACAAGAGCAGGCACTGAGTAAACGCCTCTCACCACAAAGGCCTGCGTCGTGATGAACCTTGTGGTGCACGTGCCACTTTTGTACAGAAAGTATTTCCAACCCCTTGGGCCTTCCCAACACATCCCTTTGGGAAAACGATTTCTTAACCTGAAATAAGCAGAAGCTCGGAATCCGAGTCAGGCACATTAGCACACATGCAGGTGGAGGCGGAGGGCAGAGAGCGCCCGGGGCAGGGTCTGCGCACGCCTGCCAGGACCCACACGGCTCCACGCTGCCAGCCAGCAAGGCCCAGATCTTGGTTCCTAAGACCATTCATTCTCCACAGCTGATTCCAGGCCTGGGGCTGGATGGCATCACTGATTCAACCAACAGGAGTGTGAGCAAACTCCCGGAGACAGTAGACAGAAGAGCCTGGTGCGCTGCAGTCCATGGGGTCGCAAAGAGTTGGACATGACTGAGTGACTAAACAACAACAGGGCTGGGGCAGGGAGCCCCCAGTGTGGGCCTGGGGGGTCTTCTAGTCCTAGAGAGGAGGAAGGAGTTCAGAGGGGCAGGTAAGGGACTTGGGAGACACTGAGAGAGTTCCAGCCGCCGAAGATGCAACAACCTGAGCAAAGCACATAACACGGGCCCCCTGAGTCCACCCAGACACAAATAAAGGGACCAGAGACAATCTGCAGGGGAGGGTTCTGGAAACACCCCCACACCAGCCCTGTCCAGGAGGAGCCCCCGCCCCCAGCGTGCCCAGTGAGGAAAAGGGGGACTGCTGCACTTCACAGCTGGACCCTGGGGTGAGATAAGGCCCTGAGAAGAGAGAAACGCGGGAGCCTCCCCCCGGGCAGCCACAAGAGACAGCGCTGCTGACCCACGGGCACCGGGCTTCCGCCAGCACTGAGAACAGCGTCTGCTGTGTGCCCGTGGCGCTGGCCGGAGCCCTCAGCACAGCGGCTCTTCTGACCACACTTGCCTCTTGACGGGAAGGCGGGTGACCAGCGAAGGCCTGAGAAGGAGCCAGGGACATGGACACGGACCACAGCACAGGCCCAGCGCCCTGCAGCCACATGGCTGGCTTCTGCTGGACATGGCGCCCTTGATGGGAAGGGCGTCTGGTCTTCTGCCCTGTTTAATCTCTGCTGAGCTAATTATACACACACAACACAAATGCCCCATGGTTAAAACTGACTAAACATCTCTGATAGTTCAGTTGGGCTAAAATTTGATTTTCTAAGAAATTCCACATAAAACATCCAAGAAGGTAGCCCTGGTTCCCTCCCTGGGAGGCAAGCGCCTGGGTCTTCACGTGGGGCCCCTCCATGGACTCTCTGCTCCCCACCACACACGACCCTCAGAGCTGAGGAGCACGCTGTGGATGCCTCCCAACAAGGTCTACAGCAACAGTTCCTCTGGGGCCACCTCTCTCCATGTGATCCATGGGGCGGGAGGTTCCTCTCTCTGTGTAATCCGGGGCAGGGGGTCTCTCTCCATGTGATCTGTGGGGGGGGTCCCTCTCTCTGTGTAATCCAGGGCGGGGGGGTCTCTCTCCATGTGATCCGGGGCAGGGGGTTCTCTCTCCATGTGATCCAGGGCAGGGGGTCTCTTTCCATGTGATCTGTGTAGGGGGGTTCCTCTCTCTGTGTAATCCAGGGCGGGGGCTCTCTCCGTGTGATCCTGGGGGGGGGGTCTCTCTCCATGTGATCTGTGGGGGGGGGGTCCTCTCTCTGTGTGATCGGGGGTGGGGGGGCTCTCTCCGTGTGATCTGTGGGGGGGTCCCTCTCTCTGTGTAATCCGGTTCGGGGGTCTCTCTCCATGTGATCTGGGGCAGGGGGTCTCTCTCTGTGTGATCTGTGTGGGGGGGTTCCTCTCTCTGTGTAATCCAGGGCAGGGGCTCTCTCCGTGTGATCCAGGGTGGGGGGTCTCTCTCCATGTGATCTGTGGGGGGTCCTCTCTCTGTGTGATCGGGGGTGGGGATGCCTGCCTTGTGCATGTGATCCAGAGTGGGGGGACCGTCAGTTGTCCAGAAGCCCCTCCACGACAGACCCGTGCCCCCTCCACCCCCAGCCTTCCGGCTCCTTGCCACCCAGACCCTGAAGGTCACTCCTCACTGCTGCCACATGCTTCAGGGACACGTTTTGGGTGCCTCACTTGCATGAGTCAAGTCATGACCCCTCAGTCCCCAGATGATCCTGGCGAAGGCTCCCCAAGGAGTCTGGTTCCCAAGACCCAGTGCCCAGGCATCATGGTCAGCAGGGGCCATGGCTCAGATGCATCAGCAGTTACAAAGGTGAACACACTAGGTGTGGAGGGTGGTCAACTGACATCTGCAGGAAATGGAACCAGGTCAGCTGAGGAGCCTGGAGCCACCAACACTCACACACACGAGGACACCAGCTCCACCTATGTGATGCCGGAACCCAGGACGCCTGTTTCCCCTGGCCGTGTGTCCAGCTTACAGGACAGCCATGTGAGGACACGTCACACCACCGGCTCCCGAGAGAGGACGGGCCTGCCTGTGAGCCCCCGCCGGTGTCAGGGCTCAGGATATGGACATGTGATGATGTCCCGGTGGAGAAGGCTCAAGCCTCTCACTAAAGGCTGAGCGTCTTCCACCAAACAGCACTGTCAAGTATAAGGGCATTTCATATCGCATTTCTTTCTTAGAAATACATGAAATTACAAACAAAATGCACAGCCCAGCCTTTCACGGGTGGGGACCTGAGCAACCCTGCCGTGCCAGACGCTCCTGGCTGACCCGCCAGACACACATGTCAGGAGGTCTGCACAGCAGGAATTCAGCTTCTGGACCCTTCGTGTGGATGAGCCCGGCTGTGACTGTGGGCTGGTCCTATCTGAGAAACAAAACCCAGGCAGCTGAGCCAGCACAGGGCCCTGAAAGTACCCGCACGACCCAAGCAGGTGGGGCCCCGTGTTGCATCCTAACCTAGACTTTCTCTTTCCGTCCATCTGTCCTCAGAGAATTTTCACAGAATTTACTTGTAGTTTTATTCTGTGAAAGAAAGTCCACGAAAATCTATGAAAAATGTAAAACCGAAAGTTAAACCGCTTCCTTTTGCACTTCCCTCCTGGGATGAGGTTCCGGGTTCTGTGCAGTCAGCAGCCCGAGCCGCCTGCCCACTGCCCAGCTGGTCTGGCTGCTGGGGTGGGGGCTCAGGGCGGCCTCCCCACACCCGCACTCCCGGCCCTGGGCTCTAAGCAAGGACCAGGGTCTCCCCCACACCCTCCAGGCTCAGCAGGGGGATGGCAGACACGATGGTGGGCACTGGACAGGCAACCACAGGGGCACACAGGCTGGCAGCTCCTTAGAGAGTGAATCTGGAGCCACCATGGGACCCAGTGGCTTGGCTCCCAGCTTCACACCCTAGAGAAGTGACAACACACATCCATACAGACAGCTGTGCACGAATGTCAGAGCACGTTCACCATGGCCAGAAGTAGAAACGCTGAGAACGTCCACTGATGGCAGAGCGAAAAAGTGATGTGGCGACTGGTATTTAGTCATAAAAAGGAGTGAAATACTGATCCAGGTTACAGTGTGGATGCATCGTGGAAACACTCTGCTCAGGCAAAGAAGTCAGACACAAAAGACCACATCCTGTGTGATTCCCGTTTCCAAGAAACGCGCAGAACAGGCAAAGCCAGACAGGAAGCGGGTGAGTGTAGTGGGGTCTGGGGTGGGTGGGAAGAGGCAAAGTCAGAGAAAGCGGGTGAGTGTAGTGGGATCTGGGTGGGTGGGAAGAGGCAAAGTCAGAGAAAGCGGGTGAGTGCAGTGGGGTCTGGGTAGGTGGGAACAGGCAGAGTCAGAGAGAGAAAGCGGGTGAGTGCAGTGGGGTCTGGGTGGGTGGGAACAGGCAGTCAGAGAGAGAAAGCAGGCAAGTGCAGTGGGGACCTGGGGGTGGGTGGTGGTGGTGCTCACAGGTCCAGGGTTTCCCTGGAGGTGAAGAGGCCTGGAATCGATGGGGACGGCTGAATGAGTGTGAACAAGCTGCTGGACTGTGTGCCTTAAAGGGTGAATCCTGCAGCCTGTGCACCGCATCTCAGCAAGAAAAAGAAGACGCTTTCATTATGCATGTTAGGGATTTTTCTAAAGTATAAGATCATAAATATGTGAACATATGAACACACGAAAATAACTAAGACTGAAAAAAAAAAGAGTAAGACTGGTTATAATGCAAAACCAGATACAAATAAATATTTAAAAAAGAAAAGTAGTAAAATGCTTATAAATGTGAAATATGCAAATATTAAATGATTAAAAAGTTGGTCTCTGAGCAGCACGAGACCATCGTGGCTCAGGCACACAGCCTCCCAAACCAAAGAGAAAAAGGAGCAGCTGTCATTCAGGTCACCAGAGCAGCCTGCAGGCTGACCCTCCAAACAGTCACCACGGAGCCAGGAGGCAACGATCTGAGGTCTGGAAAGCGAGGAGAGCAGGCAGGAATGGAGGGGGCCTGGTTGGGGGAGGCCCTGGCAGGTGGGGCAGGAATTGGCGGGGGGTGGGGGGAGGATGCTGAACCTGGGGTTGGGGGAGGGAAGGGTGTGGGCAGCAGGCTGAGGCTGGAGCTGCAGATGGCCGGAAAAGAGGAAAGCAGACGGGCCGGTGCACGGTGGCCACAGGCTCTGGCCGTCCCCAGGGAGCCAGCACGGGGCTGAGCCAGCAGAAACAATGGGCGAGACAGCTGGGCCCACGGTGCCCCCACGCCCTCCAGGAGAGCCTGCAACCCCCACGTGAGAGCAGCAGCAAGGCCACCCCTGTCCTCCAGACCAGGCCTACAGACACGTCCAGCAACAGAAACCGAGACAGACCCCTGCACGACGGCTGGGAGAGCAGCCAGCTCAACTGCTTTGGAGGACCAAGTCCAGCACTTCCCAGGTGAGCAGACAGAACCCAGCAGATCTCAGAGCTCCTGCCTGGAATCAAAGTGCCTGGAACTAGCAGGAGCAGGGCATCCCCAGGTGCAAGGGGAAGAGTGAACACAGCAGATCCTGAGACAACCGGAAGGTCAGAATCAGCTGAGACCTCAGAGAGGCAACGGTGAAGATGGTCCGTGAAGCAGGGGAAGAGGCGACCGCGCTAAGTGGCCCTCGGGACTAATCGGAACAGAGGAGCCTCCAAAAGACGCAGGCGGGTTTTCAGTCCACTGCCTCCTGGCTATGACAGTCCCCACAACCCCCCCTCCAGATTCTGCAAGTCTCGGCAAAACAAAAACATAATTAATACTCCGATAAAACCTTCTTTCCTCTTGTCTACAAAAAGTAGTGCTAAAATGAAAAATTTTTTTATATAGATTTGGTGAGAAAAAAACAACATGGCTCGTTTACAAATAACCGTCCACAGCTACTGCAACCAGGAACACCCCCTGCTGCCCGCTCTCAGCCGGCCCCAGCCCCTCGAGAGGGCTCCGGGCACCAAGCAGCCGCCCCCATGAGGGCTGCAGGGTTGCTGGGGGCTTAGGGCCCTTGTGCTGCAGGAAGCGCTCTGGGCCCAAAGCTTCCAGACCCTGAATGTGGGACGTGAAGTACCCACGACAGCACCTCTGGGGCAAGACGCAGGTGCAGAGCTGGCCTCCTGGAGGAGCAGATGCCGGACGACGCACAGCCGGCCCGCCCGCTGCCCCGAGAGCACAGCAAGGATGCTGCTCCATCCCGTGACTGTGTCACAGGAGACGCTTCCCCGGGGAGGCTGCCTAACTGGACGTGCGCCGTCTGCCACAGGTGGAACGTGTGTGAGAACCGAACGCCTGAGGGGGACGCCTGCCCTCGCCAGCAGAGAAGCTTCACTTGTGTGTGCAATGCCAGCGCCCCTGCCCGGGAAGGCGGGCGGGCGCTGCAGGCAGGCGCAGACCCACGGCGCGGACAGTACCTCCTTCCTTTCGGCGTCCGCCTGGGCTCTGGCCTGGGCCGCGGCGGCCTCCCGGTAGGAGCTGGCCTGCTTGGCCTGTTCAAACAGCGTCTTCAGTTGCTGCGCGGTGCTGAGCAGGGAGTTGACCATCTCTTCCAGGTACAGCCAGCTCCGCTGCTCCGACACTTCCAGTCCGCTGACCACCGCGGGGGAGACGGCTTTGGTGGGGGTGGAGGGCGGCGCCGCCAGGGCTGGCAGGGACGTCAGCACTAGCCCGAGGGAAGCAAAACAGAGCAAGGAGTCAACAGGTCGCCTGGCTCCGAGGGACCTCAGTGTTCTCATCGAGTCTGGTGCAGAGCGCAGGCCTCGAGGGGACCTGAGATGCGGCAGGTGCAGAGATGCCGTCACACCCCGGCTCCCCCTCCAAGCCCTACTGTGGCTACAGCTACCCGACCACGGACGGCGTGCCAACTGCAAGCAGGAGCTGAAGCCTCCTGGTTTCGTTTCTGCTCACACAGAAACCTTCAGGGCCTTCTGTGGGCACGGGGGTGTTGGGGCACAGATCAAGGCTGGCAGGGGGCAGGTTCCTCTCAGCTACAGAAGAAATCACAGGGATGGAAAGGGAACCTGGGGCAACGCTGACTCTGGACACGATGTGGAGACTCACACTTTGGATGCAAGAGGCCTGCCCACCTCTGTCCTGAGAGGCCTGGGCAGAGATGCCCCGGGGGAGATGTGCGCACCCAGGCTGTGCTGTGCATGTCTGCCTCCTCCAAGGAAACGCCCTGACGGGAGCACCGGCTGAGTCCTTGGTGCAAATGCCCCACCAAGGCCCGTTTCCAGACCCCAGGTGTAACCACTAGACAAGAGCTACATGAGATGCACGGTCAGCAGTCAGGAGCCAGACCCACAGAGTGGCCAGACCTCAGCTGTGAACCCCGCCCCCCGGGAGGGCAGGGGCCTAGAAAGACAGGACCCTGAGACGAGCCTCCAGCCCTCGCTGCGCTGGACATGAGGGGACAGGCAGTGTGACAGGGCAGACAGAGGGGGCAGCAGCTGCTCTCAGGGGCCCCGCAGGCTAGAGCAGGACACACCCCAACACAATCACCCCAGGAACAGGCTGCACCGCCCTGAAGAAAACAGGAAGCCATGAGTCCACACTGGAACCAGTAAGGAGCAAGTAGGCAGGAGTGCAGAGACATGGGTGGACACCCCCGAGGCTGGCCGCAGCCCGCTGGGGCTCTCCTGGGGCTGGGGCTGGGCTTTAGGAGATGTGTTGGGGGAGGCAAGTACTGACAATCAGAGACACACACACACAGGGATGTCCTGTCAAGCTTCAGGCCAGCGAGTCACAAACACGCACACTCTCACACCTGAAGCTGGTGGGACAAGTGTCCTCAGACACTGACCCAAAGCAGGATCGCAGGTAGAGGCTGCCCGGATTCTAGGCTCTGCAGGGCACAGGGCACCAGGTGAGCAGCCTTGCCCCACCCGGAATCGGGCAGCAGCTTCCAGTCTACAAACACAGGACTGCCTCCCCCGACCTCGGGAGCGGGCTTCCTTCACTCACCTATTTTGGGATGAGATGTTGGCAGTGCGGCCTCGGGGAACGGTGCGATCTGGCAGCTGTCCTGATAACCGGGGTAGTGGGGCTCCGGGTGGCTGACCCTGCACGGGGGCTGCACGCCCGCTTCCTGCACTGTGCGGAGAGGGGCACCACACCTGTGACCCCGCTGCTGCGCGTCCAGCCAGGCAGCCCTCGAGCCCACACGTGGAGGAAGTGGACTGTCGGGACGACTGCGCGGGGGGCCCAGATGGAACCAGAACCAGAACCGACGACCGCGCGGGGGGCCCAGACAGAACCAGAACCAGAACCGACGACCGCGCGGGGGGCCCAGACGGAACCAGAACCAGAACCGACGACCGCGCGGGGGGCCCAGACGGAACCCAAACCAGAACTGACGACCGCGCGGGGGCCCCGACGGAACCAGACCCAGAACTGACGACCGCGCGGGGGCCCAGACGGAACCCAAACCAGAACTGACGACCGCGCGGGGGCCCCGACGGAACCAGAACTGACGACCGCGCGGGGGCCCAGACGGAACCAGAACCAGAACTGACGACCGCGCAGGGGCCCAGACGGAACCCAAACCAGAACTGACGACCGCGCGGGGGCCCCGACGGAACCAGAACTGACGACCGCGCAGGGGCCCCGACGGAACCAGAACCAGAACTGACGACCGCGCAGGGGCCCAGACGGAACCAGAACTGACGACCGCGCGGGGGCCCAGATGGAACCAGAACTGACGACCGCGCGGGGGCCCAGACGGAACCAGACCCAGAACTGACGACCGCGCGGGGGGCCCCGACGGAACCAGAACTGACGACCGCGCGGGGGCCCCGAAGGAACCAGAACTGACGACCGCGCGGGGGGCCCAGACGGAACCAGAACTGATGACCGCGCGGGGGCCCAGATGGAACCAGAACTGACGACCGCGCGGGGGGCCCAGACGGAACCAGAACCAGAACCGACGACCGCGCGGGGGGCCCAGACGGAACCCAAACCAGAACTGACGACCATGCTGGGGACCCAGACAGAACAGAACCGATGACAATGCCGGGGACCCAGATGGAACCAGAACTGCACAGGACTGGGTGGGCTTCTGCTGCTCCTTTCACTCCCTGACGTCGCCTCAGAGTTTACAGATGCACAGGGCACCTCTGCCCGCTGGCTCTCTCTACAGTCCCCAAGCGGCCTTGGATTTTCAGGTCCTGGTCCTGCCACCACCAGCCACGCCCCCAGCCCCCACCCCCTCCTTCAGGGTCTCCGTGGCTCCTGCCGGTGAAGGGGGAGCCTCTCGGGGCCAAGGCTCCAGGGCTGAGACAACTTGCCTGTGGCCCCCGCAAAGACGTCGCCCTGGGCTGGACTCTCCGAGATGACAGCGGTGGCCTCCACAGTGGACGCCCGGTCAAAGGTCAGCGCGCCCGAGGTAGTGATCTGTCCTGAGGGGGTCACGGTGACTGCAAGGGCAGGGCAGCCGTCACTGCGCCAAGCCAGAAACCCAGCGATGGGGCGGGGGTGGCGTGGGGTGCGCATCAGCGCCTGGGGGCCCCCAGTCCATCTCCGCAGGGCAGCGCCTGGCGCCAGTGAGGGCAAGGCCCACCCCCCCAGAGGCAGCTCCCGCTGTTGGATCCTAAACACACACACGCGTGTACCCTAAGGAAAACAGTCTCATCAAAGCTGAAGAGAAACAGCAGCCCCGCCTCCCAGCATCTCGGAGCTCCGTGTCCTCAGGGCCAACCAGCCCCCGAGGACCCGGGTCACCTTGCCCACCGCCTCAGGAGCTGGGTCGTGGACAGTCTCTGAGGACCCGTCAGCCCCCAGACCTTCCCTTCCTTTGGGTCTCCCCGGTCCCTGACACCGTCTCGAGGTTTCAGGAGCAGGGGCTCCTCCCTCAACTCCTACCAGCCTCGTCTACCCGCCTGGGGTGTACGTAGCCTCTGAGGGCAGGGGGCTACCAAGACCCAGACCCCCGGGCTTGGCATGAAGCCGCTGCAGAGGAGAGGCAGGGACCCAGGAGGCCAAGGGGCCTCTGGGAGCAGGAGCTGTGCCGTTTTAGACCCAAAGCCCTTGGCCACACGCGTGGGCAGGATGTGCTCAGAGCATGCGCGGTGGCAGCGGCCCCACGGACACTCACAGGTGGTGGCGGCAGTGGCGGGGAGCAGGGTGATGTTCTTGGGCGCATCCTTCTTGACAGGCGTGGCCGGCAGCTCACTCTCCTTCTTGCGCCTCTTGTAGGGCACGAAGAGCCTAACAGGGCCGCTCTAGGGGGTGGGGGTCAGAGTGAGAGAGGGAACTGCCCCAGACTCTGTCCTGATGGACGCCCTGCCCAGGGACACGCCGAGCTCAGCTCCCTTCACCCCAGTGCCTCGAAGTAACAAAAGAGGTGCTTTCAGGGAGAATGAGTGAGTAGCAGTGCTGCAAACAGTGAGCATCATCCACACCAGATTTTTTAGGAATTCCCAGAAGACAGAAAACAAACGGGGACCAAAGCAAAAGGGAGAGGGGCCCACGAGAGCAGGGGGCGCCCCACAGACCCAGACACGCAGGAGCAGAGGCCCTCAGTGGGGCAGGAAGGCAGGACAAGGGGAAGGTTAGGGAGCCTCCCGGCTTGTGCCCGAGACCCCATGGGCTCACTGGCCCTTCTGCTGCCCTTTCGCATGTGTTGTGGACCCAAGTGTGGACTTTCTTCTCAACCCCAGGATTTCCGCTGGGCTCCTCCCTTCTGTGATTTTCTCCACGTGATGAGACGTTGTTGTCACACCTTCTGGGCTGAACTGTGAGGTCCCAACCAGCAGTGTGGCTGCATTAGGAGTAAGGAGGGTGGGGCCCTAACCTGGTGGGATTAGTGTCCCTGCAGGAGGAGACACCAGAAAGACCCCCTAACTGCCACATGAGTGAAAGCCTGCAGGCCAAGAGGAGACCCTGCCAGGAGCAAGCCGGCACTCGGACCTGGGCTGCCGCCTCCACAGCTGTGAGAAAGCCCACGTGTACTGCAGCTGCCCCGGGCGTGGTGCCCAGCTATGGTACCCAGGCCATGGTGCCCGCCCCGGCCCCGGCCCCGCAGACTGAGACGGAGACCGAGACCCCTGCTGAGAATGCTTCCACTCTGCAGACACAGAGCCTGCCTGGAAGCCCCACCAGCTGCTGCAATGGGAAGTGTCTACTGCCTGCTGCTGTTCTTCTGTGGGGCTCACACATCCCCGTTCCTTTACATGTCTCGTGATTTCTGTTGATTTCCTGGGCGCTGTACTGAGCCACAGTGCAGATGGCTGCTCCCCCCCAGGCTCCCCGGCTGCAGGCCTGCACAAGCCGTCCCCTGCGGCCCCTCCGGCCAGCAGCAGTCAAGCTGCTGCACCAGCTGCTGGCTCTGCGGTTTCCAGCCGACTGCGCTACCCTCTGCAAACGGCCATGCTGTGGGATCCAGGCACCTGGGCTCTGTACTGGGGGCTTTTAGGACACACCTAGAGGAAATGCCCCAGGCAGTCATTTAGCTGGCACCCGCCCCACACACCGCCCCACGCGGGGCCTGGGCAGCACTCACGGCCATCAGCCTAACTCCTTGGTCCTATCGCTGCCTCCGCCACGGGGACCTGCATTGCGTTGGGTACGGGCGAGCAGGGCCGGACGATGGGGCCAGGGGCCTGGAACGGAGCTTCCCCTCAGCCAAACAGGCACACGGGGAGGGAACAGGCCCTGGCTCACACACCAGACTCACAAGATTCTCCTGAATAAAAATATTTTTTACTGTATGCCCCTAGGACAGCTTTCAGACATCTTAAGCAGGTTTTTTCCATTGTTTTGCCAATGAGGATTATGTCTCTGGGGAGTTGGTCCATGGGGCTCTGCAGACCACCATTCCTGACGTGGAAGCCAAAATGTGTCCATTTGATGAAGGAGACATACGAGATTTTATTTCATGGATTGCACCTTTGGTTCCATGTCTAAGAAATCCCAAGTCTAACCTGAGATCACAAAGATTTTCTTCTAAAAACTTTAATTTTGTTTTCAACAAATCTGACTCTAGAATCCACTTTTAATTCATTTGTATATAAAGTATGATGTCTAGGTCAAGGGTCACTTCTATGCCTACAGTGTCCAACTGTCCCCACACCTTGTGGATCCGAGTGTGGGTGGCTGGTCTGCCTCTAGATTGATGGGCCCCCCTCCGCAAAACCACACACTCTCTCCCAAGGACACCACTCGACAAGTCTGGGGGTCCTGAGCTGTGATCCCTCCAGCCTTAGTCTTCATCCTCAAAGCCATGCCATAATCCCATTTCCTCTGCCTTTCCATACAAACCTTAGAATCCTTAAAATCCTGCCAGGACTGTGAAGGGAGCCATGTCAAACCTGTAGACCCCTCTGGGGAGAAGAACACCTTCCCCACATAGAGGCTCCCACCCCACGGGTCCAAAGCGTCCCTGAGTTCTCTTCTGGCAGCTTCTAGCTTTCAGCATCTAGGTTCCACCCCGCAGGTGACACCTCAGGGTTCCGGCATTTGCAGAGACCACAGACAACCCTGCTGTGTGTTCCACGCTTTCTGATGGGGCAAACCTCCTGCTCTGCTCCTTTGACCCCTGCAAGACCTTCAAGAACATACCTGCTGGTCCCCCCAAGAAAATTTTAAAAGCATTTTATTCTCACACAGATATCCTGCTGGGTAATTCTTCGGCCACCTGATGCCAAGAGCTGACTCTCTGGAAAAGACCCTGATGCTGGGAAAGATTGAGGGCGGGAGGAGAAGGGGTAACAGAGGATGAGATGGTCGGATGGCATCACCAACTCACTGGACATGAGTTTGAGGAAACTCTGAGAAACAGTAAAGGACGGGGAAGCCTGGTGTGCTGCAGTCCACGGGGTCACAGAGAGTTGAACAAGACTTAGTGACTGAACAACATTCTATTAGAATCACGTGTAATCTGTGTACAAACTAGACAGCTTCAGAATATTTGGTTTTCCCAGTCAAGAACGTCTCTCCAATTGTGCTTTCTTCCACGGCTGCTAATAGTTAACCAGATGAGCAATCGAACTTTAAAAAGGAGGACTTCCCTGGTGGGACAGTGAATGAGAACCTGCCTGCCAATTCAGGGGACACGGGTTTGATCCTTGGTCTGGGAAGATTCCACAAGCCGCGGAGCAACTAAGCCCATGTGCTACAACTCCTAAGCCCGTGCACTGCGACTGCGGAAGACTGCGTGTCCCAGAGCCCTGCTCCACAGCGAGAAGCCACCACCCACTGCAGCTGGAGAAAGCCCGCACAGCAACGAAGACCCAGGGCAACCAAAAGTAAATACATTTTTTAAAAGTACTACAAAAAAAAAAAAAACTTTTATGTTTTCTTAAGAGGAAACCTCATGAAGCAGGTTTTCAGTTAATTCTGAGACATTTAAAAATCACACTCAACAACAGAAAGACCGAAACAAAGCTGGTGGCTCACACATCACAAAGTGGCGTCACACTGAGAGCCACTCAGCAAGGTCAGAGCCGGTGAAGAGGCCCGCCTTTAAACGGTCAGGGGTCAGGGTGAGGGAAGACTTTAAAGGCATTAAGTGTGCTCTACACTAATCAGTTCAGTGTAGCCTTTTTTACAAAATGATGTCAAAAATGCAAAACGTAAACTAGCACGTTGTCATCACCATTAGAAAACGGGGGCCGAGACTGTGACATCACGGAGGTTTATTTTATCTAAGAAAGTTCCCTTCAGGCTCTCCGAGCAGTCCTAGGGCCCACTGAGGCCTCAGCCATCAGAGCAATATCCAAACGACAGAGTCTGAGGGGAAACTAAGGGGGAAGCAGCCAGAGAGGAGCTGACGGGACCGGGGGCACTCACCAGGGTCATGTCATCACAGCAGGCGGCACAGGTGCAGGAGGCTGCGTGAGGGTTCAGGATCCCATCCTGGGGATTGGAAGACACCGCGACACGGAAGAAGGTGTGAGACACCGTGACATGGGAGAGGGTATCAGAGACACCGCAACACGGGAGAGGGTGTGAGACACTGCAACACAGGAGAGGGTACCAGAGACACCACGACACGGGAGAGGGTACCAGAGACACCGCAACACGGGAGAGGGTATCTGAGACATCGTGACACCGGAGAAGGTACCAGAGACACCGCGACACGGGAGAGGGTACCAGAGACACCGTGACACGGGAGAGGGTATCAGAGACACCGCGACACGGGAGAGGGTGTGAGACACCACGACACGGGACAGGGTATCAGAGACACTGCGACACGGGACAGGGTATCAGAGACACCGCGACACGGGACAGGGTGTGAGACACCGCGACACGGGACAGGGTTCAGAGACACCACGACACGGGGCAGGGTATCAGAGACACCACGACACGGGACAGGGTATCAGAGACACCGCGACTCGGGACAGGGTGTGAGACACCGCGACACGGGACAGGGTATCAGAGACACCGCAACACGGGACAGGGTGTGAGACACCGTGACACGGGGCAGGGTATCAGAGACACCGTGACACGGGGCAGGGTGTGAGACACCGTGACACGGGACAGGGTGTGAGACACTGCAACACGGGAGAGGGTACCAGAGACACCGCGACACGGGACAGGGTATCAGACATCGCGACACGGGAGAGGGTGGCCCATAAGTGAGATGACAGGCCCAGGTTCCAACCAGCTCCACCCTGACCCCCTGTGAGGATGGAACCCATCATTTCCAGAACTTCTCTGCACATGTCATCCACCTCTCCCATCCAGGGAGTATGGGCGTGACGTCTCTGCCAACCCCAAGAGCTAAACTGGAAACAGGAGTGGGGAGCCTATCCCTTTGGATAAGCTCGAGGAGAGACACGGTTGGTGTCTTTCAAAGTCACGAACAGAGTTACTCAGTCTTACTGTGTCTCTCCCCCACATACGTTATTAAACTTCCGTTTGATTTTCTCCCGTTAATAAATAAATTCATGTGCACTCACTCAAACAGAAGCTATGTTGCCTCATCCATTCCTCATCCTTGCACAAGGTACCATGCAAATGTCCTTAACATCCCATTTGAAACATCAGCAAACAAAAGGTTAAGCAACTTGCCCCAGGTCACACAGCAAGTGAGTGGAGGACTCAAACCCTGTCTGTCTGACTCTGGCCTGCGGGCCTTGAGAGCCCCATAGCCGACAGCGTGGGAGGTAGGTGGCAGGCGGTGGGTGGTGGGAAGGCGCATGCTGGGGTACCTGGATGAGGCACTGCAGGGGCCGCCCTGCATAGCGGATGCTCCTCTTCCAGTCTTTGCTGCTGGCCCTTCCTGCCATGGCTTCAAACTCGGTGGGGCTGTACCAGTTCTCCCCCTGCTTGATACAGCGACCCCGGCCTCCTGAAAAGACAGGCCACCTGCTGTGGTTCCTGCTCACGCCAGGCCAGCTGCCCCTTGGCACCCTGCCGTGAACCCACACCAGCAGGCATTGTGTCTGACCACCTGCCCAGCGTCCACCTGCTGCCCTGGGCACCATGCGCTCGACCACCTCCCTCATGGAGCTGATGACCTTGCCCACTTGCAGAGCTTCCTGCCGACCGGACACCAAGTGGACCCAAGACCTCAGGAAACAAGGGCCAGCCCTACCGCCTCCTAAAAGTGCCCATTTGCTTAACTAGTCTATGCCGTTACAGCCTTCCTTGACCCCAGCTGCAGAAAGAAGGCCACCCTCAAAGGAGAAGCAGTGGTCTGAGCCCAACCCAGCTGGGTCCACCCCTCACTTACCTGGGTCCACCCCTCACCCACCTAGGTCTACCGCGCTCAGGCCCATCCCCCGCCCACCTGGGCCCACCCACATCCCCCTGGGCCCGCCTCCTGCCCACCGGGGCCCGCCCCCTTCTTCCCGCCCCCCCCCCCCCCCCCCCCCCCCCCCCCCCCCCCCCCCCCCCCCCCCCCCCGGGCCCGGCCCCGCCCACCTGAGCCGAGCCTGCTCTTGTACAGGGTCCCGCTGATGTTGCGGCAGCGCACGGGCAGCTCGCTGTCGTAGACCGACGGGTCCCAGTTGTACTTGGTGCCCCCCTTCTCCTGGCCGGGAGCCAGCGGAGTCGGAGGGGACTGAGGACCTTGAGCAAAGAAAGCGCCGTGAGCGTGAGAGACCCTGAGCGTAGCCTGGACCTCACGGAAGCTCACGGGTCCTCCTCAGCTCAGCACCCTGCCCCCCACAACTCTGGGCAACTCTCACTGCCTGGAACATTTTCTACTTAAACAGTATTTGATATTCGAGTTCCCACAAAACACAGAAGCTCACCCAGGAATAACTCCAGCGGCCTAGGGGGCGCTTGGCCCCAGAGGCCCGGAGCGGGCGGGCGGGCAGGCAGTACCTGGGGTGAGAGGGGCTGCGGGCGCCTTCAGCCCGGCGGTCTCCACGATGCTGCCATCTGTGTGCACGACGATGAGCGTGGCCTTCTCGGGGTTCAGGCTGTCCCCGATCTGCAGGGCTGTCCTGCCTGACTGCAGGACAGAACACCCACCGTCTCAGGGACAGCCGTGGCACCCCTCTGAACCAGGCTGTGGTCCCCCGGACAGGTTCCAGCTGACACCGCCCCCGGGGGGGACCCCTTCCAGACGCCGAGCCAAGACCAACCAGAGGCGAGGTCTGTGTGACCCCAAGCAGACGCTCACATGGTGTGTCCAAGTTGAGGGATAAACACGCTTCTGGCCCAGGAAAGGCCTGCCCTTCTGCCCCGGAAGCTCTCACGAGGTTACAGGTCTCAAGGGACGGTCTCCAAGAGGCCAGCTCCATTGGTACAGGAGCCAAGATCCACTTGGTACGGGACCCCTTCTCATGCCCCAAGTCCCACCCAGAGATGGGGCCTCCCAACCCACACTGCCCACAAGCCTCCCCGGGGCCTGTATGCTGCTGTGACCTCAACTGCCTCCCCAGGGACAGCGAGATGCCCCATTCTGCCCATGCAGAAGCTGAGCCCACCCCGACTGCCCCCAGGCACACCTCACAGCCTCGCCCAGACAGCCTTGCAGTGGACTAGGGACCCAGGCGCACCCCGCACACCAAGGTCTGGGATGCGCTCCTGCTACCACGCTGAGACGGAAACGGCGACCCAGAAACCTTCGCTCCTCTCTGAAAACATTGCCTTCACAGCAGAGGAGGTGAGGAGTCGACTGCGGGGTTGAGGGCCCTCACCCATGGGCGCACACACACACACTGGCCTGCTCTCACAGACCTGCAGGGTCTCTGCCTCAGTAAGGGCGTCAGCCCTGCGTGAGTGTGAATCGCTGGACTTGTGCGACTCTGGAGCAGAAAAGCAGAACGTTTTGTGCTGGTCCGAGAGCCACAAAGGGTCTTTCTATTGAGGCAGGTGGGACGCACAGACACTTGAGCTGCCCTCTCACTGTCTGCGTCCAGGAAGGTCACACCAGATTCCGGGCCTTCCTGTCCTCAGAGACCTGCAGGGTCTCTGCATGGACTCGGGGTGCCCTAACTCCCCAGCCTTCTGGACCAGAGAGCCTGCTGTTGGGTTGGACACGCCCGAGGCGCGGAGCTGCTGCCTGGCTGCCGGCTGGTGTCTCCAGGCAGCAGAGCATATAAACCCGCATTCTTAAACCTGCATCCCCGTGGCCCTCACCGTCCTGCCGCCCTCACGCTCAGGAGCGAGCTCTCTGTCCGTCACTGTCCCAGTGACAACTCTGCTTTCAGGTGTACACAGTCCAGGTGTGCTCCCCGCTTCCCCCCGGGCGCTCGGTGGAGGGCAGGCTCAGGGTCCCCGGGGAATGGGCTGCCCTCCTCGGGCCAGAGTCGCCCCCGTGTCTTACCAGCACGTGGCCCGAGAGCGAGGCGGCATTGGCCACAGACGTGGTGAAGACGTTGTCCGCCGAGGCACCCACATTAGCTACTGTCACGGTGGTCACCTCTGCAACACAGGAGCCTGACTCAGCACCTAGCCAGAGCCAGAGGCCACCAGGGGACGGGGTGGCGGGCAGTTGCCACGGCAGGTCCCTGAACTGCCAAGGGAGGCCTAACCCTGGGCATGAAATGCCCGACCAATGTTTCTAGACCACAGTCTGATCGACCTGGTCCTTCCAAGGACATGAGGCTACCTCTCCACCCCCGCAGAGCCTGCCACGCACAGTGAAGACCCACTGAGCCAGCCACAGCTCTGCCAAACTGCCGTGGCCTCTTGCTTCCTCCTAGGAAAAAAAAAACAAACCAAACACCCAGAAGGAGCTTCTCAGATCCCAGAGTCCCCTCCCCTGTTGTGGAAACCCTCCCAGACCAGGGTCAGCACGGTTCTGGCTGAGGTCTAGTCCTCCCTCCTCCTCCATCACCTCGACCTGCCACTGATCTCTTCTTCCTGAAACCCATCAGACCTGCTGGTGCCCCCCGCCCCCAACATGGAGCCTGGCCCCTCCCAGCAGCCTGCACACCCCACCTCCCTGCACCCCACCGCCGCTCACACCTGGCTGGCTGCCCTGACAGCCCCCCCATCAATGCTCGCCCCACTCCGAGCCTAGGTGGGGCTGTTCCTGGCGGAGGTGCTCAGATTGACAGAGGGTCCCACACAACCTGTCCACCTGCACTCACTGAACTGCTCTGAAAATCCCTGTCCCCCGTGTGTCTTCTCCACCGTTTCCCAGGGAGCCTGGGGCTAAGGGGCCTGAGCCCCTGCTCAGGTCTACACACCTGGCCTGCAGCCCAGAGGAGGCAGCCTCAGCCCAGCAGAGTGTCCTGTTGAGCTACCGAAACCCAGGAGTCACCTGACCTCAGCAACTCACAAAAAACAAGTTTTAACACACTCAAAAAACACAACTATAAAACTTTGCAAGAAAAAAAAAAAACACCTGACATTGGGGCTTCCCAGGTGGCTCAGTGGTAAAGAATCCACCTGTCAATGCAGGAGACATGGGTTTGATCCCTGGTCTGGGAAGATCCCCCATGCGGCAGGACAAGTAAGCCCAAGCACCACAACTACCGGGCCTGTGCTCTAGAGCCCAGGAGGTGTAACTACTGAAGCCCTCACACCCTAGAGCCGAGCTCTGCAACAAGAGAAGCTGCTGCAGTGAGAAACCTGTGCACCACAGCTAGACAGCAGCCTCCACTCACAACCAGCGGCAGTGAAGCAGCAGCAAAGCCCAAACAGCAATAAAGACCCAGCAAAGTAAAAAATAAAAAATTTTAAAAAAAATCTGATGTCAATACATTTCTCTGATGATAGGACAAACAGCATCATATTTCTTTTCTGCCTTCAGAAAAATGTGCGCAAAAATAACATAAACCTGAAGAAAAACCTAACTATTCAAGATCTCAACGTTAAACCAGTTTAGCAACAAAAATGGAACCCTTATTTAAGGGCCACAAATCCTTCTCCCCATGCTTCTGCGAGAATCCCAAAAGACCACAGCACAGACAGACCAGAGGCAAGGCGGGCAGCAGGGGAGCTGGCCCCACCAGCGCCTCCAGCCCAGATAAACGCAGGAGCACCTGGATGCGGAGGCCGCTGTCCAGTTCTGAAACCCACGAAGTTCCTTCTGGAAGGAGAGCCTCAGGACACTCCCCAGGGGTTCCAGCGCCTGGCTCAGTGGGCCAACCGGGAGCCTCGTGTGGGAGGGACCATCACTTGGGAGTCTCTATCTCCATCGGGATGGTGTCCCAGGGAGGCACAACCTCTAAAGGGCGCTTGGGGAGGTGGCTCAGGAACCTTGAGAATGAGCATGTTCTGTTCATCAGCAACAAAAACGTGGAAGGGAAGACCCATCAGGGAAACGGGGGGCAGGGCGGGGGGCCATGGGGACAGGCCAGAGCGGGGACTGAGGAACAGGGTCATGGCCTCCAGAGCCACTGCCCCCAACGCTTGCGGGCCCGCCCTGGCTGAGCGCACCTCACTCCCCAGGGCTCGAGTCCCATCTGGACCCGGCCAGCAGAATTCTAGATGACCAGACACGCCCATCCCCGCGCTCCTCCAGGACAGGACCTGGGTCTGACCCCCGTGTAACCAGCAACCAGGACATAAGGAGGGGAGAACGGGCAGGGCAAGAAGCAGGTGCTGAGAAGGTTCCAGAAGGAACGCAATCCTGAAAGGAGGGAAAGGCGTTCAGGGAGCAAGTGTGCGGCAGGACAGGGCCGGGGCGCTCCCCGGGGTAGGTGTGCAGGGACCACCGGGCACACGACGTGCGTGCGCGGGTGCGCTGGGCGGAGGCAGGGCAGGTGTGAGCGGGGGACGAGAGCGCGGGGCGGGCGCGCGGCAGGTGCGGGCAGGTGGGCGCGAACCGCGGGCGGCCGGCACTTGCCTGCGAAGGCGGCGGCCGCGGCGGCCTCGTCGGGGCCGGGTAGGGCCTCGGCGCCCATGTCCATGTGCCCGGGCTCGGCGGCCATCACCGCCACGGCCGTCACCCGCCGCGTCTCGCGCTCCGACTCCGAGTCCCCGTCCTCCTCCGAGTCCTCGTCCCTGCTGAGCACCGGCTCCTCCGCCTCGCCTCCCGCCGCGGCCGCGGCCGCCGCCGCCACAGCGGCCGCGGCCGCCACCGCCGCCGCCTCGGCCAGGCCCAGCTGCTTGGCGGCCGAGTCCGAGTCCTCCATCCGGACTCCGCCGAGCCCGCCCGAAGGCTCCGGCCGGGGCCGCCCGAAGGCCGGGACGGAGCCCGAAGCGCGCCGCCCGAGGAGGCCGCCCGAGTCGGGCCGAGCCGAGCCGAGCCCTCCAGAGGAGGGTCGCCCGAACCGAGCCGAGCTGAACCGAGCCGAGCCGAGGCCGCCCGAGGCCGGCTGCCGAGCCGAGCCGGCGCCACCCGAACAGGAGCCGAACCGGCACGAAGAGGCCCGGTCGAGCCGAGCCGAGGCTTGCAGTCCAGAAACGACGAGGGCCGACGTGGGCCGAAGTGGGCCGAAATGTGGAGCCGAGTCAGGCCGAATTGGTCCGAGGCCGCCCGAGGGTTTCCGAGCGGCTCCACGCCAGACCTCCTCTGCGCTCAGGAGGCCGAGCCGGCGTGTCCCCAGCCGGCAAGGGCACCTACTGTGAGGCCGACTCCGCCGGCCTCCGACGCGGCGCTGCCCCGCCTGGAGACTCTTGCGCCACCGGCTCCGCCCGCCTCGGGAGCCGAGCCCGCCCGAGGAGGAGCCGAGAGGAGCCGAACGCTCCCGAGCCGGGATCCTCTCGCGTCTCGGCTCTCCTCCTCCTCCTGGCCGAAAGTGCCCGAGCGCTGTCGGACGGGCTAATCGGGCCTCGGCGACGGTTCGGAATCAAGTCCCGAAACGCGGCGCCGTCGAGACCCTTCGGGAGCAGAAGCGAAAATGGCCGAAGGGATTCCGTTCGAGTCCCGCGCCGAGAGGCTGCCGGGATCGCGGCGGACTCGGCGGGCGGGGCGGGCAGGAGCGGGGCGGGGCCCGGGGACAAGATGGCGTCTCCGCGGCGAGGTGAGCGGCCGGCGGCGCCTGAAGGGCAGGGGACGGGAGGTCCCGGAGGGCGCCCCGGGAGAGCGGTCCGCTTGGTTCGGTTCTTCCTGGTGCGGGGACACCTCGCGCATGTTATTAACCAGTGGACTTAGTGTGTTCACAAGGTGAAACCGCCGCCCGCAGAGCACTTCCCAAGCCCGCGGCCGTGCGGTCCCGGCTCCCCCGGGCGACGCGCGGCGCCTCTCGACCCAGACGGGCGCCCCTGTGCTTCTTGGCCGGGAGCGAGCGGGACGGCCTCGTGTGAGGCCGGGAGGCGGGGGCTCCCCGGTTCGGCTCGGCTCAGCCCGGCCCGGCGGCGCCCTGCGCGGGGGCCCATGCAAAGTCCGGGCGGCCGGGGCGCTCGGCCCAAGGGAAGAGCCGTTTCCACACCGCCGTCCGGCCCCGGGGGTCTGGAGCGCCGAGCCTGCCGGCGGCGCTGTCCGCACTCTGAGCGCCCGCCGGGCTTCCCGGCCTCGGAGTTCCAAAGCGCGGACAGGTGCCGGGCCGACGGTCTGAGGTTTGCGCGTTCTCACGCGGTGAAAATCGCGTTCACACCAGGGCAGGGTCCCTTCACACCCTTCCTGTGTCACCACAGGGAAGACGTTTGTTCTCTTTGCTTCTGCATCTAACTTCTGACACACTAGTGGCTCAGACTGTAAAGACTCCGCCTGCACTCGCCGCGGGTTCGATCCCTGGGTCGGGAAGATACCCTGAAGAAGGGAATAACAACCCACTCCACTACTCTTGTCTGGAGAGGCCTGTGGACAGAGGAGCCTGGCGGGCTACAGTCCATGGGGTCACAAAGAGTCGGACACGACTGAGTGACTAACATGGACACCTGTTCACAGCCGCATTGTTATTGCAGTAGATCATTGACAAAAATGCTAAGTCCTAAAAGCCCCGGCTCTCTTTGGTAAGAATGAGCCTTTTTCTGTAGGCCCGAAATCTTTGGAACACCGTATTTGATTGTAGCTACCCTTGACGTTAACTGTTTAAATCCTATATCGCTGACGTTTTTTTCTACAGCATATTTTCCCTGAGGCCCACCATCTCAGTCTGTAACAATGGGCAGCCGGCAGATCTGAAGTTCTGCAGCACACTGTCAAGAGAAGGGTCAGAAGAGAGGAAACTCCTGATTAGCGGGAAGTCCACCCAAATGGCCACAGGTAGTGAGGCAGCGTAGCTTACCCCCACTTGGAAAAGAACTCATCTGGCATAGAGCCAGCTCTTTCCATATGGCCATGTGGGTTTTATTAATGATGGTGCTGGCACCCACCTTCGCTCCCTGCACTCAGCACCTGCTGCCTCTCCGTCACTCATGTCCTGTTCCGACCACTTAAGACCTCTTCCCCAAGTGAGACTCCCTGGAGGACCTTGGATCTGCCCGGGAAGCAGGGTCTAACCCTTTGACATTCCCCCCAGAGCTCACTCAGACCAAAGGTTTCTCTCTTGCCTGCTTGGGACTAAGGAGGATGTGGCGTGGGAGAAAGCACCATCCCACCTGCTGCTGGCAAATTCTGAGTTCCACTGTCGTCTCACGATGCAGGAAGAATGCATAACTGCTGTGTAGTGGGAGAGGGTGGAAAGATCCTGGATTGCTGGCTTAGGAAATTCTTATTTAGGAAGAGATTTAATTTTATGAATAAAATTCTAGAGGAAAGCAAATGTTTCTTATCAACGACAAAGACTGTAACCTGAATCAGAAAAGGTCTTCATGTGCACTCGCGTGGCCAGTGTGCAGAAGCCACAGGAGACAAGAAAGCGGCACGTCTGGCTCTTCCCCTGGCGATGGAGCAGATCCCACCGTCCTGGCCTTTAGCCTCGGGCGTGGGTCCGGGCTTCACCTCGTCAGGACGCCCTGTCTCCCAGCCTCAGGTTCAGCACAGCAGGTGGTCAGATCCTCCTTGGAGGGATGACAGGTGCAGAGGTGTTGGAAAGGATCCTCTCTGTGGGCCAGTGATCCTCGACAACAGAACAGGCCAAGACTTGGGGCCTCCCTGACTGGTTCCTTCTCTTCCAGGGAGAGCTTCCAACATGGTGGTATCCTGCTGCTCGGTCCTCTGGCCCTCTGTCAGCCCAGGACCCAGGCCTCCACCCACAGCACCTGCAGTTGGCTCCTGGCTCCTGCTTTTTGCTCCTTTAAGCCCCACCCCCACCTGTCCGGTCAGTTCTGAGTGGGAGGGGCGTCCCCTGCCAGGTGGAGAGAGTTGACAGACCTCCTCCACCGTGCCTCCTGCTCAGCCCTGCGCTGGGGGGCAGCTGCCTGACTCCCACCCAGGAGGCACAGGAAAATGAAAACCCTCGCCTGGAACACTTAGAGAAATGACAAGTGTTCAGAGCTGAGTAAAGCTCTGGGCAAAAAATTTAACTGTTTCCCCCACCCCCACCCCCTTCCCCTAAAAGAAAGACATTTTCTTTGAACAAAATGAGGAAAAGTCACTTTCTGCTTTCAGTCTTGTAACTGGGACCCAGGTCAGGGTGATGCACCTGGAAGCCGACCTACCGCTTCCAGCCTGCAGTCACCAGAGGTGTGCTGGGTCCTCAGGCGAGGATGTCCTGGGAGGGAAGCCCAGCCCCGCCCCCGATCCCCCAGGGGCCCTGCCAGGCGAGGTGACACAGGAGTCCTGGCACTGGAAGCCTGGAAGAGACGCTGGTCAGGTCTCCATGGCCACCCGCAGGGGCCTGGGCTGGACCTGCCCGCCTCAGGGCCTCCTCTGTTGGCCTCCCTGGGGCGGGTGCCCCGCCAGGGCTGTCTGCCGGGCCTGAGAGTCCTTAACCTCTGGCCAGCTCTCGTCGCTCCCGCTGCAGATGCTGCTCTGCCTGAGTGGAACGTACTATGCCCTGTATTTCCTAGCTACGCTCCTGCTTCTCGTGTATAAAAGTAAGTCATGCGGGAAAAGGCAGCGCGAAGGTGTGGGCGCCCTCGCACCTGTAACGAGAGCTCCGCTCTGTTGCTGGTTTGTCTCCAGGTCAGGTTTTCACTTATCCTCACAGTTACCTGGTCCTCGACCTGACTCTGCTCTTTCTGATGGGGATTCTGGAAGCAATTCGGTTATACTTCGGTGAGTTGACTGAAAACCATGTGGTACTTGAGATAACAGCGTTGCTAGCTTTACATGGAACCTTTAAACTTGTCACTGTATGTCACAGTTCACGTCCTGAGGCTCCCACGGTGCAGAAGCCCTGATAGAACTTTGCCCCCTCCCTGCTTCACAGCTCACCGCCAGGCCCAGGCCTCCCCACTCCCAGTTGTAGGCACACAGACTCAAGCACGTCTCTTAAATGAGGTCACGCTGTGTGTTCCCCTCCTGCTGTTGGAACGGCAGACAGAACAGCGGGCACAGCCGGGGGCCCCCCAGCGTGTCACGCAGGAGGGGGTGGGTGACACACGGCCTCTGCCCCTGCCCTGTCCCCAGGCGCCCCTCACTCCTGGGGCCCCAGGGCATCTTCTGTGCCTGCCCGCTGGTTTATGAGATGTGCCGCTGCTTTGTCTTCTGGTAAGTGTGTGTGACACCTTCCAGAATGGCAACACAGAGTAAAACATTTTTGGAAATTTTAAAGAAAATCCTCTCATTTCACGTGGAATTAGGGAAAGCTGTCAGAAAACAGTTGGGATCACTTTCAGAGATCCAGACTCCCTCTCCCCTCCACACTGCTGACCTGGAGACCCAGAGCAGGGCCTCAGTGAAGAGGGGCACTCCGTCCCCCATGAAGGTCACTCAGGAGGGCCTCATGTGGGCACTCCCGTCCCCTCTGATGGTCACTCAGGATCACTCCCTGACGCCTTCAGACATCACATGGCAGTCAGAAGCTGGCGCTGGTCTCACAGCCATGCCACCGGGGCCCTCCCGGGTGCCCGTGTCTGGAAGGCCCTGCCCGCCTATCACATCTGTTCTGCTTTCCAGGTGCCACGGGCAACCTGATGGAGGCTGAGGTGCCGCTGGCCGCCAGCCTGGTCCTCACCATGGGTGGCGCCCTGCTGTCTGCCTACTTCCTGCTCTGGCAGACCCTGGTGCTGCGAGCAGACACAGCCCTCGGCGCTCCACTCCTGGTGCTCCACAGCCTGGAGGCCATCCTGGAGGTGGTGGCCATCGCTGCCTTCCTCAGCTAGGCGAGCAGTGCCAGGCCCTTGGGACAGCCCTGGACTCCTCAGGGCAGACGGTGCCCCGGCTCTCACCTTGAGCGGGAAGGGCATCTTCGTGCTCACCAGCCACAGTGTTAGAGAGACTGTGTTTGCAGCAGGGTGTCTGCGAGGCAGAGGTGGGGCTGAGCACCAGGGCAGAACAGAGTGCTGCGGCAGGGCCGGGCGGCCCTGGGCAGGCTCGGGGGGCAGGGTGGGGGTGGAAACTGAGAGGGTTCCGGTTCTGGCTGGTGACCCCTGGGGTGCGGGGGGATTGAGACCCTTCAGAAAGCAGGCAGCCAGGTCAGAGCCTCCTGGGGCCCAAGGCGCCTCACCCCAGGCAGGGGCTGGAGCTCTATGCTCCCCCTGCAGCTTCAGGGCAGCTCGGGGGTCCTAGGCTCTGCCTCCCACAGGAGGTACTCGCTGGCTGCCTAATTCCCCTTTGCCTGGGGCTTCTCAGGAAAGGTGATCCGGATGCCGAAGACCCGGGAGCTGGCAGCAGCATTCTCTGGGGATTTGTGTCATTCACAGATCCTCTGTGAGTGCTCCTAGGGAAACCTGAGCTGGTGTTTTCTAGTGACCTTCCTGCATTTATTTCAGTTGCACATTTTCTCTGTTTAGAATAACACTGTGCTTGAATATCTAGATATTTTCTCTGCATTGTATCTTTAAAATAAAGGAACGTTTGTACCTCTCTGAACTGCTCCTGACTGAAGCCACCTGCCTCCAGGCTTCTCCCTCCGCCCAGGTCCATCAGGGCCCAGGCCCAGCGGCTGTGGAGCAGCACTCCGCCGGCCTGGGCCTCCTTGGGGCTGGCCTCAACGAGGAGGGCCGAATTACCACCCCACTGGTCTTGTCCTCAGGGGTGAGTGGGTGCGGGAGCGCCTCTCTGCCTCCTGTGGAGCCCCACCCCCTGCACCCCTCGTGGGCTCCGGGGGCCCCCGTGGATGCCACAACCGCTCCCTGTGGCAAGATGCCTGATGCCTTCCGGGTTCGCGACCCTCCCGAGGATCTGGGCCAAGCCCTACACACCCCCATCACTTTGGCCACAGGGCACGTCATCTTCGAGGTGGCCACAGGCAGCCTGGGCCTCCAGGCTCCCAGCTGCATCCTTGAGGGGGTCAGTTCTCCCGCTCTGAGGAGCAGAGGGTGCCCACCTCAGCGGCTCCCTTCTCCCATTTTGCCTGTTCAGGCTCAGCCTCCAGGAAGAGCGGACGAGGGCAGGCTTGCTTTCCCCTCTGGGTTGTCAGCAGAGGGGGAGAATCAGGAAGCCAGGCCTTGCCAGGGCTCAGGGGCAGGGCTGGGCCCCAGGAAGAAGCCACTCCCTGCACCCCTGTGCAGCTCACCTGGCACCCCAGGTCGCGGGCAGGGAGGTCCCCACAGTGTGGGAAGGGGCAGTGTCGCCGACACTCCAGGACAGGGTGCCTCCTTCCCCAGGGGTTCCTGGCAAGCTGCCTGACTCTTCTCGACCCTGGAACTCCAGGACCCCACACACGCTTTCCTGCTCCCCACACCCAGGAGCAATGTGGGAGCCCTGGGGGCGCCTGCCCTCCTCTCCACTTCCTCTTCATCTAGCTTGGTGGGCAGCGCCATCGTGCAGGGTCAGCTCAGGAGGAGGAAAGACAGAACTACGGGCAGAGCTTGGGGCTTGGCCTAAGGCAGGGGGTTGCTGTCTGGAGCCCCTTCACACCAACTGCCTGGCCACTCAAGGACAGCCTGGGCCACAGGCATCCCAATCCCCGCCAAGGAACAACCCCACCCCTCACGGAGTGCCCACCTGGGCTGACCCGCGTGAAGAAAGATGGACACCTCCCTGCCCCCCACCTGGCCGGCTCAGGGCACAGGACTGCAGAGTCTCTGACCAATGGTCCTACCTTCGAGGCTCACAGACCGAAGCACGGCCCTGGCGCCCTCTCCAGACCAGAGGGGCATCAGGAGAAGAGGATGGGCCCCGGTCCCCGAGTCCTAGGGCCTTGCGGCTGGGGCCACCTAGCAGGGGCAGGTCTGCCCTCCCCTGGGCTCCGCAGGCAGCTCGGCCTGCCGGCAGGACCTCTGAGCGTCAAAGTGCGCCGTCCTGCGCACCCCCGCGGGGGACGGGCTCGCGGCCCCGCCCGCGCGCCCACCGGCGCCCCCGCTCTCCCGGTGGAGTTCGCGCAGGGAGAAGGCGTGTGTGCTGGAGGCTCTGTCCGGGAGCCTCGGGGGGCGGGGCGTCCGCGTGTTCCCGCCCCTGCCCAGGGCCAGCCCGCGCGAGGTGACTCTAACCTGCCGCTCAGGTTCCTCCCCGCGCCCCGCCCCGGCCCCTACGCGCGTCCCTCCCTCCTTCCGAGCCAGGCACCGACAGACGGGCAGGCGGACGCGCGGACGAAGGGACCAGCGCACGGACGGCCAGGAGCGGGGCTGCGAGAAGAGCAGGTGAGCGCCCCGACCCCGCTCGGCGCCCGCACCCGCTCGGCGCTAGAGCGACGGGGGCCGAGCGCACGGACGGCGGGTCCCCGGGCCTCGGTTTCCCCAGGTAGCGGCACGACGCGGGGCTCCGCCTGGGTCTACAGGCCGGGCTGGGACGCCCGGGGCATCCGCGAGAGGGGCCTTCCCTGGGCTGGCGGCCAGGAGCCGGGGCCTGCGGCCTGGCCTGCCCCGTCTGGTCCTGGGGCGGCGCCGTGAGCTGGGGATGTTTGTAAGCCAGTGGCTTCTGAGTCAGACAGCCCCTCCCAACCTTGGGCTTAGTAGGAGGAAGCCCCTCCTCCAGAAAAGAAGGGGTTCTCCTGCCCCTCAAAGGCCTGGGACCCGCCTCCCAACCCTGATGCCGGGCAGGCTGGGGGCTCCTTTGGGGCCGACACGAGGTGCCAGCCGGCTTCCTGGGTGTGGGAGTGAGCCCCAGTCCATGGTCAGGCCTTCGGTCAAGTCTGGGAGTGGGAGGTGGAGGGCGGGAGGAAGCTGGGGGCCCCGTCGTCAGGGGCGGGGGGCCTCCAGTCCTGGTTGGGCTCGCCTGACCTGGGCAGCCCCTGTGTCTCAGGTGTCTGCCGTGGCAGGGGAGGTCGGTAGGCAGGGCTCCCGGGCTTCTGAAGTGCCCACTGACCACCTGTGTCCCTGCCCCCACGTAGCCAGCCCCAGCTGTCCTGGGAGGCAGGGCCTGGCTGCGACTCCTCCGCCTCTGCTTGGGCAGCCCCACCCCAGGACCCCCTAACCCGCCCCAGCCCTGCCCCTTCAGGCCTCCCCGGGCCCTGCCCACGGCAGCAGTGGCTCCTGCCCCGCCCAGCAGTGCCTGCAGCGTCCAGACCTAGGCACAGGCCAGCTGAAGGGGCTCCCCCAACCCAGGGCCCCACCTGGCTCCCCGGTCTCAAGCTGACTCCTCCCCAAGGTCACTCTTCTGGGAGCTGGAATTTGAACTTGGAGCTGGTCCCTCCACCCTCCCTGCCCTGCTGGGGCCTCCTCCCAGCCAGGCCTGACCCAGCACAATATGCGGTCCTCCCCATGCACCCGGAAAATGGCCACAGTGAAACCGAAGTGCAGCCCGCGGCCCTCAGGGCCAGTGCCCGCCCCACCCCAGCCAGCCAAGGCCCGTGCTCCCCACTCCCTCCCTGCAGGAGGCCCCCCACCCAGCTGCTCCCCAACCCAGATGCCAGCGCCTGGAGTCACCTTCCTGGCCGGCCCTGAGCCCCTCACCCCTCCCCAGGGAGCCAGAGAACAACCCAGGTGTTCGCCCACAGGCCTGGGTTTCACCCAGGGGTGTGTGTGTGTGTGTGTGTATTGGACACACGTGCCTAGCACCCTCAGCTCAGCCCGCCAGGAGTCCCACTAAACAAACACTCCGGTTCACCTACTGAGGTCAGAAGCATTCCGGACATTCTCCACGGAGAGATGGACAGAGGAGTCTGGCCCAGTCCAGACCCTGGGGACGTGTAGGGGGGTGACTTGAAGCCCCCAGTCCCTCAACCCTCCTGGGAGCTTCTCTGTAGGTAGAACCTGGTCAAGCCAGAAAGTCCTAGGCAGTCCCTGCCCTGGGTGCCAGCACCCCCGGCTTGTGACCCAAGCCTGCAGGCCCCTAACGCTGAAGCCACAGAGGGATGGCATCACTGGTGACATCCGCTGGGAGCAAGTGTGGGCCCCAGGGTCCCCTTGGAGCACAGAACCCCACAGGCTCTGCTTGGCACCCAGCGGGCGGCTCCCTCCGGCTTCAGCCTGGGCTCTGTGTCCCCAGGCCCCTGCCTCCCTCCCCAGGCTCCCGCCTTGGCCTCTGCTCCTTCCTCCCTTGTCTGGCTCTCACCTGCCTCAGGGCCTTTAAACTTGCTCTTCCCTCTGCTTGGAAAGTGCCTGCTTCTCCTGAGGCCCCTGCAGAGCCCCGGGACATCTTCCTCAAACCTCTACTCCAGACAGCCTTTGGGGATGGGCCCCCCCTGCTGGCACACCCTGGGGGTCCCTGTGGAGGACCGATGGTCTGAGGAGCGATGGGGGTGCAGTGAACACCAGCTGGGACGTGGAGCAGGACTGGGCCTGGCGTGTCCAGAAGGCCGGGCTCTGCTCCCTGAGGACCACCTGCCCAGGCACCCTGGGGAATCCGGCCAGGCCCTGGCCTGGGGGGTGGGGAGGAGGAGACCCAGGCCCCACAAGGGAGCAGCAGGGCCTCGGCCGGGTCCAGGTCTGGCCGAGGTGTCCGCCTGATTCCCCTGTCCACTCAGGTGTGGGCCGGGCACCAAGCCCTGGGCTCTGGCCACACTGAGGTCTGCCCTCTTCCCGCCAGCCACTGTCGAGGACGCCATGAGCCAATCAGGGTCCGTGAGCTGTTGCCCGGGTGCCGCCAAGTGAGCCCCCGCCCCACCCGCCCACCCCTCAACACCCCCACCCATCCAGCTGTCCCCAGGGAGGGGTGTGGCACGGCCCCGCCCTCACCAGCCCCTCCTCTGCAGTGGCAGCCTGGGCCGGTCTGACGGTGTGCCCAAGATGAGTGCCAAGGACCTGTTTGGTGAGTGAGGTTTGAGAACAGGAGGCTGGGGACAGCTCAGCAGGGAGGGTCTCCCCCTACTGCCCTCCCCAGGGCTGTGCCAGGCCCCCACCAGGGAAGGCAGGTCAGCCTGGGCCCCCAGAGGAGGCCCTTGGGCCCGAACCAACCAACAGGTGCTCAGGCCCAGCCCCCAAACTCTGGCCACAGAGCAGCCCTCCCCCGGCAGCCAGTAAGGGGAGAGGCCTTACGAATAATTCAGGGAGCATCAATATTGATTCTCTGTGCTTCTCTCTGCCACCCGATCCGGATCCTCCAGGAGGCAGGGGCTCCTGCTGGGCTGAGTGCCAGGTGTCTGCTCCCGGAGGGTGGGGCCTGGCCAGCCCCCCGCCCCCAGCTCTGACCCTCCCCCAGTCACGCAGGCCCTGGAAAGCCAGGAGCCCCAGGAGGGGCAGGGAGATGGTCGCTGGCAGCTCTTGGAGTTGGGGCAAGGCCTGGACCAGATCCCTCCCCAGGCAGGTGGGCCTGGGGCCTCCGCTGTGGGGAGGCTGAGCCTCCTACACCTGCTCCAGGGCAGACCCGGGCACAGCTGTGCCTTCACCTCGCGGAGCTGGGGATCCCTCCTGAGGACGGAGGGAGCCCCGGGTCCTGCCAGGAGAGGCCGCCCCCCACTCCGTGCGTCTGCGCCTCTCCTGGTGGTCGTGAGGGGCCTACAGGCAGCCCCGCCCTGGTCTCCCCTCCGCTGGCCCGGGCCGCCTGCGGGGCTGAGTGACTGTGTGTCCTGCTCAGAGCAGAGGAAGAAATACTCCAACTCCAGCATCATCGCACACGAGACCTCGCAGTACCACGTCCAGGTGAGCCCCCCACCCCGCAGGGCGCTTTTCCCTCTGTGCCCGGGAGGGGCGTGAGGCCCAGGAGGCGCGGTCCCATGGACAGTCGGGGAGCTCCCAGTGTGAGCAGCAGGGGACGCCCGGGGTGGCAGGGGGCGAGGATGAGCTCTGGAGCCCCCGCAGCCCTCAGGCGGGATGGCCCAGTGCGGGGTGGGGGGACTGTCCTCCTAGCCCTACAGCGGAGGCTGGAGCGGGAGGGCGGGTCAGACACTACATCTGAGCTCCTCCTGGGGGCCTTGACAGCCACTCCCACGAAGCCTGAAAGATGGGCGCCCGCACTCTAGACCAGCTGACAGCTCAGGAGGCCTTTGCTCCCGGGTCAGTTTTGATTCACACTTAGAACCCAGGAAACATGTTTTTTAAATGACCTTCCTGTTCCTGGCAGCTGGCAAGTTCCTGGTTCCTGGTCACTGTCCAAACCTGCGGGACAAGAGGGTGGGAATGGATGAGGAGGGAGGGAGGGGGGGCCCCGGAGCAGGAAGGTGGGGGACCGGGAGCAGGAAGGTGGGGGGACCCGGAGCAGGAAGGTGGGGGGACCCGGACCAGGAAGGTGGGGAGACCCGGAGCAGGAAGGTGGGGGGACCCGGAGCAGGAAGGTGGGGGACCCGGACCAGGAAGGTGGGGAGACCTGGAGCAGGAAGGTGGGGGGTCCTGGAGCAGGAAGGTGGGGGTCCTGGAGCAGGATGGTGGGGGTCCTGGAGGAGGAAGGTGGGGGGACCCGGAGCAAGAAGGTGGGGGGACCCAGAGCAGGAAGGTGGGGAGACCTGGAGGAGGAAGGTGGGGAGACCTGGAGCAGGAAGGTGGGGGTCCTGGAGGAGGAAGGTGGGGGGACCCGGAGCAAGAAGGTGGGGGGACCCAGAGCAGGAAGATGGGGGGACCTGGACCAGGAAGGTGGGGGAACCCTGGAGCAGGAAGATAAATACTTGCCTCCCCGTGGAACCCTCCATGCCCCAGAAGCCATGTGGGCCACTGCTTTCTGAGCCTCAGCCTTCTTGTCTGTAGAGCAGGTCCACTGAGCCAAGGGCGTCCTGGGGCTCTTGCCCAGGGCTATGCTGTGATCGGCTCCTCCTGCCAGCCTGCACAGGAGGCCATCTGTGGCCTGCTACTGGCTCGGCACCCAGGGCAGCCCTCCACAGAGGGACTTTGCCCTCCTGGTGAGGAGACACCTGGTCACTGGGGCCTCCCAGCCCTTCTCCTAGACTTTAGTCCAAACTAGCCTATGAAGGACCCCAGCTCAGGGCACCTCTCCTGCCCAAGCAGCAGCCAGCAGGGCTGAGGAGGTGGGCGGTTTGTGGCCCCGCCTGCATTCCCTGGTGGCTCAGTGGTGAAAGAATCTGCCTGCAGGAGATGCGGGTCTGTGGGTTCCATCCCTGGGTCGGGAAGATCCCCTGGAGAAGGAAATGGCGACCCGCTCCAGTATTCTTGCCTGGAAAAACCCCACAGACAGAGGAGCCTAGTGGGCTATAGTCCATGGGATTGCAGAGTCAGACACAACTTAATGACTAAACCACCACTCAGATGAGGAAACGGAAGCCTAAAGAGAGAGGTGGCAACAAGATCAGACCGACCGTGGCAATGGGAGGGGGCGCCCAAGGCTTGTGGATTTGTTTCTTTATTCCAAACTAACACACTGCGAAGTTGACCTTGGGGGCTGGAGTGTGAGGTTCTGTGCCAGCACGCTCAGGACGCCGGGCGGCTCTGTCCTTTTTGGTTGCAGCTGCCCCCACCCGAATTTTCAACAGCACTGCTCTGCCCTCCATTCCTGCAGTTGAGCGTTTTTGAGAATCCTCTAAAACTGAATTCATAGTTTACAACTATCTTTGCTCTTCTGCTTGGTAAACTTATTTCAAAGATGCTGTGTGTACAGAAGAGAGTTCTCCAGGTCGCAAGCCCCACCTGGCCCCTGGACCCTTCGTGGGGTGCTGCCTGTGCCCACATGAGATGTATAGACTGCTTATTGAACAGTGGGGGGTCCTTCGCATTCAGCTAAAGGTATATGGATTATACCTCCCAGTCTGGCTTGCCGATGCACATGAATTAACTATGTTGAAGCGGGCAGAAATGTTTACTTTTGATGACTTCCAGTCACATCCATTTTTTTCTTTAATGGTTAGATTGTTTTGGGGAGCTTGAGAAGTCTTATTCACTTGGTCATTGCTTGACCCAAGGCTCTGAAAACGTCTTGCATTTTCTTCTAGATACTTTGTAGTTTGTGTGTGTGCTAAGTCGCTTCAGTTGTGTCCAACTCTTTGTGACCTCAAACCCAAGTCTCTTGCGTCTCCTGCTTCGGCAGGCAGATTCTTTACCACTAGCACCACGTGGGAAGTCCCACTTTGTAGTTTAGGCTGTTACATTTAGGTCTCTGTTGTTGTTGTTCAGTCTCCAAGTCCTGTCTGACTCTTCGAGACCCCAGGGACTGCAGCACACCAGGCTTCCCTGTCCCTCTCCATCTCCCGGAGTTTACTCAAGTTCATATCCATTGCATTGGTGATGCCATCCAACCATTTCATCCTCTGTTGTCCCCTTCTCCTCCTGCCCACAATCTTTCCCAGCATCAGGGTCTTTTCCAATGAGTTGGCTCTTCATATCAAGTGGTCAAAGTATTGGAGCTTCAGCTTCCGTGTCAGTCCTTCCAATGAGTATTCAGGGTTGATTTCCTTTAAGATTGACTGGTTTGATCTCCTTGCTGTCCAAGGGACTCTCAAGAGTCTTCTCCAGTACCACAGTTTGAAAGCATCAATTCTTAGGTGCTCAGCCTTCTTTATGGTCCAGCTCTCACATCTGTACATGACTACTACAAAGACCATAGCCTTGACCATACAGACATCGGCAAAGTGATGTCTTTGCTTTTTAACACACTGTCTAGGTTTGTCATAGCTTTCTTGGCAAGGAGTAATCATCTGCTAATTTCATAACTGCAGTCACCATCTGCAGTGATTTTAGAGCCCACAAAGAGGGATTCTGTCACCACTTCCACCTTTTAGAGCTATAATCCATTTTAAATTCATTTTTTGGTTTGAGACTCAAGGTTAACCTTCCCTGTAGAGAGTTGCAGTTACAGGGAAGCTATTTTTTCTCCCTCATAATCATTTTGGTGCCTTTGTCAAAGATTGACTATTTGGGCCTGGATGGTCTGTTCCTGGATTCTCTGTGTTTCATACAGTTTTACCTCTTCCTAGCTTATTAACCATCTTGAAATCAGGCAATTTTTTTCTTTCTCTTTAAGGTTTTCTTGACTATTCTAAGTTCTTTGGGCTTGCATTTACATTTTAGAGTCAAATTGTCCATTTTTACCCCTCCCCCCAGAAGCCTGCTAGAATTTTGATTTGCACTGAGTCAAGTCTAAGGATCAGTTTAGGGAGACTCAACATTGAGGCTTTCCCATCCACAAACATGGCACCTCTTCACTTATTTATTCTTCTCTAATTTCTCTCAGGCCTTTTTTGTGATTTTTTTACTGCAGAGGTCTCAAGGCTCTTTGTTAAAATATCCCTTAGGTGTTTGATTTTTATATACTGTTATAAGTTATTTCATTTTTTAAATTTAATTTTCAAGTTGTCTGGTAGCATTTGTTTTGTACAGTTGAATTTTGTAAAGTGATTGAGTATCCTAAGATTTCGCTGAATTCATTTATCTGTTTCAGGAATTACTTGTAGATTCATTGGATTTTTTATGAGTCATTTTGTCTGAAAATACAGTACTTAATTTCTTAATTTTAACCACTTCGTCTTTCTTACTTTATTGCTCTTGCTAGAACCATCAGGATAGTGCTCAATAATAATGATAGTGGGCATCCTTGCCTATGTCCCATCTGGAAGAAAGTATCCAGAATTCCCTGTTTCTGTAGATACCCTTTACGAGAATGAGAAAGTTCCTTTCCATTCCTTTGTTTGCTGAGAGTTTCTATCCTGAAAGTTGTTGAGCTTTATCAAGTGCTTCCTCGGTTGAGATGTCCTTACTATGTGGTTAGTGCACAAGTCATGCTGGGTTTTTGGCTGCGCTGGTCTGGCTGTGCTGCACATGCACTTCCTCTCATCGCGGCACACCGCCTTCTCATCGGGACGGCTTCTCCTGCGGCAGAGCGCGGGCAGAGGCACTCGGGTTTGGTAGTGGGGGCACGTGGGCTTAGCTGCCCCTCGGTATGTGGGATCTTCCTGGAACAGGGATGGAACCTGTGTCCCCTGCTTTGGGAAGCAGGTTCTTAACTACCAGACCACCAGGAAAGTCCTGAATCACTCTGTTTCTTTAAAATGTGGAGCCAGCCTTGCATTTCTAGGATAAATTTCGTTTACTAATGGTTTATTATCCTTTTTATGTGTTGCCAAGACTGATTTGCTAATATTTTGTTAAGGATTGTTTGCACTAATATTTATTAGCACATTGGCCTGTAGTTTTCTCTTCCTGCAACGCCCTTGGTAGGTTTTGGGATCAGAATTATGTTGGCCTTATGAGTGGAGCGATGTTGCTGCTCCTCGCATCTTCAGAAACAGTTAATGGAAGGTTGTGACTTCTTCAAGTATTTGTTAGGATTCACCTGTGAGGCCCTGAATATGGGGTTTTCTTTCTGGGAAGGTTTCTTTTATTATGAATTCACTTTTATGCCTGTATGATCTCTAGTGATGTCCCCTCCTTCCTTCTGGTTATTGATCATTTGTGTTTTCTCTATTTTTTTCTTGATCAGTCTTGCTAAGGGTTTATCAATTTCATCAATCTTTTCAGAACCAACCTTGGGCTTTGTTGATTTTTCTCTCTTTGTTTTACTAGTTTGTTGGTTTCTACTCTTAATTTCCTTCTTTCCACTTACTCTGGTTTCCTTTTTTAATACTTATTTTATTTACTTGGCTGTGAGAGGTCTTAGTTGCAGCATGCAGGATCTTCCATCTTCATTGAATCTAGTTCCCTGATCAGGGATTGAACACCCACCCCCTGCAGAGTCTTAGCCCCTGGACCAGCAGGGAAGTCCCACAGGGTTTCATTTGGTGGTCATTTTCTAGTTTCTTAAGAAGAATGCTCAGACCATTGATATTGCCTTTCTTCTTTTCTGACATTCATATATAGCTATAATGTTCCTCAAGGGACTCCTTTAGCGGTCTCCTGCAAGTTTTGATGTTCTTGTTTTGATTATCCAGCTCAGAATTTTTTTAAAATTTTACTTTATTAGAGTATAGCTGATTTACAACGTTGTGTTAGTTGCAGATGTACAGCAAAGTGTTTCAGTTACACAGATAACCCTTCTTTTTCAGATTCTTTACCCATATAGGTTATTATAGAATATTGAAGATAGTTCCCTGTGCTATACAGTAGGTCCTTGTTGGTTATCTATTTTACATAGATATGGTAGTGTGTTAATCCCAGGGTCCTAACTTATCCCTCCCCCAACTTTCCCCTTTGGTAACCATAGCTTGTTTCTGAAATCTGTGAGTCTGTTTCTGTTTTGTGAGTAAGTTCGTTTCTATTGTATTTTAAAATTAGATCCCACATATGAGTGATGCGTGTTAGTTATTCAGTCATGTCCGACTCTTTGAGACCCCATAAACTGTAGCCCACCAGGCTCCTCAGTCCATGGAATTCTCCAGGTAAGAATACTGGAATGTGTTGCCATTCCCTTCTCCAGAGGATCTTCCCGACCCAGAGATTGAACCCTGGTCTCCTTCGCAGGCAGATTCTTTACCACTTGAGCTATACAGGGTAGTCCTATATGAGTGATACCATATATTTGTTTGACTCACTTCACTGACTGTGATAATGTCTAAACCTATCCATGTTGCTGCAACTTGGAATATTTTCTACTTTTCCTTGTGACTTCTTTGACCCATGGGTTGTTTAGATTTTTCTTCTTTTTAAGCATTTAGCAATGTAAACATTTATAGGTATAAATTCCCTCTAGCGCTGATTTTGCTACATCCCATAAGTTTGGGTATATTTTGTGTCTACTCTCCTTTGTCACTAGGTATTTTATTTTCCTGGTGACTTCCTCTTTCACTCACTTGTTTGAAAGTGTGTTGTTCAGTCTCTACAGATGTGGACCCAGAGTAATTTAGAAAGGTGTTGCTCAATTTCCGGTTAGTAGGGTTTGCAGTTACTATCGATTGCTGATTTAACCCCACTGTGTCAGAGGACACAGGATGTGTCTTCAGGGGATTGGAACGCACGGGCAGTATGCTTGGTATGCTTTGCAAACAGACCCTCTGCCTGACAGTCACTGCGTGTTTCTGGCCCCTCTCTAACCTGCCCGTGGACCTGTAGCCTGGCCTCTGAGTTGTGCGGCGCGCGGCCTTGTACCTGTGCCACGTTCCGCACATGTGCAGGTTGCCTGGGTGGAAACAAGAGGGAAGCCCCTGGCTCGGTCCAGTGTCACCAACTCCTCCCGGAGCTGCCAGGCGAGGCGCCCCCTTCTCCACGTCTTAACTGGCCAGTGTCACCCACAAGGGCAACAGAATGAGGGAAACTCATTCTTAAAGGAGTAGTCTCACGGCTTCAATCTGCAATTCTGGTATTGAATGAGTCTGCATAAAATTTTCTTCTTTTGTTTTTTGACTGCACCATGTGGCTTGTGGGATCTAAGCTCCCAGACCAGGGACTGAATCCAGACCCCTCGGCAGTCAGAGCTCAGAGTCCTAACCGGTCGCCTGCCAGGGTGGTCCCCGGCATATAATTTTCTATATTAAAAGGTTATTCCATATCTATTTTCCTGTAGACTCTCTGTTCATACCTTTTGTCAATTTCTCAATTGGGCTGTTAATCTTTTATATTTATTTACGTATTCTTTCATTATTTATTCATTTACTGTTGGTATCCTTAATTATTAAACAAAATAGAGCTCTTAACAAAGTAAGAACTGTCACTATAATACATACCAGTCTTTTTTAAGAAAATTAACCTGCATCAAATCTATTATAGCTATTATTTGTGTTTTCTCACTTTTTTAAAACTTTGTATGTGGTATTTTTTTTGCAAGCAGAATATTTTTTTAGGTCAAATTTATGGGTTTTGTCTTTTATTTCCTTTTTTGTGTGTGTGGCCACGCTGTGTGGCACGTGGGGTCCTAGCTCTCCAACCAGGGATCGAACCCGTGGCCCCTGCAGCGGCAGCCTTAGCCACAAGACCCCCAGGGAAGTCCTGATCTTCTGACTATCTGGGTTTTCTTCCTGGCTTAGCAAAGTCCCCCAGGGAAGAAGCGTTCTGAGGTTATCTGAAGTCACCCAGTATGTCACCTTCACGCATCTATGTTCTGTGGTTAAGCCTTGCCTGCTTAAGGGTTTATGTCAGTGTTTACCCAGCTGACCCAGCACCGTTTCCTGAATTCAGCAAAGGTTGGCACGGACACTCGGGGGCTCCCAGGAGGACAAGACACCCAAGCTAGGCTTCCAGAGAGAGGAGTGGGCGGGCAGGGCCGGCCAGCCAGGGGCCCCCGTGGGCTGCTCACTCCCTCCCTACACATTCACCGGGGGCCTGCCGTGGGCCCGGCCCTGTCACAGAGGAGACAGTGGGCAGGAGGCAGAGAAGCGCGTGGTACCCCACATAAATCAGATGACGATAAATAAAAGGGCAAGTCAGGGATGTGGTGACAGGGAGGCTGTGACTGGGCACTCAGGGAGGGAAGCACCCAGGAGCGTCTGGAAGGAAGAGTGAGTTGGGGGCAGCCAGGCGGGCAGAGACGACAGGGTGGAGGCCTTGCCCGGCTGCAGGGCACCAGGGGGACTGCATCCCCCAGCCCATGAGTGCACGAGGCTGGGCGGGGGGCGTGTGCAGGGCTGCTGAGGGGTCCACTGGGGCCTGTCTGTGGCCGCCACAGACAGCCCCAAGGCGGGGCTTTGTCTCTTCAGACCCCCAGGGCAGGGCTGTTCCCCTCAGACCCCCAGGGTTGGCTGTGGCCCCCTCAGACCCCAAGGCACAGCCCCTTGGCCCTCGACACCAGGAGGGCTGCACCCAGGGTGACGCCCTGCTCACCCACCCAGCACCTGGCTACGTTCATCATGGACAAGAGTGAGGCCATCGCGTCTGTGGAAGACGCTATCCGGAAGCTGGTGCAGCTGAGTTCCAAGGAGAAGATCTGGACACAGGAGATGCTGCTGCAGGTCAACGACCAGTCGCTGAGGCTGCTGGATATAGAGTCGCAGGTACCTCGCCGCAGGAGGGCGCTGGCTGGTCCTGCCGGGCGGGCGCAGGCAGCGACGCAGAGCCCTGGGCCTGCCTGTGGGACCTGAAGGCGGAGGGCAGAGGGCAGGGAGGACCCGGCAGGGCTGGAGTCAGGGGAGCCGCGCCCCAGGGGCCACGTTCCCCGCCCCTCCTCCCCCACCCCCGCCAGAGCCCTCCAGGGCTGGACGAGGCGGGCCAGCAGCGGCGTGGGGCTTGCCGGGTGCCGGCTGCGTCTGTGTGCGGGCCCCTCTCTGCGCCGTGTCTGTGGCGTGAAGGCCGCAGGCCAGTCAGCCCGTGTCCATGGCGCCCCCTCGCTGAGCCCACGGCCGTGAGCTGGTCCCAGCCGCCTGTCCCCCAGGAGGAGCTGGAGAACTTCCCTCTGCCCAGCGTGCGGCACAGCCAGACGGTGCTCAACCAGCTGCGCTACCCGTCGGTGCTGCTGCTCGTGTGCCAGGACTCCGACCAGAGCAAGCCCGACGTCCACTTCTTCCACTGCGACGAGGTGGAGGTGAGGCGGCGGCCGCGGGCTCGGGGGCACGCGTCCCTGCTCAGAGCCGGCCTGACGCCCCCCGGCCCCCGCCCTGCAGGCGGAGCTCGTGCACGAGGACATCGAGAGCGCGCTGGCGGACTGCCGCCTGGGGAAGAAGATGCGGCCGCAGACCCTCAAGTAGGCGTCTCGGAGGGGCTGGGGGCGGCGGGCCTGGGCCGCGGGCTGCACCGGGCTGAGCCGCCCCTCGTCCGCCTCAGGGGCCACCAGGAGAAGATCCGGCAGCGGCTGTCGATCCTGCCCGCGGCCCCGGGCCCGGCCCCCATCCCCATCCAGCGCTTCGGCGGGGACTCCCCTTCCACCAAGAACCGAGTGGGCCTGCTGACGCCGCTGGGAGAGCTAGGTGGGCCCCGCGGGGCGGGGCGGGGGGCGGCAGCGGGGCGGGGGGCGGCGGGCCGGTCAGCCGCAGTTCTGCCCGGTGCAGGCCTCCGCCGCCGCGAGTCGCTGGAGGAGGAGCCGCGGGCCGCGCTGGCGCAGAGGATCGAGAAGGAGACGGTGGGTCTCGCACGGGGCGCCCCAGGCACTCCGGGCCCCTCCCGCGGCCCGGGGGCCAAGAGGCAGCAGGTGGGGGTGTCCCTGCAGAGGCTCGGGCCGCCTGAGGCTGACCCCTGCCCCACTCTGGCCCTAGCAAATCCTCAACTGCGCTCTGGACGACATTGAGTGGTTCGTGGCGCGGTTGCAGAAGGCGGCGGAGGCCTTCAAGCAGCTGAACCAGCGCAAGAAGGGAAAGAAGAAGGGGAAGAAGGGGCCAGCAGGTGTGGGGCGGGGCGGGGCGGGGCGGGGGCGGGGGGCAGAGTGACCCCTGAGCGGGGAAGGTGCGCGGAGCCCGTGGGCAGCCTCAGGCTGAGGCCAGACCCGCCGGGCACGGCGACAGCGGGCGGGCCAGGCTCACGTCCGCCCCCCCGCCCCCCCGCCCCCGCCCCGTCCAGAGGGCGTCCTCACGCTGCGGGCACGGCCCCCCTCGGAGGCTGAGTTTGTGGACTGTTTCCAGAAGACCAAGCTGGCCTTCAACCTGCTGGTGAGGGCAAGGCCGCCCCGTCCCGCTGAGCTGACATGGGGGATGGGGCCCCCCTTGTCCGCGGCACCGCACCCCCGCACCCGTGTGCCCGCTCCCCTCCCCCCACCCGCGGGTCTGCTCCCCTCCCCCCACCCGTGTGCCCGCTCCCCTCCCCCAGGCCAAGCTGCAGAAGCACATCCAGAATCCCAGCGCGGCTGAGCTGATGCACTTCCTCTTTGGACCTCTGGACCTGGTGCCTGGGGCTGGGGGGAGTGGGGACCTGGGGGCTTACCGGTGCCTGGGAGAAGCAAGTGCCCACCTTGGGCAGTTGGCTGGGGCCGGCATCCACACTCAGAGCTGTGGCCACAGTGGGCCAGCCTGTGGCGCTGCCGGGGGTAGAGAGGTTGGGACATGGGGGGAGGGGGTTGGCGGGAGGGGTTGCGGGAGGGGGGAACCGGCCAGCGGCCCCCTCTGACCCCCTCTGTGCCCCCCAGATCGTCAGCACTTGCGGTGGCCCGAACATCGCTCGCTCTGTGTCCCGGCCCCTGCTGTCCCGCGATGCTGTGGGCTTCCTGCGTGGCCACCTGGTCCCCAAAGAGATGGCACTGTGGGAATCCCTGGGGGAGACCTGGACACGCCCCCGGTAGGCAGGCACGGGCCACACCAGGATGGGGTCCTGCGGGGGGTGGGCCGGGGGTCCTGAGCGGGGCTGGCTTGGTCAGCGGGCACAGCTCACCCCAGGCCCTCCCGCCCTAGCTCCGAGTGGCCACGGGAGCCGCAGGCGCCCCCCTACGTGCCCAGGTTCCACAGTGGCTGGGAGCCACCCCTGGATGTGCTGCAGGAGGCCCCCTGGGAGGTGGAGGGGCTGGCAGCTCCCGCCGACGAGGTCAGAGCTCCTGCAGCCCCTGCCGGCCCCACCTCTGCCCGCTGCTCATGCCCACCCTCCTGGCCCAGCCCCTGCCGCACACCAGACCTGGGCACCCGCTTCCCCACAGCTGGCTCCAGTGAGCCGACCGTCCTTCAGAAACTCCCCGAAGCACAGCCTCGGTCCGGAGTCCACGCCCCCAGGAGACGTCGTCCCCCAGGTCAGCTCCCAGCACACTCACAGGTAAGCTCCCCTCAGGGTGACGGGGGCGCCGCTCACCCCTCCAGTCACGGAGGCTCTGCTGTGGGCAGCATCACCGGCTCAATGGACATGAGTCTGAGCAAGCTGGGGGAAATCGTGGAGGACAGGGAAGCCCGGCGTGCTGCAGTTCACAGCGACAGCTGCCCTGGGTTCAGTGCCACCAGGTGGCGGCCAGAGCTCGTTCCCAACCGCCAGCGCGTTTCCGCACTGGAGCTGGGTTTCCTTTCAACTTTGTTGTGTACAGTTGAGGGGGAAACGTCGAAAGCACCCATAAATCCACTACCTAATATGTCATCTTTTTCCGTGTTTCCACGTTTATGCTTTAGAAACATGTAGAAATGTACTAAACCTCTGGACTTAAGTGGTCTCACTGATTGCAGTCGCCCAGTTGGGGCCGATTTAGACCCAGCCTCAGGGCCTGAGGGGATGGCTGAGGGTCTCCGTGGGGACAGCCTCCCTCCCCCCAGCCATACGCATTTCCCCGGACCACATCTCCCAGCCCCAGGGCTGAGGGGAGTCCCCGTCCTTCCTCCCCTTCCCTCATCCTCTGCTCTCAGTCATGCTCTGGACTTGTGTGGGGAGCACCTCACCTCTCAGACCCCAGGATTCAGTCTCAGGAATGGAGGAGCTGCCCCTCCTTCCACCCCACATCAGGAGCCTGATGCCCCTGGTCCCTGGCCTAGGGTCACCTTAAGAAACATTTTCATCCTTTGATCTCCAGCCTCTGGCTGGTCCACCTAGCCGTCCTGACACACCCCCAGCCAGGGCCCCAGGAGCCACCCCAGCCCCACCCCCACATCCCCGGACCCTGAGCCCGCACCTGGGTGAGCGTTGCCCTTGTGCCCTAGCAGTGGGCTGGCCAGGAGGGATGGCCCAGCATGGGCGGCAGGCACAGGCCTGCTCCATCCGGGGGCTGGGACACCCCGTGCGGTGCGGTGCATGTCCACGCTCTGTCTGCAGCGCCAGAGGGGCTGCGGCTCTGAGCATCTGCCCGGCCCCTGATGGTCAGCTGATGCTGGGTCCCCTGGGGGTTGGACCTGGCGACCCCTGAGGGGGCCTGGGCTGGGGCGGGCCTTGCTGTGCCCACAGGCCCCCGCGTGCCACCCGCCTCCACTGCCCCCCCCACGCAGGGGGCCCCAGACGCAACGGGGCTGTCACAGTTTCCATCCCAGCTGACAGCCGCAGCCTCTGCTGCCGCAGACGGGAGGCAGCTAGCACCTGGGAAGCTGTGCCCCGCCCAGCCCTGCCCCAGGCCGAGGAGAGACCCCAGCCCGGCACGGGGCCTCAGTCCCTCCTGTTCCACACAGAGGCTACGAGTTTGCACCAGCCATGGCCAAGTACGTCAAGGTCCTTTATGACTTCACGGCCCGCAACGCCAACGAGCTGTCGGTGCTGAGGGATGAGGTCCTGGAGGTGAGTGGGGGCTATGGGCGGTGGGCCCCAGAGAAGGCGTCTGCCTGACCCCGGGGCTCCACTCTGGGTCCTCAGCCTGGCACCCCAGCATAGCCTGGCTGATCCCCCTTGGGGATCTCAGAGGGGTGTCAAGGGCCCCTGGGCTGGGCAGGACTCAGGACGAAGGAGGACTCACCCCGTGCTGGGTGAGGACCCCCCAACCCAGCAGGGCCCTGTCATTCACATCCACCCGGGAGCCCCCTCAAGGCACTTCCCATGTTTCATGCCAGCCCTGAATCCAGGCCACCCACTGAAAAGTGGAGCGGCTCGGGGGCGGGGGTGATCTATATCCACAGTCAGGCTAGAGGCTCAGGAGACCCCTGGGGGGAGCGGGAAGAGGGTGGGAGGCTGGGGGGCCAGGGGTGCTGGCCAGGGTGTGATCATCGTCATGGGACCGGGCGGGGGCCGGCTCAGAGGGGACTGCAGAACCCTCTTTGGCCCGTTGGTAAAGAGGGGCTCTCCCTGGTGGTCCCCGAAGCCCACACTGGTCCCCATGGCTGGGGGGGTTGAGAGCTGTGGACCAGGGTGATGGCCCGATGCCCGGCCTGCAGGTGCTGGAGGACGGCCACCAGTGGTGGAAGCTTCGGAATCGCAGCGGCCAGGCAGGCTATGTGCCCGGCAACATCCTGGCAGAGACCCGGCTGGAGGACGCCCCCCAGGAGCAGGTGAGGGGAGGTCTGCCCTGTCCTGCTTTGGGTCGGAGGGGCAGGGCTGGGTCTTGAAAGACCCAGCCTGACCCCTCCCTGCGGGGGCTGATAAGAGCTCCGGGGTCTGGGCTAAGGCTGGGAAGGTGGGGGCCGGAGCAAGTCCTGGGGGTGCAGGGAGGAACGGGGAGTGGGGGGAGAGGCCTGGGGAGGGATGCCGAGCTGATGTAAAGGCGCCCCCACCCCGTGCTCTGCCCCCCTTCCCCTGCAGGGAGTGAAATACTGGGGTCCTGCCAGCCCAACCCACAAGCTGCCCCCCAGCTTCGCAGGAAACAAAGACGGTGAGGGATGGGGCCCCTGGACCCCAGTGCCCGGCATCCCGTCGGGAGGCGGCGGGGGAGGGGAGCCCTCGGTCCCAGCGGCGCGGGTCTGAGCCACCTGATGCCCGCAGAGCTGATGCAGCACATGGACGAGGTCAACGACGAGCTGGTGAAGAAGATCAGCAACATCCGGGCGCAGCCGGCGCGGCCCTTCCGGGTGGAGCGCAGCCAGCCGGTGCCCCCGCCGCTCACCCACGCGTCCGGGCCCCGCGAGGTCCGCGCCTGGCTGGAGGCCAAGGCCTTCAGCGCGCGGTGAGAGGGGGCGGGGCGGGGCGGGGGCGGGGGCGGGGTGGGGGGCGAGTGTCCGGCTGGAGGCCCAGGCCTTCAGCGGGCGGGGGCCGCGCTCACGCTGGCGCTCGCCCCCCAGGGTCGTGGAGCACCTGGGCGTCCTGACCGGCCCACAGCTCTTCTCCCTCAACAAGGATGAGCTGCGGAAGGTGTGCGGGGAGGAGGGCGCCCGTGTGTACAGCCAGCTCACCGTGCAGAAGGCCTTCCTGGAGGTGAGCCCGCCCGCCCCGTGGTGCTGGGACAGCGGCTGGCGGGACCCTGACCGACGCCCCCTTCTCCCCCAGAAGCAGCAGGGTGGGTCGGAGCTGGAGGAGCTCATGAGCAAGTTCCATTCCAAGACCCAGAGGCGCGCAGAGGAGGACAGTTAGGCCTGCGGCTGGGGACGAGCCCCGCGGCTGGAGTGTTATTTTTGTTCGCGGACGTGTTTCAGACCCTGGACTCGGATGGACAGTCGCGCTGGATGGGGCCCCAGGGACCTGACCTCTGGCTCGGCGCTGCCCCCGCGCACGCCCCTGGGGCCCCCACACACTCTGCAGCCAAACTTGCCGCCAGGCGGTGCCAGCCCCTCATCCACCTGCCCCCTGAGCCTGGAGCAGTGCGGGACCAGCCCCAGCCCCAGCCCCAGCCCCAGCCCCAGCCGTCCCCCGCCCCTCCCGGAGGCCGCAGGAACCCCCAGAGCGGGCAGGGACCTTTCCTCAGGCCCTGCCCGCCCCCGCACCCCTGTTCTTCTGAAAGGCCGGCTGCAGGCCGAGGGCAGCAGACCTCAGCCACCCCGCTGCCCTTGGCTCTGAGCTGGCCAGGCTGGTGCCCCTTGTGGGCGGAGACCGTCTCAGCAGCCACCTAGTGCAGTGCTCTCCTGGGGTGGCCGGGAGTGGGGGGGCCTCCACCCCCCCAGGAGTGGGATGCTTGTTGTACTCCTTCACCGCCTGGAGGATCGAGGACGGACTGAACCCTATTCACCCGACGACTGGCCCTGGGTGCCCCTCACTCCCCCACCCACGCCTGTCCCCAGCACCCCCCACGCCTGTTCCCAGCCCCCGTGGAGCTCAGGTCTCAGGCCTGCTCGCCTGGCCTGCTGTGCGGTAGGAGGTGAGTCTCGGAGCCCTGGACTCTCGGGGTCACACCCCAAGGAGGAGAGGTGACCCAGGCTCAGGATCCACGCCATTAAACCACTTCAGCCTCCCAGCAGCCCCGTGTCTGTGTCCTGGAGGTGGGCTGGGGTCACTGTGGGTTCTGGAGCCTCCCCTGGGATTGCACGTTTGGAAGAGCTTTTGGGCAGAGGCAGGCAGTGGCCTGGCTGGGCTGGGGATGTTCTGGTGAGGCTGCTCACCCTTCCACACCCGGGCGGGAGGGCCCGGAGGACACTCCTGGGAGCTGTGGCTGCGTGCCTACTGTGGGAACGTGGCTCTCCCAGCCCCAAGGTCCGGAAGGCCGGAATGGGAGGGGTGGGAGCAGGTCTGTCAAACCTCCAGTAGGGAGGGGGCATGAGTCACGGGGTCAAGATCGATACTAGACTCGGAGGGTGAGCCCCAAGCCACGGGAGGGGCCCCAGAGAGGGCGTGGGCCCGCGGGGCGGGGCAGGCAGCCGGCGAGGATGGGGCCGGTGCAGGGACGGGGGCCCTGAAGGCAGGGGTCAGGGGCGCGCACAGGCGCCTGGCCGGCCGGCGAGACCACACCACGCCCACCCTCGGCGGCGGCTTGTGGTGCCCTCTGCTGGCCGCTCTGCGAAGCGGCCGGCAGGCCAGGAGGGGGCGCACAGCACCTGCTGCCAGCCCGTGTACCCCCAAAGCCGGGGGAGGACCCACCCGGGGTTCCAGGGTCTCTGCCTGGTGGGCGACCGCAGGACGTTTGGACACAGAGGCTGGTTGTGCCGTTCAGGGTGGGAGATGGCGGGAGTAGGGGACTGTCCCCTGCCGGGCTGGGCCTCAGAAGCCCTGATGACTCGCAGCTGGGACAGGCCATTCTGGGCCACGTCTGTCCGGCTCAGCCCCCTGGTCAAGGTCAGCTGGGCAACACCGAGACTGACCACCTCGGAGCCCTCTTCCTGGGAAAGGAAGGTGCTCCCTCCAGCTCCAGGCCTCAAGAGGAGGGTCCTTGCTCCCATGCCTGGGCGGGATCCCACAGACAAGGAGCTTGAGAGGAAAAGGGGAGAATTGGGCATCCACCTTCCCACCAGAAAGCACAGCCCCTGCTGGGCCAAGACTGCCAGCCCCCCTGCTTGGCTGAGACCCTCCCCCAAGCAGGCGTGAGCACCGCCCCCCCCCCCTCCCGCTCCCAGGGCGGCCTCTGCGGGCCCAGGGGTGCCCACACTAGACCTGGAGGTCAGAGGGACAGCCCCCAGCGCACCCTCTGTCCCCACCTAGCCAGGCGCTGTCATCTGGATGGTCTGGACTTTGGGGACCCTGCCTCTAGGCTGGGTGATTTGTCTCTTGGGAGCCCCAAAACCTACACCTGCCTCCTTGCCCAGCCTCCCTCCTCCCCCCAAAGGCCTCCTCCTGCCACGGCCCCCTCTTGCCCGCCCTGCCTCTTGGGCAGCCTGAGGGGAGCCCACTCCCCCAGCTCCCAGGCCCCCCTTTCCTGCCCAGGAGCTGCTGGTTCTGAGGCGCCCCCGCCCCAGGAGTCCGCTCAGGTCAGGGCTCCCTGTCCCCCAAGGACAGACACGTGCAGGGCCCAAGTCACTCAGCTATTGGGGTCCCTGCGTGCACTCCCTGTGCTTCCTGCCCCAGGGCGTCACTCTGCAGGGCTGCCAGGTTAGGGGGTGCCTGAGCATCTCCCACCCTGGGCCTGGTGACCTCAGGGCCCCAGAAACAGGCACAGACAAGGCACGGAGGGCCAGGGGCCCTGTTTGGAGCCCCAGAGCGGGGCAGAGCCCGGGGAGGCCCCAGCCACTCCCCCCCAGCCCGCACTGGTCATGCAGGGGAGAGGTGGGGTCTGATGGCACAGCCTGGGGCGGAGGGCGGGGGCCGCGGAGGTCTGACTGCGGGCAGAGTGGGGCCATCTCGCCCGGAGCCGCCCGCCCAGCGCCTGCCCAGAGCCCAGCTGTGCCGCCCACGGACGTCCCACCAACAAGGCTGGCTCTGTGCTGGGGACAGGCTGTCTTTGTGACTGTCCCCCAACTCGTGAGCCTCCGATTCCCCCCGTCTCCTCCCCTACTCAGGCCGGGCCAAAAGGCCAGTGGGGCCCAATGCCATTTTGGGTGGAGATTCTTCTTTTCCATTTCTTTCTGACTTTATCAAAATATTTGACTCACTGAAAGGTTACTGCACAAAATAGCACAGGAGGCAAGATGTTGTCACACCTGTATCAGCCGCCGGGATCCCAATAAAGGCACAACGTGCGCCTGTCACCTGGGGAAGGTGTGCTTGGCAGGGCGGCTTCGTGGGTGAGGGTGGTGCTGAGAACAGCTCCATTCGGAGAAATAAAAACGGTTCCTATTAACCCTCCCCCCAAAGGCGATTGCTGTGGGAATTGCTGGGCTTCCACGAGGGGCAGAATTAAAGTCGGGGGCACGCGGCCTGTTCCGTAGTTACCCCCACGGAGCATTCTCCCCGGCGGGGTCCGCAGGTCCTTGGGGAGCCCTGAGCTCTAGACGATCATCATAACAAGACAGCAGTATGTTAAAGATTGGATTGTATCCCCCAGCTCATATAAGGTGGGGTCATTAGGATGGGCCCTAACTCAACATGGCTACTGTCCTTATCAACAGAGGACACTTGGTCATAGACACACACAGAGAAAGTCACCTGAAGACAGAGGCAGGGATCAGGCTGACACTTCTACAACGTGAGGAGCCTCAAAGATCATAGCCAAGCTGGACCAGAGGGAGTGACCGTGCTGACACCTGGCCTTGGACTTCCAGCCGCCAGGACTTTGAGACAATGAATTTCTGGTGTTTAAGCCTTGAAGGTTATGATCCTCTGTTACCACAGCCTCAGAAACTAATACAGGGTGATTCGGCTTTTTCACGGGGCTCCCGTGGGCACGGATGGTGCAGAAGCCCTGGCAGGTGAAGCTGTTGGCTCCTCGGCGAGGATCCCAGCGTGGCCACAGGCAGGATCCCCTCACACACACCCCGGGGAGGAAGTGCCCGAGCAAGCCCCGGGTCTCGGGGTGAGCCAGCAAACACCCCTGATGCAGCAGACTTCAGTCTGGGCCCTTGGGTGTCAGCCTCCTGCAGCGCTCGCTCGGGCGACGGGCGAACCCCGACCCATGCTGGGCCGGCTGTGCAGTTCACACTTGGGGTCTTGGCAGGCATTTGCCCCCAAACAATAGAAACAGCAGACAGTCTTTGTTGCCATGGTAAATTCGAGCTTTCTACTGGAAATTGGCCTTCTCTGGTGGCTGAACTGGTAAAGAGTCCGCCTGCAATGCAAGAGACCTGGGTTCAATCCCTGGGTTGGGAAGATCCCCTGGAGAAGGAAATGGCTACCCACTCCAGAATTCTGGCCTGGAGAATTCCATAGACTGTATAGTCCATGGCGTTGCAAAGAGTCAGACATGACTGAGCGACTTGCACTTTCACTCACTGGAAATTAGAATTTTGGAACCTGCCAGCATCAGTGAGACAGCTCCCCAGCCTGAAAGCCCTTCTCCAAGTGTGTGACGTAGGTGTGAGTCCCACGTGGACGTGGAAAGGGAGACTCTGAATCAGCATTTTCCAAACAATCGTGATTCTGATGTTACAGAATCACGGGGGCCAGAGACCTGTCCTTGGAGCGAGATGGACCAAGATTCCCTGGGGCCCCAGTGAGTCGCACCCGGGGTGGGCTCCCCGTCCAGACGGAGGCCGCCCGGAGAGATGCCCTGAGCTAGGGTCCAGTGTCAATCGCAGGAGAACGTCCTCGATGACCCGAGAAGGCCGCTCACCTGCTCCTGGTTTCTAGCTGAGAGTCCGGGTGAGGCTGGGTTTTCTCCAGATGCTTCGACCAGGATGGTGTCCCCAACAGAGTGAAGGTGGACATGGAGATGAGGTCCAGCTGCTACTGGGAAGCCTGATATCAGGGAGATTCGTAAAGACATGTATTCATGCCACTCTTCTTATTTTTCATAGAAATCTGCTCTTTATGTGTTGAATCCTGGCTCCCCAAAATGCCATGAAGGGACATGTGGATAAAGCTGCTTGGGCTCAGCTACCCTGAGAGTCTTGGCAGGGTCTGGGGGGTGAGGGTAAGGTGTGCATGAGATTTGAGGTTGGGACTAGAATTGGGCAAATTCAAGACATAATTGGTTCAGGATTGGTGAGCACATAGAGGGTTAGAAGTGAGTTTAGAGGATCAGCTGAGGAAAATGGCGCTGTTGATGTTTTCTGCAACTGTCTGTCACTGTTATTGCAAAAGAAAGAATAAATGTGGGTCTTTAAATTTTCACAGTTTTATTTTCTAATACAGTAAATATGGGTGGATAACACCCACAAGTGAAAAGTTCTTTGGGGCCCTTAATAATTTGTAAGTGTGTAAAAGTGTCCTGAGGCCCAATAGTTTAATAACTGCTGACACAGAATTTATGAGGAGACCAATAATAAAAGACGGAGCCTGGGGAGCTGGGCATCCCCAGACGGACTGGAGAAAATGAGGGGTGGTGTCCATGTTCCCCAGGGAAGCTGGGCTGCAAACGTCCCTGGGCAGAGACTCGAACTCGGCCACCACCAGGAAAGGCGCACACTCCACTTCCACCTCTCAGACGGGCAGAGCAGGACACAGGCTGAGGTCCAGCACCGCCTGTGATGTGCAGGGAGGTCTGGGATGTCCCCAGAGGACCCCCCCCTAGGGCGTGGGAAGACGGAGAGGCCTAGGCGCAGAGACGGGGCACAGCGGCCCCCCCTTCAGATGGCCCGGGTCCGCTTGGGCTTCTGACCAACTGAACACAAAGCGGAGCTTCCCGTGACCCCCTCCTTTGATGGGATTAATTTGCTAGAGCCGCTCACAGAATTCAAGAAGCCAGTTTACTTAGTAGATCGCTAGTTGATTATAAAGGATATTAAAGAGTATGAAAGAACCGCCAGATGGAGAGGTACCCAGGCTGAAGTTTGGGAGAGTTCCGAACGCAGGGGCTTCTGTCCCTGTGGAGTTTGGGGCATGGCACGTGGAAGCTTTCCCGATCACCAAGCTAGATGCTCTCTGAACCTCCTTCTTTTGGGTTTTCATGGAGGTCCCATCGCTCCAATTGTGGTTGTTTACCCCATTGTGGCTCAGACAGTAAAAAGTCTGCCTGCAATACAGGAGACCCGGGTTCGATCCCTGGGTTGGGACAATCCCCTGGCAAAGGAAATGGCAACCCACTCCAGTAATCTTGCCTGGAAAATCCCATGGGTGGAGGAGCCTGGCAGGTAAAGTCCATGGGGTTGCCAAGAGTCGGATGCCACTGAGCGACTTCACTTTCACTTTCACCCTATCCTTGGGCTTTCCTGGCGATTCATGTGGTAAAGGAGATGCTGGGATGCAGGAGACCCCTGTTCTATTCCTGGGTCAGGAAGATCCCCTGGAGAAGGGATAGGCTACCCAGTCCAGTCGTCCCCTTCTCCTCCTGCCTTCAATCTTTCCCAGCAACAGAGTCTTTTCCAGTGAGTCAGTTCTTCGCATCAGGTGGCCGAAGTATTGGAGTTTCAGCTTCAGCATCAGTCCTTCCAGTGAATATTCAGGACTGTTTTCCTTCAGGATTGACTGTTTTGATCTCCCTGCAGTCCAAGGGACTCTTAAGAGTCTTCTCCAACACCACAGTTCAAAAGCATCAATTCTCCCACGGTCAGCTTTCTTTACGGTCCAACTCTCACATCTATACATGACTACTGGAAAAACCATAACTTTAACTGGATGGGCCTTTGTTTATAAATAAATTCACTTCTTAACCTATCAATCACTTTGTCTCTCACTGAATTCTTTCTGCAATGACACATCAAGAACCTGAGCTTTATTGGGTCCTGAAACAAGTCTGTGATCTCAGTGGGAAGATGGAGGGTTAGTCTGTAGTAAATGGTCTCAGGACTGGCCTGGAGGTCCAGGGGCTGGGAGCTGGCCTTGTGGAGCAGGGGATGCAGGCTCAGTCCCCGGTCAGAGAACGTCCCCCGTGCCTGACGCTCTGGGAACGCTAAGCCCTGCGCACCACTGGGGGCCTACGCTGCAGTGAGACAGCCTGCATGGCGCCCCAAGGGTCCTTTGGGCCGCGGCTGAGACGCGTTGCAGCCAGATACATTGAATGAAATAATGAAATATTTTTTAAAAAGTATCCACCTGCCAATTCAGGCATACGGGCCCAATCCCCGGTCCAGGATGTCTCCACATGCCACAGGATGACTAAGCCTGTGTGCCACAGCCGAGGAGGACCCAGCCAGACATAAAGAAATAAAAAGATTAAAAGGACCAGACCCTGCACACACCCCAGTCTTGTCAGCAACCCCACCCTTCGGAAACTTTGCAGAAGAGGAATGCAGGACTCTTACTGCCTTGATCCTTATTACCCACCGCTGGCGATACAGCCTCTCCCTACTCACCAGGGAGAAGGGCACAGTTCTTAAGGCACTGGCCTAATGTGTTTGCCCGTTGCTTGGCAAACAAAGCCACCCTTCCCTTCTCCAAAACTCTGTCTCCATATTTCTGCTTGGCGCTGGAGCACAGAGAGCCAAGCTTTCGGCAGCACTGGCCCCTCTGGGTCAGTCAGAGCCGGCCAGCCGGCCCCCGGAGAGCCTTCTCCCAGGAGCTCTCCCACCACACCTCACTCCTGCGACCCTGAGGCTTTAGCTGTACCCCAGCCCCCTAAACGTACGCTTCAAATGCTGGCCCCGCACAACCCCCGTCTGGGTTTGTGTTAGAGCATCCACGTGGTGACACAGTGCCTGTGGGTTCTCTGGACTCCCCCTTTCTGAGCCACACCGGCCCCTGAGGTCAGAGAGTTGGTGGACGGGGCACCAGCCACCGCCCTGCACCATCGTCACAGCTGGGGCCAAAAACCCAGCCTCTCTGCACAGTGGGACTGAGGCAAGCCTCAGAGACAGACCTTTGGGTGAAGTTGAAAAGGACAGCGTCATTGCTTTGCCAGGCAATGGAGACACAGAGGGCTCATGCTCTCGAAATCTCTGTGTCTCCACCCTGGGATGATAGTGACAAAGAGGGCATGATCAGCTCGTGGACATTCTTCTGATGGATTCATGGTGAGGTAAGCAGGGGTCCACATCGTCACCCTTTGGGTCCAACTGGCCTGGGGTCTCCGTGCTTGTGGGCAGCATGTCATCATTAATCGTTCGTTTCCCCCACCTGGAGGGGGTCTCAGCCTCTGAAGAGCTCAGAGATGCAGCTGTGTGTCCGCTGATGGGGGAACAAGACCTGCCCCCAGGCTGCCCTTGACTGCTTGCTTCTCCCTGGTGTCAGTGAAAAAAAATAATCAATAACCATTCTAAAAATGAAATAGAAAAAAATGGTTTGAGCCAACCTGACAGTTATGACCCTGGAGACGGTCTTGAAGAAGCTGAGGACTGTTCCGCCCAGTCGCAGTCAAGGCACGGTTATGAAAGCTTTTGAGACTAAGGGTTACAGGACATGTGGACCGTTTACACAACTCAGATCTGCAGCACAGAGGGCGACTCTACAAGATTAAGAAAGAATGTTGGCCCCTAAGGAGGTTAATGCAGACCCGCCCCACACCCAGAAGTGGCGGGGGGAGCTCAAACGGGTGGAGAAAAGTTTCATCATTACATTTTTCTTGTCATAAAATGTGAATTATATCTCATCACGAGGTTGGGAGAAACGTCCAGCGTTCCCTGCGTCAGCACAGTGTCAGGGGCCAGGTCCGTGGACACCTCCCTCCTGGCCCGAGTTCTGCAGCTGCTGGAAGTGACCATGGCCCCCGGAGCCCTGGCCCAGCCAGACCCCTCCTCCTGCCCGGCCCAGAGCCTTGCCTCCACCGCGTTGTATCAGCTGTTCTCAGCCCACAGGGACCTCAACTGTGCTGAAGACCCGACTGAGGCCAGGGGGTGGGTGCCTGCCACAGCACAGCCAGGGTGGAGCTCCCCCTCCCCCGGAGCTTCCCTCCTCTCTCCCCTCCCTGGGGCAGGGTCCACATGGGCAGAAGGCAGAGAGACGGACCCAGCGGACTCCACGCCCGGGACGCCTGGCAGGCCACGCCCCACCTCTGTGTGACCTTCCACCCCAGGACGCTCACGTGCATGTGTGCCAAGTTGTGCAGGGTCTGACTCTTTTCAACCGTATGGACTGTACCCCACCTGGCTCCTCTGTGCCTGCTATTCTCCAGGCAAGAACACTGGAGTGGATGTCTTAGCTGCTCAGTCGTGTCCAACTCTTTGTGACCCCATAGACTATAGCCACCAGGCGCCTCTGTCCATGGGATTCTCCAGGTCAGAATACTGGTATTCTTCTCCAGGGGATCTTCCCGACACAGGGATCAAACCCGTGTCTCATGTTCTCTGTATCGGCAGGCAGGTTCCTTACCACCAGCACCATCTGGGAAGCCCCCTAGGACACTTATATTGGGAACCAATAGATGCCAAGCAGGTATTGTTTGTGAGGGTCTGTATTTTGTTGTGTTTTGTGAATTGTCTACACTGAATGACCACTACCCCTTAAAAATACCGAGGCAGTATTCTCAGAGCCTGCCCTGACCCACAATCAGCCAGGCTTCCTGAGCAGCCAGAAAACAGACTTCTCAGAAAGTTCCTGGAGGGAGAGACTTCCAGGTGGCCCAGGGGTTGACTCTGCACCTCCAATGCAGAGGCTTCAGGTTCCATTCCTGGTGGGGGAACTAGGGCGAGCACTGCAAGTAGAGAGCCACGCGCTCTGGAGCCCGAACAACCGCAGAGATGCCGGCGTGCCGCGAGGAAGAGCCGAGAGCCCGACCGAGACTGATGCAGCCAAAAATCAGTTAAGCAGAGAAGGCAAGCTCCCCCCGGAACCGATGCTGCTGGTCCTGCCTCACCCTGAAACCTCGGCTGTAAAACGCTCCCATCACCCAGAAAGCCTCCTCGTCCCTTCTGAAACCCAGCAGGACCTGGGGGCCGCCAGGGCACAAAAGCCCCTCTGTGTCCCTTGCTTCCCTTTTGTTGAAAAAGTTTCTAATTTCAGCCCCTTCCTGAGTCCAAAGAGCAGGGACAGGCAGTTACTAATCACAGAAGTGAGGGAGACAAGGTTAAACAAGAGAAGCAAAGACAATAGTTGAGGATAAAACAGCCCCAGCTGCTCCTGCCAGAATTCTCCGAGCTGTCCTTCAGGAGCTAAGGCCTCCCCGCCCGGTGGATGGTGAGACTTACAGACACAGGATGGCAGACTCCAGACTGACTGGAGCCAGAGGTTGAGGACTGAGATTCCTGAAACGTTGAAACCGTTCGCCTCAGACTGGGGCTCAAACCCACGTGACCAGGACTCGGACCCAGACTAAGCCCATGGTCTCCCAACTAGGACTACACAGCTGGTCTCAGGACTCAGTGAAGCTCAGGTTCTCTGCGCCTCAGCACAGTGGGAATGCAGTGAGAAGCAAGGTGTTAGGCAGAAATAGGTTTATTAACACAGGACGTGTGTAAAAGATACAGTTGTGGTGGGGAGGAAGTTCTGCCCAAGGATTAAGTGGGCTACAACTCTGCCCACTTCCTCTGCCCAGGGGAGGGGCAATGACTGCCCTGTGCAGGGAGACAAGAGACTTACATCTCCAGCTCCTCCTTTGCGTCTGGCAGGAGACTGACCTTATGAGGGCGAAGTAGGGCTGTCATAGTGACGATTCAAGCCCGCAGAAGGGCGGTGACACTTTTCTTTCACCTGACGGCCTGGATCACTGTTGTTCACTTAATCGTGTCTGACTCATTGTGACCCCATGGACTGCATGCAGCACACCAGGCTTCCCTGTCCTTCACCATCTCCGAGTTTGCTGAAACTCATGTCCATTGAGTCAGTGATGTCATCAACCATCTCATCCTCTGTCGCCCTCTTCTCCTGCCTTCAATCTTTCCCAGCATCAGGGTCTTTCCCAGTGAGTCAGTTCTTCGCATCAGGTGGCCAAAGTATTGGAGTTTCAGCTTCAGCCTCAGTCCTTCCAATGAATATTCAGGACTGATTTCCTTTAGGACTGACTGCTTTGATCTCCTTGCAGTCCAAGGGACTCTCAAGTCTCCTCCAACACCACTGTTTGAAAGCATCAATTCTTTGGCACTCGGCCTTCTTTATGGCCCAACTCTCACATCCATACACGACTACTGGAAAAACCATAGCTTTGACTATATGGACTTTTTTTGGCAAAGTAATGTCTCTGCTTTTTAAGATGCTGTCTAGGTTGGTTATAGCTTTTCTTCCAAGGAGCAAAAGTCTTTTAATTCCATAATTACAGTCACTGTCTGCAGTGATTTCAGAGCTCAAGAAAATAAAAGTGTCACTGTTTCCATTTTTTCCCCATCTATTTGCCATGAAGTGATGGAACCTGAAGCCATGATCTTGGTTTTTTGAATGTTGAGTTTTAAGCCATCTTTTTCACTCTTCTCTTTCACCTTCACTGAGAGGCTCTTTAGTTCCTCTTTGCTTTCTGCCATTGTTGAGCTACCAACTTCCCTGGTAGCTCAACTGGTAAAGAATCTGCCTGCAGTGCAGAAGACCTGGGTTCGATCCCTGGGTTGGGAAGATCCCCTGGAGAAGAGAACAGCCACCCACTCTAGTATTCTGGCCTGGAGAAATCCATGGACTGTATAATCCATGGGTTTACAAGAAATGTCCAAGAAATGGACAAAACTGAGTGACTCACTTTGTCCTGTGGCCACAGGACTGGAAAAGGTCAGTTTTCATTCCAATACGAAAGAAGGGCAATGCCAAAGAATGTTTAAATTACCACACAATTGCACTCATCTCACATGCTAGCAAAGTAATGCTAGTAGTAATGCTCAAAATTCTCCAAGCCAGGCTTCAATAGTACATGAACCATGAACTTCCAGATGTTCAAGCTGGATTTAGAAAAGGCAGATGAACCAGAGATCAAGTTGCCAACATCCATTGGATCATAGAAAAAGCAAAAGAATTCCAGAAAAATATCTACTTCTGCTTTATTGATTATGCCAAAGCTTTTGACTGCATAGATCACAACAAACTGGAAAATTCTTAAAGAGATGGGAATATCAGACCACGTTACCTGCCTCCTGAGAAATCTGTGTGCAGGTCAAGAAGCAACAGTTAGGACTGGACATGGAATAACAGACTGGTTCAAAATTGGGAAAGGACTACATTAAGGCTGTATGTTGTAACCCTGCTTATTTAACTTATATGCAGAGTACATCATGCTAAATGCCAGGCTGGATGAAGCACAAGTTGGAATCAAGATTGCCGGGAGAAATACCAATAACCTCAGATAAACAAATGACACCACCCTTATAGCAGAAAGTGAAGAACTAAAGAGCCTATTGATGAAAGTGAAAGAGGAGAGTGAAAAAGCTGGCTCAAAACTCAACATTCAGAAAACTAAGATCATGGCATGCAGTCCCATCACTTCATGGCAAGTAGATGGGGAAACAATGGAAACAGTGACACTTTTATTTTCTTGGGCTCCAAAATCACTGCAGATGGTGACTGCAGCCATTATCCGTGTATAATGTAGACACAGGATGAACAGTGCGTGAGAGAAGAAGCCAAAGGGCAGAGAAAATTTTTTATGTTTACATTTTGTTTGTCTTCCCATAAAATGTGAATTTTATTTCATACTTCTAAACTTAGTACTACTTGCCTAGGAGGTATTCCCAGATGTGGTTCCCAGTATCAGTGGCCTATCCTGGGCTCTGGATCCACAAGAAAAAATGAAACCACAAGCCTGATTTCAGCCCCTCCCCAGCCTCCAGGCCCACCCAACCTAGGAGGGCTTGGAGCAGCTGCCAGGCCTGTGCAGGGTACTGGGGGGGGTCCTGGGCATGACACCTCTGTGTCTCCATTTCTTTTATTACAGGAAACAGCTTTCACTCAGCCTCCATGACCTTCCCTGAGTTTCAATGGCAGATTCAAGTAGTTGTTCTTTAGGGAAGGGAGGGGATGTGAGAACAGGTAGAAAAAACAGTCAAGGGCAGTCTTAGGGCAGGGTCCTGTTTTCCCATCAGCAGACAGACACATCTATATCTTTGAGCTCTTCTGCAGACACTGAAGTTTCTCCAAGTGGAGAAGTTAACTGTTAATGACAGCGTGCTCCCGACAAGTATGGAGACCCCAGACCAGCTGGACCTGAAGTTTGATGGCATTGACTCCTGCTTACCTCACGAACTTATTAGAAGAATGTCGACAAGCTGATCATACCCTCTTTGGATAATTAATATAAAACTTGTCACTATCTTCCCCAGGTGGTTTTGAAGACAGGGGCCTGCTGTGTACCTCTTTGCTGGCAAAGCAATAAAGCTGTCCATTTCTTCTTGCTCTTGTTGTTTAGTGGCTAAATTGTCTCCAACTCTTTGGCACCCCATGAACTGTAACCCACTAGGCTCCTCTGTCCATGGAATTTCCCAAGCAAAAATACTAGAGTAGGTTGCATTTCCTTCTCCAGGGGAGCTTCTTGACCAAGGAATTGAACCTGTGTCTCTGGCTTGGCAGGTGGATTCTTTATCACTGAGCCCCCTGGGAAGCCCAATCCTTTTCCACTTCACCCAAAACTCTGTTACCGAGATTGGATTCCACACCAGAGTACAGAGAAGGTGAGATTTCGGCCTCAAGGAGAGGACTTGTACCCTGGGTGCCCCTGGCCTCAGGACGGCCGGGGGGCGAGGGGCGGCGACCCAGACCCAGGCCCGCATGCCCAGGGCCCCTTCTCATTGTCTCTTGAGGCGGCGGCTCAGACGCAGTCTCAGGACTCCAGGTCTCTCTGAGACTCCGCTCGACCGTGGCCTGAAGCCTCAGTCTTAACCGCTTGATGATCGACGACCCTCACTCCAGTTCCCGCTGCAAACGACCGAGGAGGGAAGTGAGTCGGCGCGCCGTCGGGGACCGCGCCGCCCTGGGTGTGCTTCACTCGCGGGGCGCTCCGCCGCGGGCACGGGTCAGTCTGGGGAACTAGTCGCTCCCACGCCCCGGAAGCGCCCCGCTACAGGGGGTGCACGCTCCGGGAATCACGGCCCCCAGGGACAGGGCATGGAGGCGGGCGCGCCTCTCCGGGGATCACCGCTCGGGGGTTCATCGCTCCCTAGAAACCATCCAGGGGCTGCATCACCAGAAGGATGTACGTCGCTCCGGCATAACCGCGTCTGGGAGCATACCGCCCGGGGGACTCATCGCTTCGGGAAGCCGCCCCGGGGCACATCGCCCGGGGTGCGTACAGCTCCTGAGGCGCAGCTCCGGGGACCGGGGGTCGGGGGCCGGGGGCCGGGGGCCGTGTCGGGGGCGGGGCGGCCTTCCTGGGCACCGGGCCGCCCTCCGGGGGGCGGGGCGCCGTGTCGGGGGCGGGGCCCCGCCGGGGCCAGCGCGCAGGTCCGCCCTCCCGCGCCGCGTCCGGATTGGCTGCGGCCGGGGGCGGGGCCCGCGGGGCATTGTGGGCCCCCCGCTCGCTCCGCCGCTCGCCATGTCGGGCTCCCCGGTGAAGCGGCAGAGGATGGAGAACGCGCTAGACCAGCTCAAGCAATTCACCACAGTGGTGGCCGACACGGGCGACTTCCACGGTGAGGCCGCGCTGGCCCCCGAGCTCAGGGGGCGGGCCGGACAGCAGTGAGGGACTTCGGGCGCGCGGGGCGCCGGCCGGCCTGGCGGCGGGGGGAAGCAGGGGAGGGCCCGGGAGCGCGGGCGCGCAGCTGAGGGGCGCCCTGGAGTCGCGAACCACTTGTGGTTACAGGGGCAGTTTCGTTGCGCGAATGTTGAGCAGGAATATGAGTTAGTTCTGGGCCCAGAGAGGCCAGACACTGCGAATGACACCCCCTGCTTGTGAAACCCCGTGTTGCACACACTTTCCACCCCTGCCCAGGGCACAGGGGTGTGCACGCTGGTGACCATGGCCGGGTGCGGGCCAGTTAGACGTTCGCCGCCTGGGACCAAGGAGCCCCCGGGGGTAAAACCCCACTCACTGCAGGGAGGCAGGCAAAGCTTGCCCCAGGTTTAGGTTTTCCTGGCTTGACTCACCTTCCTGGGAGGGAACTGGGGGGCTTGGCCTTCCCATCCTCTGCAGCGCAAACCCAGACCAGGTGAGCCTCCATTCAGATCTGCTGGGAACCATGAAGGTTGTCAGAGAAATAGTGAAATGCTCCGTGGCTGGGAGTGCTCCGGGGCACACGGTAGGGAAGGGACTTCCTCATTTCTGCTTTCTCATGGTGACTTGAGAAACAGGCTTTATTTCCTCTTTGGTAAGAATAAGACTCTTATCTCACAGAGCTGAGGAAAATGAGTAAGCATGTTTGGCTGCTTAAATATAAACGTTGGAGACGGTGATGGGCTTGAGTCCAACCTGTACATTAAACCAGCTGACAGAAGGTTCCCTCCTGGTCAGAGCTGGGGTCCCTGGAAAATTCCAGCTCCCGCTGACCTGCGAGGTCACTGGCCTCTTTCCACCCCTCCCACCCTGGTCCAGGCCCCTGGCAATGACCTCACCAGGATAGAGGGTCTGGGAAAGTGGCTGCACACCTTTCTGCTCCTTTTTGGTTTTTGTTTTTGGCTACACTGGGTCTCTGTTGTCGCAGGGGCTTTTCTCTGGTTGCGGCATGCGGGGGCTGCACTCCAGCTGCAGTGGAGGGCCTCTCACTGTGCGTGGTCTCTCTTGTGGAGCATGGAGTTTCAGGCTCAGGGGCTTGGTACTAATGGCTTGAGGCTCAGTAGTTGAGGTGCACCAGGCTTAGTTGCCCCAGGGCGTGTGGGATCTTCCGGGCCCAAGGATCGAACTCATGTCCCCTGCATTGGCAGGCAGATTCTTAACCACTGCATAACCGGGGAAGTTGTTTGCTCCTTCTTAGTGTGAAGTATTTCCCATCTTTGCTGAGTCAATGAAGCCCTGGTCTGTATTGTTTTCCTGTTGGGTTTCACTGGGCAGCAGCTGCAGGCTGGCTGGTCTTAGGGTTAACTCTAACGCTTCAGTTCTGTCAGTGTAGGCCCAGCACGTCTGGAGGAGTCTTGGGGAATGTTTGCTTTATTTTCTCCTCTTTAGAAATATTTAAACTCAAGTGCTGACATTTAAGATTGCTAAGTGAATGTTAACGACTTTGTTTAAAAACACGTTTATTGATGATGTGTACAGTACAGTAGGTGTGTGTTTATCTCTTTGTGACCCCATGGACTGCAGCCCACCAAGCTCCTTTGTGGAATACTGGAGCAGGTAGCCATTCCCTTCTCCAGGGGATCTTCCCAACCCAGAGATCTAACCTGTGTCTCCTGCATTGTAGACAGATTACTTACCAACTCAGCTACCAGGGAAGCCCATATATATCTAAATCTTACATAGTTGTAAATTCAGTTTTACGGTCGCTTTATGGACTGAAGGGTCTTGCCTTTGGGTGTCACAAGGCTCTTTGAAAATAAGTCAAAGCTGTAGATGCTCTTCTCAGCACCATGCCCCATGCCAGGTTTTGTATTCTGTTTAAGGGTCCCTGGAGCCTGAAGCCCATCTGTTGACCCCAGATTTTGTTTTTAGTTTTGTTAAAAGTCAGCTTTATCTAGGTACTATCTTCAGCGCATTACACTGGGTTTCAACACATCTGTGTAAGCTCCACTCCAGAGCATGCTTTCTTAACTTGTTATTTTGAAATACTTAATAGACTCCAGGAAGTTGCAGAATTAGCCCACAGGGTCCCACGAATCCTTCTGCCGTCACTCCCCCGGGTGTTCTGTGTGGCCGTCGTGTGACAGCAGAACGGGGCACTTGGTGCCAGCACAGTGCTGTGAACAGGCTGCAGGCCGGCCCTGTGTTCACTGGTTTCCAGCTGCACAGAGGAGGGGTCGTCCAGGACGGTTAGGATACAGCTGTTCCCAGCCCCTGAGAGCCATCCCCCTTCCCTGTTTTCCATCTCTGTACTTTTGTCATCAGAAGATACTTTGAAAATGCTAACTTGCCAAATCAACTTACGGAACCGGCTAATCCTGGAAGCTGAGTTTTGATGAACTTGAGCTCAGCACTGCCCTGTGACAGCCGGGGCCTCGAGACTCCTTGGAATTCCCACCTGGTTATCGAGAAGGAACACGTGTGTTAAAAGAGAATAGTTTGAAGACCCGTGTCCAGCCCCTCTGCGGCTGACCTGGGCGCCAGCACCTCCGGACGCTGCCAGTCTCCTCCTGGCCGCCTCCCTCCTTGCTCCTTGGCGCTGGCCAGCTCTCGGCTCTTGGCACAGCCGCTCGGTGGCTTAGCCTCCAGGTTTCCTCGCTGCGTGCAGCTGCCTCTTGGCCAGCCTTCCTGCATGAAGTGCGGTCGCGCCCTACTTGGCTCTGTTCCTGTGTTTAGGGCTTGCAGGGGTTGTCTCAGGTTTCTGGGTGGAAGCGGGCACTCCACTGACCCCTGCTTCCCACAATTACTTCCCAGCCATCGACGAGTACAAGCCCCAGGATGCCACCACCAACCCGTCCCTGATCCTGGCTGCGGCACAGATGCCCACCTACCAGGAGCTGGTGGAGGAGGCCATTGCTTACGGCAGGAAGCTGGGCGGGTGAGTGCGGGGCCGTGGCTGCCAGCCGGGTCTGCTTGCTTCCCGCCCCTGAGGCGGGTTCTCCAGTGTTTTAGGCTCCGGGAAGGAAAGCTGTCTGCTTTCTTGCGGGCATCACCCATTGTGAGTGAACAGTTCACTGAGTTTTGGTGGCAGGAGCGTGTGGACAGCACCCCAGAAGTCCTTCCCCCGTTTGTAGTCAGTGTCCTCAGCCCTGGCAGCCGTGGAGCTGCTTTCTGGCATTTTGTTACCTTCTAATAGTTTTGTTGGAGTGAGAGTCACTGTCTCAGTGAGCAGTCCAGTTCATTCTGATGCGTTCACGTATACAGTGGTGCAGCCACAGTTCAGTCCGAGAATGTTAGCGCCTCCTGGAATGTTCTCTAGTGCCTCCGCCTGCGACCAGACTGGCTCATCTCTCCATAGACTCGCCTTTGCTGGATATCATGTTAAATGTTCATCTGGGTGGTACTGCTCAGCTGAGAGTGGGCTCACAGGGAACAGTGGCCCCTGGCAGGAGCTGTGCTGGGCTGGCCTGTCCCTCTCTGGCGCCCAGCTGCTGAGGCCAGCCATGTGCAGGGGTGGCAGTCACGCCCTGGGCCTGCCCTGCCCCCCCACCGTGCACCCCGTGCTGGCGGCTCCCCTCACTTCTCGATGCTCCTGGAACTGGTGACCGTGCCCTCAGTGGTCACCAGACTGACTCTGCTCTCAGGCCAGAGATGCTTCCAGTCCATCCTGGAGCCACGCTGTGCACCTTACTCACCCGCCCAGGAAGCGTCAGAGCGGTTGGGGAGAGTGTTTTGCTCAAGCCCCCAAAGACGACGGGGCTCAGCTTGATGGAAGGAAACACTGGGGATGAAGGTGGGCTTGGTCGCACAGTGGGAATGCGCTCGGTGCCCTCACTGGTCGCGTCAGAGTGAGGAGGAGGGTGGCTGCACTCAAGTTCCATTCCTGGTCAGGGAACTGAGTTGTCCTGTGAGATGTGTGGTGTTGCCAAAATTTAAAAAAAAAAAATGGAGAAGATGGTAAGTTTTCTGCTATGTGTGTTTTATCATCACTTTAAAAGTTTTTTAAGAAAAACAGACGGTGGGAAAATAATTTGGGGAGCAAGTAAGAAGTTTTGTAGAATCCTGTGCATTTAAACCTAACAAGCTTCTAACCTAATTTTTTCCCTTGGAATTTCAGGTCACAAGAGGAACAGATTACAAATGCTATTGATAAACTTTTTGTGTTGTTTGGGGCAGAAATACTGAAGAAAATTCCAGGCCGCGTATCCACGGAAGTGGACGCAAGGTAAGGACGCAGGGCTGACGGGTGGGGGGTCAGGAGCAGCAGCCGCTGTTGTTCGCGGCTCCCCACACGGCCACGAGCTGCTCTGGGCACCTGGTCTCTGCCCTGCGTCTGCGTCGGCCCCCTCAGCCGCTGCAAGCCGGGCACCCCGTCCCCCCCAGGCTCTCCTTTGACAAGGATGCAATGGTGGCCCGCGCCCGGCGCCTCATCGAGCTGTACAAGGAGGCCGGGATCAGCAAGGAGCGGATCCTGATAAAGCTGTCTTCCACCTGGGAAGGAATTCAGGCTGGAAAGTAAGTGTCCCGTGAGTGGGGAGCTGCTGGGGCCTCTGCCCGTCCCGGGTGGGCCTCTGGGGCAGCGGGCCTGTGCGGTGCTGCCAGCAGAGGACAGAGTGGGAGTCGGCTCCCCCCAAGCACGCTGGGTGCGGAGGAGGCAGGCGGGCATGGACAGGATGCTGCCCTGGCGCCCAGGCTTGGCTGTCCTGGGAGCGCCTGTCCACCCCCACGGGTCCCTGTGTTATTACGGCCCCGCAGCCTTCTGCCTCAATGCTTCCGAGGGACGGGATCGCGCCGCACGTGGCCTTCATGTGTGGCTTCCCTTGCTTGGCTCGTGTTCCAGGTTCACGTGCGCCACGCCTGTGCTGGAGCTGCGTCCCCCTTAAGGAGGTCTCCCTGTGTGTGTACAGCGCACCTTCCAAGCACATCCTCCTGGGGCACACGGCTGCCTTTGTCGGGTGGGGTTGCTGGCTCGGTGCTGCCACCGAGGCGGCCCTGTGCCCTCGAGGCTGTGCTTCTTGACCGCTTCCCTGCGGCCCGGCAGCGGGGCGCCTCTGAAACCATCTGCTGGGACAGGAACTCGGCTGGCAGATGGTAGAGCGTGGCCAGGCCCCCTTCTCGTGGCTGGCCCTGACGTGTCATCTGGGGGACAGGCTTTCTGCAGGCTGACCCGGAGGGCAGGTGGGGGCCGTGGGGCCGGTGAGGCTGTGGGATTGAGGCAGGATGGTGCTGTGGTTGGAGCCGACTCCGTGATCTCCAGCCCAGAGATTCCTTTTTTTTTTTTTTTTTTTGGCTGTGCTGGGTCTTCACGGCTGCCTGGCTTTTCTCCAGGTGGGAGGGTGGGGGCTTCTCACTGTGGCGGCTCCTCTTGTTACGGAGCACAGGCTCCGGTGCTCCAGGCATGTGGGATCTTCCCGGACAAGGGACTGAACCCATGTCTCCTGCACTGGCCCAGTGCAGAGGTTCTGTGACGAGGGGAGGACTGTGTCTGCAGCTTTCAGGGGCCTTCTCGCCTTGGTCCCTGTTCTGAAATGTGGGTTTGATGAGGTTTGGTCGCCACAAGCCACTGGCCTGAGCTCATGCTGGCGAACGTTCCAGAATTACTCATGAGGGTGGGGCAGCAGTCCCTGCCTCTCAGGGACTGACTCGCACGCGCGTCCCGTCCCCACAGGGAGCTGGAGGAGCAGCACGGCATCCGGTGCAACATGACGCTGCTCTTCTCCTTCGCCCAGGCTGTGGCCTGCGCCGAGGCCGGCGTGACGCTCATCTCGCCCTTCGTGGGCCGCATCCTCGACTGGCACGTGGCCAACACGGACAAGAAGTCCTACGAGCCCCAGGAGGACCCCGGTGAGTGGGGCAGGGGGTGCCTCGTCCTGCGCTCTCGGGGGGCCCCAGGACTGAGGGTTGGGCGGCACGGATGGCAGCTCCGGTGTGTGTCCCCAGGAGTGAAGAGCGTCACCAAGATCTACAACTATTACAAGAAGTTCGGCTACAAAACCATCGTCATGGGCGCCTCCTTCCGCAACACGGGAGAAATCAAGGCCCTGGCCGGCTGTGACTTCCTCACCATCTCACCCCAGCTCCTGGGGGAGCTGCTCAAGGACCACAGCAAGCTGACGCCCATGCTCTCAGCCAAAGCAGGTAAGACCGCCGCCTCCCGCCTTCCGCCAGCCTAGGGCCCCACGGGAACCGGTGCCTTGCTCTCTTGAGGCTGTGGAACCTGGAGCCTCGGGGCGGGCTGCCTCCACCCGGCACTGGGCCTTGTTGGGCGAGGGCGGCTCTGAGCCCACAGCCCGGGCATGTGCTCCTCAGCCCAGGCCAGTGACCTGGAGAAGATCCAGCTGGACGAGAAGGCCTTCCGCTGGCTGCACAACGAGGACCGCATGGCTGTGGAGAAGCTCTCTGACGGGATCCGCAGGTTTGCTGCGGACGCCGTGAAGCTGGAGTGGATGTTGAGGGTGAGCGCCGGGGCCACGGTTGGGACGGGCACGTGGGCAGGAGGGGCCTGGGGGCGGGAGGGCCCAGGGTGGCAGGCCTGGCCAAGGGCAGGGTTGGGGGCAGAGGGCAAGCCCAGCGCACCAGCTCACACCACTCATCTCCAGGAACGGATGTTCAGCACAGAGAATGGAAAATAGCGCCGCACCTGAGGCTGGACCATGGATCTGTGCGTCTCTGAATTGGGGCCTAATTGCACATGCTTTGTGATGAATCTTGGATTTTTTTTTTTACTAATTGGAGCGGGGACGAATCATAGATTTCTGATTTTATGTAAAATTCTGCTCAGCGCATTAAAGCCCTTTCTTTTCCTTCTTGTCTCCTTCCTGGGGCCTGATGAAGGTGGGGTTAGGTCAGCAGCCCCATGGGGACCCCCAGTCAGTGGTGACAGCCCCTTGCCTGCTGCTGGGCAGTGACCAGAGGGCCTTGACTCTGAAGGTGGGGACCCCCAGCCTTCTAGGCTGTGTCTGTGGAGCCGGGCAGGGCGTTGCTGCCCTGCCGGAGGGCCTGCTGTGGGGACACCCCACCCACACAACTTCCTTGGGCCCAGGTTCCTTTGGGGGTGGTGGCGCCACCTTGTGGGCACAGCGTGATGTGTACGGGCCTCAGCTTCCACCCCTCAGACCCGAGCAGAGGCGGGCAGCGGGTGCGGTGTGCTGCGCTGTGAGCGCTTGGCGGGGGGAGGTGATGAGGGGTCCACGGGGGAGCCCCTTCCGCTCTAGCCCAAGTTCCTGGAACAGTGAAGGGGGTCAGGGGAGGGAATGCAGGGTTGGGGGGATGGCCCAGGAGCAGGAGGGGGTGGTTGGGTGTCCAGGTCTGCACCAGGGGGCCAGGTGTTGGGGCGGGCCTGCGGGACACACCTCGGGTCTGGGATGTGCCCACTCCCCTCCCTGGGGGCCCTGCCAGGCCAGGCCTGTTCCCCACAGCTCCCTGCAGGGAAGCGGGGCCCCTGGGAGTGTGGCTCTGGAGCTGCCTCTGGCCGCCCTCCCCAGAAGCAGGAGCAGTGCTGGGTGGGCAGGGCTCAGGGCAGGTGCCACGTGGGCCACGCTGCCAGGGCGGGGCTTCTCCCAGCCCCCCGCGACTGCCTCGCCAGTTTGGGTCAGAGGGCCGCGGCTTCCTGCAAGCCTCCAGCAACCCCAGACTCCCTGCGCTGAGCTGGTCAACAGGCTGTGTCCTAGGAGGAGGTGGAAGTCGCTCACCATGCCGCCTGGCCCGGGGCCTCAGCGCAGACAGCGGATACGGCTGACATGTGAAGGCCACCTGCTCACGGGCCTGACCCCCTGCAGCCAGCGCCGTGGGACACCCTGGTCCCCGGACCTGGCCCCGTGCCCTCCCACTAACGGCCAGTCCACTGTCACTCTCCTGGATATCTCACCTGGTTTTCTTCACTGAGCATGATATGAATGCTGTCCATTAACGGGAACACCCCTTTTATGGAAGCTACGACTCATCGAAAAGAACCACCACAGACGTCCACACACCTTTTTCGTGGACTTGGAGCTCAGGGTCTGTTTTCAACACTGAGCATGTGGGAAATACTAGGGGCCTCTTTCTGGGTCCTAGGCCACCTCCCCCCCACCCCAGTGCCCTGGGCCTGGAGACCCGGCCACACGGGGCCAGCGAGGAGGACTAGGGAGGGCTGGGGAGGGCCCTGCCCCGCAGAGCCTGCCCAGGTCAGGTACGGACACTCAGAAGATGCCCCTAAAGGGTCATCATTTTTCTTTTTTATTTGCGTTACCATTTTAATAAATGCTTTTGTCCAGCCAGGTCCATCACCAGCTGGTGCCGCACATGGGATGGCTGGTGAGGGGGCCCAGGCCCAGGGTGCGGAGGCCAGCAGGCATCTGGAGCTGCGGGCACAGAGGGGCGCGTGGAGGGCCACGGCCTGGTCTGCGGCGCCTGGCCGCCTCCCTCCTCCTCCCTTCCGAGGGGCTGGCCAGGGCAGAGCTAGGCTAAGAGGTGACACACATGGGGCGGGGCAGCTCCAGGGCTCAGCTGTGAGCCACAGGCCGGGCGGGTACCCTGAGGACACTGGAGAGTGCCCAGAGGCTGCACTGGAGTCCGCTGGCTGGACAGCCACCTGGCAACCCAGGACCGTCCGCCACCCCAGGATGGCCGGCCACACTCCAAGAGGAGCTCACGCCACGTCCACCTGGAAGCAGGCGTGGCCGTCAGGACCTGGACACCACTCGGCAGGCAGCCGTGTGCTGTACCCACGAGCCTTTCTCCTAACATCAGAAGGGACATGGAAACGCTGCAGCGTCCACCTGAGTCTACCCTGGCCTTACATGGGATCACCATCGGGCCTGAGACCATGCACCAGGCCAGTGTCCGCCCTCACCAAGGCCCAAAGGGGTGGGGACACCACAGGGAGGCCTGGGAAGACCCTCAGCACAGGAGCAGAACCCCAGGGTCCTGGCCAGCAATCACCCCAGCTTCCCGGAAGGCTCTGCGTCCCCCCAGGACTGTGCCCCGGGGCCGGCGGGCAGCCCACTTGCCTCCCCACCCCACCCCAGGGAGACCCACCACGGTCAGCGGCACGGCCCATCCCCCAAGGCCGACCCCTTCAGGGAGGATCCTCAGAGCCCCCCAGCAGTTACGCCAGGGGCCAGGCAGGCCGGGTGTCATGACGCAGGGTCTCGGGGGACACCCAGGACATCTGGAGGTGGCGGCATCTGCTCGGGGCCTGGTTCAGGGCCTCGTCACTTCCTGCGGGGTAGATACCAGTTCAGACAAAGAGGCTGGGCACCAGGTGGGGTCCCACCGCCGCCTGCCGCGGCCCCTCACCGGCTGCCGCAGAGGAAGAGCAGGTTCTGCACGGCCAGGACGGTGGAGCTGGCGTTCTGCCCGGTGACCAGGTGGCGGTCCAGCACCACGTGCACGGCATCAGGCTCGCTGGCTGCAGGAGACCCCGAGCACCGGGGCCTCAGGCCACGTGCAGGGCGGCCCCCGAGACCCTGCCGCCCCCACCCCACCATCCCAGTTGGGGCTCCCACAGCCCTCTAGACGCTCAGCCCAGCCACTCACCACTGAAGCAGGCCCCTGCGTCCTTCACGAAGTCCTCCACGACCAGGGGCAGGTGGGCGAAACCTGGTGCCCGGACGAGCTCGTACACAGAGGGCTGTGGCGCAGGGGCAGTGCCCAGGGTTAGGGGGCCGTGCCCCCCCCCCCCAGACTGCCCGTAGGGAGGGGTCCACAGCAGGGGTGAAGCTTCCCAGGTCCTCCCCGGCATCAGGACACGGGGTCACCACAAAAGTCCAAGCAGGTGAGCTCAGGGTCGAGGGTCGGGCACAGAGCCCGACAAGGGGGGCCACAGTGCCCCCAGAGGATCCCCCCCAGGACCCGCAAGCAGTCACCCACTCATCGGGCACAGAACAAGGCCCCAAGGGGCCCCCGCTCCAAGCCCCCAGCTCAGAGTCCTGGTCTGAGTCCTGACCAGGCCAACAACTGCTGCCCCCCCAGGGGCCTCGTTCCGCACCCCCCCAGGGGCCCCACCCCGCGGCTCCTGCACCGCCACCCCACCTATGCACACTCACCCCGGTGACGCTGTAGCCTTGGAACACCCAGGACCTGTCCTCGCTGGTGGCGCAGCAGAGGGCGGCCACACCGTGGCCCACAGCACAGATGGGCTCTGCAAGCAGGGCCAGCACCGGCTTGACGCCGAAGCCACCCTAGCCCCACCGACACCCCCACCTCCCCGGCCCTCCCAGACAAGACTGGGGTTTGTTCAGAGCTTGGATCCCCTCAAGCTGTTCAGGGGCCAAGAGCCAGGCTTGGCGGGAGGAAGGCGGCTGCTGTCCACCCCTCACATGGGCGCACCGTCGCTGCCCATCAGAGGCGCCTGACCCGGCCTCTGGGCAGCGCCTGGAGCCCCCTCCTCCGAATGCAGTGGCGGGGGGGACCCCGGCCCTCTGCTCAATCCCAGGCCCCTGGCTCCAAGCACCCCTCTGAGAGGGCAGCCTGGCACAAGTGCGTTCCCACGGCCAAGTGCCCGGACAAGCACTGCCCGTGGAGGCCCCGTTTCCGCCAACAAAGGACACTTTGTGCAGCCCTGGGTTTGCCCGCTGGTCCCGATGCCAGGCCAGGGCAGTGTGCCACGTCCTCTTGGAGCAGACACGTCTCCTCAGAGCAGTTTTCCCAGCCCCCTGCCCCACCGCCACCCACAGACCCCACCAGGAACCAAGCCAGCATCCTGCCTGCCCACCTTGCAGGGGGCGGGGTTCCCAGCCCACAGCCCCGGAGGGAACCAGGCCAAGGGAGGGGCAGTGGTGGAAGGGATGCCCCACCTTCGTGTGTGTGTGTGTCACACACGCGTGTATACACGCTGAGTAAACCTGTCCACTCACTGGTCAGGACCATGGCGCTCCACACTGACCCCAGGCGGCTCCTGAAATGACTCGGCATTCCCACCAAAACCTGAACCCCAACGAGGCCCACGAACACCACCTCCCACACCCCCACCAGACACTCCTCCCTGTTAGCGGGGTCCCCTCTCCCATGAATCTCATACCGCCCCCCAAGCCCGGGCCTGGGGCCACCTACTGCTCTCGGAGTGGAAGTGCTGCAGGATGCGAGCCAGGGACCCGCTGCTGGCCAGGTCCACCAGGGCCCCGGGGCAGCTGGGGATGAGGAGGGCATGGTAGCGGGCACCTGGGGGACCACAGCCCGGTCAGTCACAGATGACGAGGCCAGCAGCTGGCTCCTCTCTGCTGCTGCCGGCCAGCTGCCGGCCAGCTGCTGGCCCCACCAGCTAAGGCTCCCGAGACCCGCCAACCACCTGCCTGCCCGCCAGCTCCCTCCGCTGCTGGGAGCTCTGGCCAGCGGATGGGACATGGCCCGGATGGTCACGGTGCTCTGTGGCAAGCCCCTAAATGCTCAAGGAACGCGGGTGCGTAGTTTGCGGTCAGGACCCAGCGGGAACTGCACCCCCAAGGCCCTCCCAGGCTCCGCACCGTCAATAGACTCCAGCTTGGCGGGGCTGGCGTAGGCTCTGAGGCGGAAGTCCTGCACCCAGCGTGCATTGCTGTCGTTCACGTCGACAAAGTCCATGGTCTTCCCCTGTGGGAGCCCAGAGGCCAAGGGTCAGCACCTCACCCCCTGCTTCTTGCACATGGAGGCTCCAGAAAACTCTGACAAGGGCTGGGACTGCTGGCAGCCACTCGGGACAAAGGCACCGTCAGCCCAGCCCCTCGGCCCCTGCTGGCCGCAGTCCCCGCCTGTAAACTGGAAGCAGGTGTCCCAGGCTCCTCTGGGGGGACTCTCAGGGCAGTGTCCCTGGGGTCCCGGCCCCTTAGGTCCCCCCAGGGATGATGTCACTCTCCTGGAGACAAGGGGGACTGGACTCACCCCGGGGGTGGCCACTTGCAAGTTGAAGGCAGCGCTGGCCAGCGTGAAGCAGTGGAGGAAGGACGGGGCCGACACGCCTGCAAGGAGACACAGCCCGCTGGGTTCGGGGCTTCTCCCGGCCTCGACCACCCTGGGGAGCAGCCCTTCACCCCACCTCACCCAGGGCCCATTCCGCACATGACTGGGGCAGCAGTTGTAGCTTCCTGACCCCCTCATCCCTGAAGGGGGTCTCTCTCTCCCCCCAGCCTGACCACTACAGGCGTTTTCCAGAAGGCAAACCCAAGTGTGATGTTCCCTAACACTCCATCACCAGGGACCGACACCCCCACACATCCACCGATTTCAGCCAGAGGGAGGCAGTGATAGAGGCCTGCGGCTCTGGAGCATGGGCCGCGGCCTGTGTCCGCGGGGAAGGGGGGTGCATGCAGGATGGGGCGGCGGGGCCCCTTCCCTCAAGGAGCTCCTGGCTCCTGTGCCCCCGCCCTCTTCTCTGCGACCAGGGAGAAGAAGGCTCCCGGTTGGGGCTGAGGCCCCATCACAGACACCTGCTTCTGAAGTCACGGGATCTGCATCCTTCCGCCTTTACTTTAACCAGGGGACTCCACCCCTGAACCTCACCTCGGACCTCATCTCTCTCCAGTCTAGGGGATCAGTACCTGCACACTGTACATAGTCTGCACATCTGGCAAAGGCAGTCTCCCCAATTCTGCCCGGTTCCTCCAGCCCCCTCTACTCCACCAGCTTTGGCCCAGGGCCCCCTGAAGGGCCTACTCATCATGCCCACAGAGCCCAGCACCCTTCAGAGCCATGCCCCCAACCCATGTCCTCAACATCCCTCTCGGGGGTCACACCCAGGCCGGCGCGACCCCTCCTCACCATTACCCTGCTCCCAGCAGTCACCCACGACTCCAGGACTGAACCCCACTCTCAGTGGCTCAGCCTTGACCTCTCCACGGGGTCTGGGTGCCCCTCAGTGTCTCCGTTCTGCGGGACAGCTCAGGGACCCCACCTGGGGCTCAGCACACTGCGACCCCGTGACCCGCTGTCCTTGCCTTCTCGCCCACTTGGGCAGCAGCTTAAGTCAGGCCGGAGGCAGGCTCCAGAGCAGGACCTCGGGACCCGCCTGGGCGCCCCGGCTCCCCGCCGAGCGATCTCCTCGCGGAGGCCGAGGCGCCGGGCGCCCCGCCCGCCGGCCCTGAGCACCCGAGGCCTCGGCCGAGAAGCGGCGCTCGTGGCGCGGGGCCCGGCCGCCCGGCTCCCCTCGCACTTTCACCCGGGACACAGCCGGGGGGCGCGGCCCGCGAACCGCAGGGCTCCGGAACAGTCCCCCACCGCGTCCCCGGGCGGCGGCCGGGCGCACTGGCCAGCCCGCAGCGAGCGCCACCGCGGGCCGCTCTCCACCGAAGCCCGGCTCGGGCGGGAGCGCTCGCGGTCCCGACCCCGCCCTCGCGGGCCTCACCTTCCGCGGCGCCGCTGGCCACGAGGAGGCAGGCGGGCCGGCTCGAGAGCCGCTCGGACGCCATGGCGGGTCTGCGGGGGGGGGGGGGAAGGCAGCACGACTGCGCGTGCGCGGGGCGGAGGGGCGCGTGCACGGGCGGCGGGGCGCGCGCCCGAGAGCGGTGACGCCCCGCGCGGCCTGGGGGCGGGGCTGAGCGTCTCTGGCCCCGCCTCCCACCTCGAGTCCGGGTCCGATTCCGGGTCAAGTCCGCCGCACGCCGCGAGCGCGCGTTTCCGGACCGCGTCCGCGGTCGTGGCCGCCGGGATCCGCAGAGAGGTCTGAGCTGGGCCGCTGGACCGCAGCTGTACGGAGCAGACTCCTAGCCCGACCACCGCTCGCGGTCGGGAACACGGTTCCTGCCCCTTCCGAAACCCAGGTCGGGGCCGCGGGCCAGCCTGCAAGGAATGGGTTCCGCGTGGCATTTGGCAACTTGCAGGACGGGGCAGCGGTGGTAGCATGCGGCCTCCCGGTCCCGAAGCCTCATTCTGGGTCTGGCAGTGGTGTGCCTCTCAGTGTCGGCCCCTGAGTCCAGTGGGGAGGACACCCGCAAGATGACCTGTCAGGGCGATTGAGGTGTCCCCTGGGTGGGCTGGGAGCCTCACCCCTTCCTGAGCAGGTTCTCATACCAGGGAGGGCTCCTGCCCTCACGTGGGAGGGGGCAGCGGTGAGGAGGCGCCTGTTACTGAGGCTGGCCCTGAGGCCAACACCTGGGCCGGGTGGCTCACTGCACCTGGGCATGATGGTGGGCGCTGCAGGAGGAGTGACGGGCAGGTGTCTGCTCCTCTGAGGGCAGGCGCAGGACCAGAAGGGCCAGCAGCCCAGCCCAGGCCAGGTGACTGTCTCCTGGTCCATCCCTCAGTCTAGAGGCGAGAAGAAGGGGCTCCCCCTTCAGAGCCCCCCGCCCCATCCTGCTGAGCCCCCTCCCACAGTCTTTGCCCCGGGTCACACCTGAGGTGTCAGCTCACCTGCCTCCCCCTGGGCAGCACCTACACGCTATGCAAGTTCCCGATCATCGGACAGTGAGTGCCCAGTGGAGCAGGAGGCAGGGGAGGCCTGGGGGCCGGGCTCTGCTACTGGGCTGTGGCGCGGTTGCACCAGGGCTCCTGCAGTTGTTTGGGCCCCTGAGGCACAGAGTACCTGGGGACCAGAGGTCATTTAAGTTTTCCTGCAGCAGCGTTTCATTCCTGTCCCGAGAACCTGCTTGCCCTGGACGCCAAGAACAGGTGACTGGGGGGCCACTTCTGGGGGACTTTCTGCCCAGTGGGGCTGGCCAGTGCCTCAGGTCTCCTCTGCTGTCTCCCCTGGCAACTTCCTCTTTTCAAAGTATATCTGAGCCTTTCCCTGGGAGCCATTTCACTTCCTATTTCTATCTCCTGAATGCTGGACCCCACCTCTCTGCCCATCAAACTCCTAACCATCCCTCAAAGCCCATGGGCACCAAGGCACTGTCTACCCAGTACTCCCTTTCTGAGAACACCCCATGCAAGGACTGCCCTGAGTGCCCCTTTATCTCAATCGGCCTGCTGGGTGGACCTCCCATCTAGGTACTTGGGGTTGAGGCTCTCTCAGGGAGGGTGTGTCATGGGCAGCCCAACTTCCCAGACAGGCAGCAGAGGGGCCCAGGTCCCGGGCCAGGAAGCATCCCTCTCCCCATCAGGGCTCAAGCTTCTCAGCTCTGGGCTCTCTTTTGGCCGAGGTTGGGCTGGGAGGCATCCATAGACTTAGATCCCAAGTACCTGTGTGTTGTGCTGCAACGGCCCCTAAACCTAGGCCTGCCGAGGCCATTGCTGCCGGCTGGGCACAGGGTCCCTGCACCTGGAGCAGAAGCATCGGCAGGACTGTTGAGAACGCGCAGACGCTGGTTCCACTGCTGCCCCCAGGCTGACAGTGCCTGGCCAGCAGCTGTCAGGCAGTGGCGTTTTGTGGCCTGGAGTGGGGTGATGCGACAGGGAGGCAGGCCCTGCCCCAGTCTGGCCTATCCCAGGGCCGAGGACATCAGGACAGGGAGCGACAGAGGTCTGGGGGGTCCAGAGGAGCGTCTGAAGGGGATTTCCCGCAAACACACCTCCAGATCCCACAGAGCTGGACGGGGTGCCAGCGTGGGCCCCAGGGGCATCTCCTGAGCGCTCTCTGCAACACAGCAGGTGTGCGCTGCCCTCCAGCCAGGACAGGGGCTGCTCTCGGGGTGCAGGTGGCGGCATGGGGCTCTTGTCTGCTCAGTGGCCCTCCGATAGCCAGCGCGGCTCCACTGGCTGAAGGTCCCAGACAGAAGCACAGGCAGGGCGGTGTCAGTCACTGGGATGCCAGGAGCCTCTGCCTGCCTCGCCCTGTTACCTCCCTGAGGGCAGGGAGCTGTGGCCAGGGCGGGGCTAAAGGCCCTGGAGTCCAGGCCCCACTCGGCATCCACGGGAGGGTCCAGAGCAGCGGGTCACCGGCCAGCTCTGCCCTCCCCAGGCCTCCACCACTCTGCCCTGGTGGAGGAAAAGAGGTTCTGGAGGCCCCTACCTGGCCTGAAGCACTGGACTGCCCCTCCCCCGGGTGCACCAAGAATGAGGTCCCAGGTGGGTCCCCAGAAGGGAGCTGCACACTCTTGGGGGAGGAGAGGGTGCTAGAGAGGAAAGCAAACTGGACTCCCATACACACCTTCTGCATCCCCGTACAGTGACCCCACGTGTGACCCAGCTTACCCTGGCGGCCCTGCCATGGGGCCTCTGGCCCTAGACATGCTGCTACTGTCTGAGTTCTCCTGGCTTTCAGATGTCCTTGTAAGCCTGCATGGGGTTTACAGTGTGAACTTCTTATATACTGAGCACTTTTTATATCTGGTATTTTGTTTAGACCTCAAAAGTGGTACTGTAGTAAAGGTCATTGAAGTCAGCCAGGGCTTCCCTGGCGACTCAGCTAGTAAAGATCCACCTGCATTGCAGGAGACCTGAGTTCGATCCCTGGATTGGGAAGATCTCCTGGAGAAGGGGAAGGCTACCCGCTTCAGTATTCTGGCCTGGAGATTTCCAGGGACTATATAGTCCATGGGGTTGCAAGGAGGACACAACTGAGTGACTTTCATTTTCACTGGGCGCCCCCAAGAGGTTTCATTTTTCATCATTTTGGAAGCATCCCTACCTTCCTAAAGCTTAGGCATGCTATGAACCAGAAGCTGAGGGGCTTCCCTGGTGGCCCAGTGGCGAGAATCCACCTCGCGACACAGGGGATGCCAGTTTGGTTGCTGGTCCGGGAAGACCACACGTCACGCGGCAACTAAGCCCGCAAGCCACAGCTACTGAGACCCGCATGGGCTGGGAACTGTGCTCAGATACAAGAGAAGCCGCTGCAACTGGAAGCCCGCTCACCACAGCGAAGAGAGCAGCTCCCACTCACCGCAACTAGAGAAAGCCCACGCACAGCAGCAAAGACCCAGCACAGCCATAAACACATAAATAATTGTTTTTAAAAAAGCTGAGCCTCAGAACCCTCATGGCACCCTGGGGACCTCAGCTGCCCCATTCTAACATTCCCTGGAAGGGGCCACCAGTAACAGCATGCGTGGAAATTCAGAAGAAATAAGGGAAGAAGAGAAACATAGCATCCCTGAAGCTGAGATGCTGTTTCTTTTAGTGAAAATGAAAATCACTCAGCTGTGTCCTCTTTGTGACCCCATGGACTTCCATGGGATTCTCCAGGCGAAATACTGTGTAGCCTTTCTCTTCTCCAGGGGATCTTCCCCACCCAGGGATTGAACACCAGGTCCCCCACATTGCAGATGGAAGCCAGAGAAGATTACAAACTAGTATCACAAAAGTACAGTGTGGCCTTGAGGCAGGTGCAGGCAGACACAGGCTCAGGAAAGACCCTGGCAGTGTGCAAAGTGGCAGCAGGAGCCAGTCACCTAGGGACTGAGGGGGACCCTTCACGGCCTGATCCTGGCCCATGTCATCCCTGGGGGGAGAGAAATACCACGAGCTCCTCGGCTTAGTCCCCACGAAACCTGAGGTTCAGATGGGTTAAAGGCCTCGCTGTGAGTAAATGCCAAGAGTGTTAGATTAGAAAAGATTCCAGAAGGTTAGACAGTAAAGGGATCAACGGTTATGCATGATAACTTGAGATTTGGGAACTTCTAGACACAGGAAACAGATGCAAGCCAGCCACTGAATACAGATAAGTGCCATTTGGCAAAGGCTTGGAATATGAGACACATAAAGAAATGCACGCAGGAGCGCCCTGTGGTCAAGTGGTTAGAGCTCTGCGCTTTCACTGCCTCGGCCAGGGTTCAATCCTTGTCAACCTTTGGTCGGGGAACTAAGATCTCACAGGCCGTGCAGCCCGACCAAAAAAAAAAAATCCTCCAAATAAATAAGAAGAAGGCCTCTCATCCGCAGAAAAACAGATAAATGGCACCAACAGAAAAATCAGAAAAGGCACAGCCCAGATAGCCAAGAAGTTAGTAAACAGTAGCAGTTGGCTCTGTGCAGACGGAATGACCCAAGGTGGCCCTGATCAGATGGGCTGTCAACCTCGAGGGCTTTGCCCACTCCCGTGTCGCTGGGCAAGTGGCAGCTTTTCACCCGGCCACCCCACCTCTGAGCAGGTCCCCGAGTGAACTGTGTGCTGGGCCCACAGTCGCGGCAGCCGACAAGTGGAGGCAACTCAGCGTTCATCAGCAAATGATGGATACACAAAATGTGGTCCACGCATAGGGTGGGACTTAAAAGGAAGGAAATCCTGACACAGGCTACAGCATGGATGACCCTGGAGGACATGATGCTCAGAGAAATAAGCCAGACACAGAAGGACAAATCCTGTCTGACTCCATTCACCTGAGGTCGCCAGAGGCGTCACCCATAGGGACAGAATGAGCAGGTGTTTAACTGGGACTGAGGGTCAGTTTGGGAAGAGGAATCGTTTCCGAGGGCCGATGGGGTGACGCTCCCACAATGTGGAGGTGCTCAGTGCCCGGGACCTGTGCACCCACAGGGTTAAGATAAAACGGGGGTCACAGTGGAAACAGTGGCTGACTTTATTTTTAGGGGGCTCCAAAATCACTGCAGATGGTGACTGCAGCCATGAAATTAAAAGATGCTTACTCCTTGGAAGGAAAGTTATGACCAGCCTAGAAGGCATATTAAAAAGCAGAGACATTACTCTGCCAATAAAGGCCTGTCTCATCGAGGCTATGGTTTTTCCAGGAGTAATGTATGGATGTGAGAGTTGGACTAAGAAAGCTGAGTGCCTAAGAATTCATGCTTTTGAACTGTGGTGTTGGAGAAGACTCAAGAGTCCCTTGGACTGCAAGGAGGATCCAACCAGTCCATCCTAAAGAAGATCAGTCCTGGGTGTTCATTGGAAGGACTGATGCTGAAGCTGAAACTCCAATACTTTGGCCACCTGATGTGAAGAGCTGACTTATTAGAAAAGACCCTGATGCTGGGAAAGATTGAAGCCAGAAGGAGAAGGGGACGACAAAGGAAGAGATGGTTGGATGGCATCACTGACTCAATGGACATGAGTTTGGGTAAACTCTGGGAATTGGTAATGGACAGGGAGGCCTGGTGTGCTACAGTCCATGGGGTCGCAAAGAGTCGGACATGACTGAGTGACTGAACTGAACTGACTGAAGAATCTGCCTGCCAACGCAGGGACACAGCTTTGGTCCCTGGTGCGGTTACACCTGACTCAGCCTGTGGCCACGCCTGCTGAGCCCGCGCTGAAACCAGAAGCCACTGCACCGCAGCTAGGGAGCAGCCCCACTCGCCACACCTAGGGAAGGCCCGTGTGCAGCAGTGAAGGCCAGCGCAAAGATAAAAAAGGAAAACTAATAGAAAACTGAGGCAGGGCCCCGAGAGAGTCATCGTGTCCGGAGGGCCAGACCCTTAGCTCCTGGCTATGGGGACAGAACTCACCTTCACAGCCACCCCCATCCTGCCCCGAGTCTCCACAACGGCAGGAGACTTTTTTTCTTCTTTTTTTGCATTTAAGGTGCAAGCGGAACAGAGGGAGCGGGAGAGGGGACCAGCTGGCTGGAGAGGGATTCGTGGGCAGCTGCAGGGCCTGTGGACAGGCGGGCTGGAGGCTGTAGCCATGGGCTCCGGTGCCTCCCTCGGTGGCTGGGCCTGGGCCAGGTGGTTCAGGGCGAGGGGTGCGTGCCCCAGGGAAGCGCCCCAGGTTTGTGTGGGCCTGAGGTGTGGGTGCACAGCCGGGGGTGGGTACCCGGAGAGGAAGCCCAGCAGCTTTAGGAGGCCCGTGGGGGGAGTGACCCAGGCTGACAAAGGCAGAGAAACTTCCGGAGCCCGGGGGTGGGGAGCCTTGCTCCCAGGAAGCCCTCACTCCGAAGACCCCCAGTTGGACGCCTGGCCAGGTCGGCTCAGGGGAGGATGGCGGGAGGAGGGACCCTAAGCCGTACAGCGGCCTCCTCCCCCGCCGCCTGGGGATGGGAGCTTGCTGCAGAGGGGGGCACAGAGGCCCAGCGGGGGGCATGGCCCCCTCCCCCGACACAGCTCCAGGCCAGTCAGCCCCGCGCGGTGGTGCGGTGGCCCAAGGTCCGGGCCGGGGGTGGGTCCTGCAAGCTGGGCCTGGGTCATCTAGGGCCAGGGCTGACAGGAAGGCCGGGCCGCAGCCATCTGGGTAGGGCCGGGCCTGGGCAGAGCCACAGGTGGAACACACCCGGGTCAAGGGCACCAGGTGGTGGGAGGGGCTGGGGCGGGGCACCAGGGGGCCCTGGCCCTCCCCGGAAAGCCTGCGGTGTGGATAGGTGACCCCCCACACCCAGACAGGCTGCCCCGCCTCTCCCGACCGCGTGCAGTTGAGGACGCCAGCCCAGTCTTTAGATAACAGTTTATTTCAAACTGACCTCCACTCAGGCCCAGGGTTCCAGTGGCCAGCTGGTCAGGCAAGGGCACATCGGGCTCCCAGTGCCCACTGCCACCAAGACATGCTCCCAGCAGAGCGCAGTCTCCCTGCAGGCTCGACGGGGCTGTGGCCGAGGGTGGTGGTTGCTTGCCCAGCACTTCTATTCAACCTGTTATTGCATTTATACGCTTCTTAGACCCTCAAGGACCCTGGGTGGGCAGGAGGGGCCGTCTGCAGGCGCTGGGCGGCACGGCTGCCTCCCCGCCAGGCTCTCACTTGCCCCCAGGACAACCGCCGCAGAATGGGGAGGGGTTCAGGGCGGGAAGCGTAGGGCCCAGCTTCAGGGGCCGCCTGGGTTCCAGCCAGAAGGTAAACTTCAAGAGCGCCTCTGACACCAGCCTGTGAGCTTTCTGTCCACCCAGCCGGGGCTCAAGCGAGCAGGCAGGAGGCAGGGAAACTCAGCTAATGGGATCACCCACCTTGGATCAGTCCACTGAGGCTGCCCACCCAGAGGAACCCCCATCCTGGCTACACGCAAAGAGCAGAAATGGGACAAACAGCCACACCCTTTAATGTCCCCAGGCTGGCTGGACCCAGCTCAGAATCCATCCCAGGCCCCTGCCCAGCCCTGCTACCCTGGGGGTTCATCAGGAGCTGCTGCCAGGAAGACCACAGGACCACTGGGGCCCTTGGCACAGGCTGGCACACTTGGGCAGGCAGGCCACCTTCAGAGCCCGCTTCTCTGTCCGTCTGCCAGTGCCCGGGTCCACACAGAGCCCCCACCCCGTGTCAGGGACCCACCCGCAGAGCCTGGGCTCCTTCTGCCCTTGGGTTCAGAGGGGTAAGTGCTGGGGACCGCTTGAGGGGGCTGGGTCTCCACCGCTGTCGGGGCCTGTCCACCTCTCTCTCCCTCTGCTTGTATGTGGGGGACACAGTATAGGTATTACATATGTATAGATAGCGGTGTGTGAATTCGGCATGCACTAGACTCCCAAGGTCTGTACAGGATGTGGCTGTGCCCAAGCTGGCCACCGGCCATCATTTTTTTCGGACCAGGAAGGCAACCCCAAGAATCAGGGCTGCAGCAGCCACAGCCACGCCCCCGGCCACCAGCAGTGGGGTCAAGTTCTCGAAAGGGCAGGGCCCTCGGCCACTGGGGCCCCCACCGGGGGCCTCGCCCTCCTCAGCCCCATCCCCAGGGCCCTTGGGCTCGGGGGCCGCGTCAGGGGCGCTGGGGGCCGTGGGGGCTGGCTTCAGGTTGCTGTGGTTGTTGAGAAGGGCCGGGTCTGCCTTGGCCGGGGTCTTCTTGGCAGGTGGCGGCGTGGGGGCTGCCGGCGGCTCCTGCTTCTCCGCCTGGGCCTCCTTCTTCCCTGGCTTAGAGGACGGGGCCTTCCCGTCCATGGCGGCAGGGGCTCGGGCCTCGGCCGCGGCCTTAGTGTCGGCCTTGGGGCTGTTGGTCGGCTTCCCTCTGGACTCCATGCTGGGTGTATGGGCGGGCTGTGCAGGGTATGCGGGGGCAGGCAGGCGTCTGAACCACGGCAGCTCAGGACAGTTCACCCCTGGGCATCCTATGGACCTGGGGGGGAGACCCGATGAGACTGGTGTCCTGTGCAGAGACCCGCTCAGCTCTCTGGACCCTCCTCTCCCGAGGCTCAGCCTCCAACTGGCCTCAGCCACCTCCTGAGAAGCCTCTCCGAGCACACAGGTAGCTGCTGTGGGCCCCCTTTGGGCTGGGGTGTTGGGATGAGACCTGCTAGAGGCTTTAGTTCCCTCATCTGTGAAATGGTCTTGCCCACGCATGTCCTGTGTCCATCATGTCAGCCCATAGTGGGGAGGTCCTGACCGGGAAGAGAGCACCCACCCAGACCCGAGGAGGGTGTGTGGCTGGGGAGGTGGCTGGCACCCCATGGGTCTGGCCAGAACTGACCGTGTACCCTTCTTGGGGCTGGGTGGGCTCGGGGTGGGAGGGCAGCGTGGGAACCCAGAGTCTGGGCTTTCAGGCACATGGGGTCATAATGGGCCCAAGGTCACCAGGACCCTGATCGGACAAAGCCAGGGTGTCTCCCCAGAGGCTGGAGAAGCCAGTGGGAGGGCAGCGACAGGCCTGGGCTCCCAGCCGGTCATGGACCCCCCTCTCAGCGCCCACCCCAGGACCAGCCTTGCCTGCTCCAGCTTCACAGCGGGGATCCCTTTCTGACCCTGAGGTCATGCCTGCCTCTGGGGGAGGAAGTCCTTGGGGTGAGCCTGGGGTGGGCACCCCAAAGGCAGGGCCAGGCAGAGACTGGGCGCTCTGGGCAGTAGGGAAGGCCTGGCCCTGATCCACAGAGTCGGGCGTGGGGCAGGGGGCTGGTGGCCTCACCACTCTGGACCCGTCTTCCCTCCCGGGAGCAGACCCCGCTGTCCGCAGCTCCTCTGGGAGGCTGAGGAACTCCACCTGCGCCTGCCGGGGGAGGGAGCCTGTGTGGGAGGCATCGGCCCAGGACCCCACCCTGGCAATGCACACTGACACAGTGAAGGTCGCCTGAAGGTCACGCGTGGGAACGGGGGTGTCCTGGGGAGGACTGTCCCACTTCCAGGGAACCCAAGAGCCCCTCACCCCTGTCATTCTGGAGGGGCACCCCGCTGCTGGGCATCAAGTTCCCAAAGGGCAGGTGGTCCAGGCTCCCCCTCCCCCAGACCCTTGGTTATTTTGGGCTCATATTGACGTCACCGGCTGCCCCTCCCCCTCCAGGCGGCTGCGCCCAGGAGAGCAGGGGGCCCCGGAGCGCCCCCGGTGACCTTCATAGCGGAGAACCGTCGCTCTGTCCAGGGGCCCCGCTCCCCGCTCCCGCCCCAGATCCCGGGCCGCCGAGTCCCCGCCGCCTTACGCTGCTGCTCGCGGCGCTCCCACCTCAGGGCCGCGAGCTCTCTGCGGGACCACGGCCGACCTGACGAACGGCGGCGGGCGGCGGCTGCGGATGCAAGAACTGGGAGTTTCCCACAATGCTCTGCTCCCGGCGCAGGAAGCGGGGCGGGGACCGCATCAGCACGGGCTCCGCCCACCTGCTCGTGGTCACCACAGCGCCCCGGAGCGGCCGGGACCTCTGGGGCCCCCAAACCCAGCTCCGCTTTTGATCCGAAGGGTGGCTTAGCGTCAAGAAGGTGAGCGGCTGAGGCTGGCTTTCTTGCATCCCCATCAGACCTCGAGGGAGTCAAGAGGTCATTCTAACCAGGCTCCGCTACAGCCAGTGTGCCAATCATGGCTGGGCAGGCGGACTCAGGACGGCAGGGGGAGGGGAGCCAGGTACCACACGAGGGGGACGCCCTTCACCCCCAAGAGTCTAGGAGAAGAGACATCTACTTAGAATATTTATTTATCTTCTTACAGGACAAGACACAAAAAGTTACAACTTCTTAAAACTCTTCAAAGGAAAAAAATATAATTCTGTAAGCAGCAGCAGCAGCTTCCAAGGTACAGATGTGACGGGAGAGAGCAGCTCCCAGGAACAACCGTGAACTGGGGGGCCCAGGCCTGAGCCCCAGGTAGTGTCACTGGGAAGGGGGCTCCGGGGAGGGGCCCAGGGGTGGGGGACACAGCACCGCCACATCAGATCAATCACCAACACGACCACGTGGCTAGGGGCGGGGCAGGTCAGGACGAGCTGCCTCAGTTCACAACACCGAGGGCCGGGGAGGGCGGAGCTTTACTAAGTGTGGTCAGGGGCCTTAAGCAGAGGCCCGGAGAGCAGGCTAGGCCCGGGGAAGACGGGAGGGGCTGCTCCTGGTGCCCCCCAGAAGATGCTCCCGGGCTCCATACTGGTCCTCATGCCTGCCCTCCCCTCTGGCCCACCCGGCCCTGGAGGGGGCGTGGCTTCAGAAGTAGGGGCGGGCGGAGACAGATTCCTGGACGGGGTCACTGGGGAGTCAAGGGCACACACCCATGTGCTCACACACTCCTGCACGCACACACACACACACACACACACACACACACTGCCTGGCCACATGGGGACGGCTGGAGCCCCCCACAGCAGAGGGCGGCCGCCACCCGCCCCCAACATTCTCTCTCTCTCACCTACACACACACCTCACATGGGCTGGGTCCCCAGCTGGGGACGGGGGCTGGGTCCCACAGTGGGGGCGGGGGACCTGTCCTGGGAGTCAGCACTCAGGGCCACCCCCCGTCTAGGATTCCTGGCTCAATATGGGGGGCAGGAGAGCCCGATCCTCCTGCAAGGCTGGCCAAGGCAAGAGAACAGCAGCAGGGGAGGCTGGACGGACAGACGGAGGGGTGGACAGAGCCGCTTGTGCTCGGCAAGTTAATAAATAGGTTTGTGCGGGGTCCCCTCTGTGGACTAGGGGCCAAGCCTCGGGGACAGGAGCTGGTAGACTGGAGGGGAGGGTCCAGCTTGCCCAGCCCAGGCTGGGGGCCCCCAGTCCAGAGACCAGCTCTATCCCTGGGGGTTGTTCAGACTGGGGCAAAGGTGGGCAGGGCTGGCTCCAGGAATGTAATGGTTTCGGCCTTTTCTAAGTAAGTAAGACGTTGATCCCGGGGGTTGTGTAGGCAGGACCCCGCCAGGCACGCGTGTGCACACCTGCACTCCCCCTCTCCCCACCCCCACCCATCCGGGTGGGGAGAGACTCTCGTGCTTTCCCCGGTGGGGGGGCTGCCTGCCTCGGCCCCCTCTCTGGTCCTGCTTGACTGGAGGGCGAGGGGCGGCTGCTGGGCTCAGGGCTGGACGCGTGGCAGCCCCAGCAGGGTCTCAGCGATGCCCAGGAAGTAGACCACTTGAGCGATGCCGAACAGCGGGGCGATGACCAGGGCGCGGCAGTAAGCGCCCTTCAGGAAGGCAGAGGGGCCCTCGTTCCGCAGGATCTTCCTGCAGGGAGATGGGGGGCGGTCAGAGCCATGGCGCTCGGGCTGCCCTGCCCTCCCCGCCCCTCGGGGCTCGCCCACCTGGCACAGTCCAGGAATCCCGAGTAGGTGTCCTCGTTGATGCCACGCTGCAGCGACTGGAGCCGGGTCTTCACCACTGCAAGGGGCACGCGGGTCAGCGTGGGCCCTCAGCCTGGACCCACCCCCAGCCCCGCCCTGCCCCAAGCTGGGCACCGACCGTCACAGGGGTTGACGGCCACGGCGGCCGCACTCCCAGCCACGCAGCCGGCCAGGAAGGACACGTAGAAAGGCGACTTGTCCCCGGATGCTGGCCGGCCCAGCTCGTTCAGGTTGGCGAAGAGGGGGAAGTAGACGATGGAGAAGGGGACATCCCTGTGGGGGGACCGCGGGGTGACTGGCTGGGATGCGTGGGGCAGACGGGTGGATGGGTGGGCCTCCCCTCGCCCTGCCTGCCCCCCACCTGAGCAGCGTGGCCCCCAGGCCCTTGTAGAGGCCAGCGATGCCGCGGCTCCGCAGCAGGTCCCGGGTCAGCTGCGTGGCTGTGGGGCGGGGGGCGGCTGGAGCCTCCACCGAGGGCTGGCCACTCCCCTGGCCTGAGAGCTGGGCCTGGGCGGACAGGATCTTCCTCTGGGCAGCTGGGGAGAAAGGGGGCGGCCTGCTGGTCTCCCTCCAAGCACAGAGTGGGGGCGGGGATGGGGTCCAGCTGGTGTCCCACCATGCCCCACCTCCCCCACACCCTCACCGAGGCGGCCCGCGTCCTGGAGCTGGATCTTCAGCATCTCCATGGGGGTGGTCACGATCACCTGGCAGGTGCCTGCCCCGCAGCCCGCCAGCATCTCCTTAAACAGGGTCAACTTCTGCCTGCAGTAAAGAGGGTGGGGCTGCAAGGCAGAGTCAGAGGACCCTGCGGCTGGGGGACGTGAAGGGGGTGGGACCAGTGAAGACACAGGCAGCTCCCCCCACCCGCCCTCCAGTAACAGGCACCGAGCCCGAGAGACAGCCGGCTCACAGCGGGGCCAGGGACGGGCTGAGGACTGTTCTCAGCAAACAAAACTGGAGGCGGAGTGGGCGGTTCAAGTGCTCCGTGGGGACTATTGCCCTTTCAGCTGCACCCTCAGGTGATAGGGAAAACTGGCCAGTGCCCCCCAAATCTCAGCCTACAAGGGGCAGCAGGCAATGGCTAGGGGCCAAGGACCCCTGGGGCCTGAGTACTGCGGATTCAGCATCGGAGGAGGAGGTGGAGGAAGAAGCCCTGCAGGTTGGGTGAGGGGCCCCCAGGACGACCTAGCTTTTGTCCTCTGGAGGCACAGCTCCCCCTCCCTTCGTGACTGTGGCCCCCAGCAGTCAACCGAGCCCCTCACCCGTCCTTGGAGAGCTGGTATCGGAAGAAGTCATTGGCTGCCAGCTTGATGGCCTTCTCGGGGGTGACGAGGGTCAGATTCACGGCAGCTCCTGCGTGGCGCGCGGATGGGTCAGTAGCTGGGGCCGGGAGGCTCTCAGCGGGCACTCGCCTCAGTTGGCAGAGCCATCCCCCCGCCTAGCGGCTCCTCCTCCAGGTGACCCTCCCGGTCCAGTGGGTGGGCCTTCGTGAGGAACACGCCCCCTGCCGTATAGAGGTGGGGGGCCTGGGCGGGGAGAGGGGGGCGCATCCAGCTTGGGGTGGGCCAGAGAGCTGAGGAGGCCCTCTCTGTGTGAGGACTCCGCTGCACAGCGTCTGGGCAAATCCAGGCTTGGTGGTGTCTCCTAAGCAGCTTTGCAGTCAGGCCCCGCCCCCCCCCCAGTGTCCTGGCACAGACAGGGTCCTGCCTGTCCCGGGAGGCGGCGAGGCCGCTGCGATGGACACACAGGTCCCGCCATGCTGGGTGCTGGCAGCGGTGGAGGACGGGGCTGAGTGCTGCCCTTCCCCACCCCACACCCCGTGCAGGTGCAGCCAGCCCCCACGGGGCACGTCCCCACCGTCACACCAGGCCCTCCCGCCCCCTGCCCAGCCTCACCGCGGTACATCCCGAAGTAGCCCTCTGAGCGGATGGTCTTGATGAGGCAGTCGGACCTGCAGCCCCGGGGGGGAGGAGTGAGCCGGGGGCAGCCAGGGTCCAGCTGATCCAGGCAGGAGCGCCCCCAGGCCTGTCCTCCCCCCACCCCAGCCCGCCAGCTCACATGCTGGTGTACACGCGCTGGCCATTCTGCTGGTTCTGCAGCCTCGTCTTGGCCAGGTCGATGGGGAACACGCAGGTGACCCCAATCAGGCCGGCGATGCCGCCATTGATGAGCTTGGCTGGCAGGCTGCGTGGGCAGATGGAGGTCAGGCGGCCTCCTCGGCCATAGGTCGGCAGGGAGGGAGGGCAGGGTAGGGTGAGGCTGGGCTGGGTTCTGACCTGATCTGCTTATCGGCCATTTAACTCAGGAGCACCCAGGTAGGAGCCGCGGAGCGGGATGCCAGACAGTGGGGGAGGGAGCGCAGGGCGGAGGCGGGTCCTCTGCTTTCAAGGGTGTTTCCAAACCAGAGCTTCTGTCCTAGGAGAGAGGGGACTGCAATCAGCGGGGGTGGGCAGACAGGAGAGGCACACCAGAGGAACAGGCTTCCCCATCTCCCTCCCAGGTCCCCCACAGGGGCTCCGAGCGGCTCCCCCAGGTCCCCAACCCCACTCGGGTCGGCCACATGTTGTGGGCTCGCAGCGTGCCATGAGGCCCACCACCTGGCCCCATCCCTGGGCCACCTGGTTTCCTCTCAAGATCCCCCACCAGCGCGTCCTCCCAGCTGGCCTTGCTCACGCTCACGTGCAAGGAGCCCTTTAAAGGGCCAGGCGCCTCCTCCCCTGGGCTGGGCTGTACCAACCCCATTCTCGAGCAGCCTGCTCTGTCAGGATGGGGGTGAGAGAGCCCCAGGGCCCCCGCGGGGCTCAGCTCACAGCTGCCCAGGTAGATGCGGCCAGCGCAGGTGCAGACCCTGCTCCGTGGCAAGTCCAGGCTGGAGCCCCAGACCACCGCTCCCCTGGAAGAAGCAACCAAACCACAGCCAGCCCTGTGCCCACCCTCCCAGGAACTTCACCCCTGACTGCCCCCTCCCTCGCAAACACACACGCCCAAGGAGGGCGGGGGATGGCGGCGGAGCCCCCCCCCAAGGAGGGCGGGGGCTGGCTAACCCTCTGAGGCTCCCTGTGTCTGGTCCACCACCTATTCCGGGGGGGCAGGCCCAGGAGGCCCCTCTCTCTAGGGGCAGGGCTGGGGACCCACAGCCAGCCCCAGGGGCCTCCTGCGGGGGGCGCCCCCCAGCCCGCGCCGAGACCAGCTGTCCCTGCCTCGCACCCGCCGCGCCGCTACTCGGGTCACACGGCTGGCTCACACCTGCCGTCGCTCGCGGACCGGTGACCTTCACCCCCGCTTCCCCGGGTCGGGCGGCCCCCTGCCCCCTCGGCAGCCCGCCGCCCCCGCCGTGGTCCCGCTCACCCCGGGCACGCAGGACCGGCTCCTCCACTGCTCCTCCTGGAGACTCCAGCCCGCGGGCGGGCGGGCGGGGGAGGGCCAGCGGCCGGGGGCGGTGCCGGCGGCGGGGATTGGCTGCGGGGCGGGGCGGGGCGGGGCGGGTCTGGGGGGCGGGGGGCGACTTTCTCTTTCAGTTTGGGCGGGATGAGGCGCCCTGCCGCCGCGGGAGAAAGGATGAGAAGGGGGTGTGACAGCTTCTGGGAGGCTTGGGCTGGCCTCCGAGCCCCCTTCAGCCCGTGAGGCAGCGGGTCTGACGGGCTAACCCAGACAAGCCACGCAGCCGGTTCGAGGGGCCCCAGCCCGCGGCTACCGTGCACCCAGCTGCTCCTCCGCGGCCAGCAGGCGGGCTCTGGTTAGGGCCCTGGGACCCCAGGAATGGGGCTCTCTCTGTGCCCGGGCACAGGGAATCTGCAGCTGTGGGGTGGAGATGGGCTGTGCCCACCTGTGTCTGCGGACCGTGTGTCTTCTGGGAGGTGCATTTCAGGGAAAACTCATGCAGGAGCGGAGAAGACACGCTTGTCTGCTGCAAAGGCCAGGGGGTGGCTGGATCACAGAGACCCACCGGCTGCCACCCACACTCCCAAAGCCCTCTGCCCCCCAGATGCCTCCCACCCCACTTACCCAGAGCCTCCGTGCCCCAGTCTCAGAGAAGAGCCTGACCTCTGCACTTCAACCTGACTCTCTCTCCCCACCCCCACTCCCCAGGTGCAAACGCCACAGCCGATTGTTGTCCCCGACCCTTGGGGACAAGGTCCATACTCTGCCCTCTTGGACCTGAGCAAGCCCACCAGACCCCACCCCCTGTCCAGGGTAAGGGACACCTGGATGCTGGGGTCCCGGAAGTCGGACAGACTCTCCAAGGTGGGGAGGGGAGCAGCTGTCCCCGGAATAGAGGCAGGCCTGGAGATCCGAGCCTGAAACCGTCAGCCCTGGGTCCCACTCTGCACGCTGGGATGGGGGAGACGCTTTAGAACCGAGTAGTGTGGGGAGGGGCTCTGCCAGGGGAGAACTGGCAAGGGGTCCTCTGGACCAGGAAACCTCCTTTTCCTGTCCTCACTCAGTGGTTCCTACCACCTGCTCATGAGAGCTCGCTCGGAGCGCCCTCCCCTTGCACCCCAGGTTGCCATAGAGACCCGGCAGCCCCAGCCAGGCCTGAGGCCCCGGGCTGTCAGCCCTCCCTGTCCCCCCTGGCTCCCGCAGCGTCCTCAACCGGGGTTGCAGGCGAACTCTGAGCTGAGCTGTGACAGCTCAGCTCAGAGGCCACCCGCAGGATCATGCTGCTGCCTCCAGGCCCCCCAGGAAGTAAAATCTGCCACGAAAGAAGCCCCTGGACTCCCTCACCCCCAAGAAATGAAAAGGCTGTGAGGCTCCAAGTCTGCTGCTGGCCCTTCCCTCCCCATTCATCCCTCCCCGCCCCTTGCCCCGAGGAGGCACTTTCGGTCCCAACGGCTGGAGGGGCGCCAACTCGGCGACAAAGGAGGCGCGGAGTGGGGGCTCAGGGCTGCGACTGGAAGCCCGGCTCAACTCGCCGTCCAGCTGGAAGAAGTCCCCATGGGGCCCGGATCGCCATGCTGAAGCCCGCCAGGCGATGGCGACTTCAGGCACCCACGTGTCCACGTACATCCCGCAGGGCCCCACGTGAGTGTCCCCCACGGCCCGGCTCGTTCCTTGGGGACTAGCCTCCGTCTCCCGACCGGCGAGGACACGTGTGCGCGGGGAGCGCGCCCGGCACCGCCCGGGGCCCGGCCTCCCACACTCCGGCGGCAGCGGATCCGAGCATCCGCCGGCGCGGGCTCCGCAGAAACCGCCTCGTCCGGGCAGATGTCACTTCCCACAGCTGCCGTGGTGCCCCTGGCCCCCGCGGCCGGGCTGCACTCGGGTGGGCTCAGCGGAAGGAGCCGCCAGGCGGGCACTCACCGCGCGCTCTGCCGCCGCCGCCGCCGCCTCTGCCGCCGCGCTGGCCTCCCCGCCTCGCCGCGCGCCCGGCTGCACCTAAGCGCGGGGGCGCGTCCGCTCGGCGCCGCGCGCGCTCCGCCCCCGGCCGGCGGCTGGCTCGCTGACTCCGGCTCCCCCTCCTGGCCGCTACGGCCACTGCGCTCGGCAGGCCCCGGTCCGGCGCCAGCCCGCGCTCTAGGTCTCCAAGGGTTTTCACTGGGCGTTCGACCTCCCCTCGGGTGCATAGGCCAGGGACTACTCCCGTCGGGCCAGCGGATGGAGGGTGCGCTGGGACGAAGTGTCCCTAAGGGAGGAGCCGTGCGAACTCAATTGGCCAAGCATCAGATCCCCAACCAAAAGGCAGATGTGCAATCCCGCACAGGACCGACTGTATTCATGGGGCAGCAGCTGTTAACTTTGTAGCTGGGACTCCTCTCCCTCCCCGATTGGGACCCAATGCAGGCGCTGGGCGCAGACCAGCAGGAATGAGGGCTGTGCGGAAGGAAGTCTGTACAGAGGCCTGCTTGCAGCAGAGCAGGGCCAGGCCTCAGATCACCTGGTCGCCCCTGGCCTTCCACCGGCCTCTCCACCCAAGAAAGTCAGTGCTGAGACAGCGACCAGGCCAGCGTATGTGTGTTACACGGGTGGGGGGGTCACTTTGTTCACACGCAGGGAAGATTTGAAAGCGGGAGCCTCAGGGTCCAGCCCGAAATCTGGGGTCTCGGTCTGGGCAGGCTCTAGGGAGGGTGATGGCGACCGGTCAGGAGAGGCAAGGTTCCTGGGGGCCAGGCTCGTGTGCTGGAGGCCCTCCTGGTACTTGCGGCGGCCAAGCTCCAGGACAGCCTGCACCTCTTCGGCCACATCCCGCCGGTCACTCTGCTCCAGGGCCTGCACGAGGCGCCCCACGGCCCCCAGCTGCCCAGCCTGGCGCTCCGCCCAGGAGAAGAGCATGTGGCGGATCTGCCCATCCAGGTCATCCCTGGGGGGACAGGGGTGCAGTCAGGGGGGTGCCTGCCAAGACAACCCGCCACGCCCAGGGCCTTGCTTTCCCTCCCAGCACAGGGGCCTTGCTCCGTGGGCCAGGGGTGGCCAAACCCTCCCTATCCTGCCCATCTGCCCTGCCCCCCTTCCCTGGACAGAACCTCAGCCAGCCTCTGGGGGGAAGCCAGCAGGACGAGAGGCTCAGAACTCACCGGAACTCGTGCCGGATGCGCTGGAGCTCACGGTAGGGCAAGCCCAGGTGCAGGGCCACGGCCGGCCAGTCGGGGCCCAGGCGCCTGGCCACGTTCAGCAGGTTGCTCTGGGTCAGGAAGCCAGTCTCGGCGTCGCCCAGGTTCAGAGGCGCCAGGGAGAGACCAGCCCCCTGGGCCGGGCCCTCGCATCCCCGCAATCTCTGCGGGCAAGTCGAGGTGGCAGTGAGCTCCGGCCTCACCCCAGCCCACCCCAGGGGCTCCTCCCCCGTCCCCTCCACACGGGGCTCCCCAGCCAGGCCTCACGGGCAGCTTGATGGGCAGAGTGGCCATCCACAGGGCAGCTGTGCCCCTCTTCTGCCGGGCAGCCTCCGCCTCCTCAGGGACCACCTCAGGCACCTCGCCCCGGTAGAAGGACACCTGGGGGGGGAGGGGGGCTTCAGTGCTCTGGCCTTGGCCCGGGCAGCCCGGGGCGCCCACCCCACTGGCCCACCTGGCCCCTCACGGCCCGAGCCCGTCGGTCCAGGGCGGTGGTCACGTACACCTCCTTCAGGTTCTTCAGGTGGGAGTAGAAGACAAAGCACACCCTGCCCTCCACGCAGTCTGGGCGGTCTGTGGGCACAGGGGGTGGTCAGCAGGGACTCGGGGGCAGACCCAGCGTCCCTGCTCCAGGCGCCAGGGGCCACACCTGCATCGATGTCAATTCCCCTCTCGAAGGCAGCAAAGAACTTCTCCCCCTCAAACATCTCCACGGTGTCCGAGGGCTCAGGGCCGCGGTATCGCTCCAGCAGCCGCCGCAGGGTGGCGTCCACCTGGGTGGGGAGGGACCCACTGGCTGGGTGCCCGATGCCCTGCACCGCCCCCCCACCCGCCTCCCCCAGCCTGCCGCCGCTGCCCCCACCTTGTTGCGGGGCAGGCACTGCAGCAGGACCTGCTCGGGGTCCCGGCGTCTCTGCAGCGCGATGAGGTTCACGCGATGCAGCCGCAGCCGCTCCCAGGCCTTCCGCGCCAGGCCCCCCACGCAGGTCTTGGTGGTGTACCAGAGCCAGTACCTGGGAAGGCGAGGATGAGGGGGGCCCTGCAGGCCAGGGGGCGTGGGGAGGGGGCCGAGGCTGTGGGGGCACTGACCAGGAGAAGCGTGTGACCTGGAAGCGCGCGTACAGGTGCGTGAGCTCCAGGGCCACCTGCGCGGTGATGTCGTCCCAGGTGGCCGCGGGGGCGGCCCGGTGCAGCAGGTGCAGGCAGGACCGGTCCAGACTCAGGCCTGGGGCGGGGGGAGGCGGGGGGGGGGCGGTGGCGTGCCGGCTGAGGCCTCTGGCCGGGCACCCCTTCTGAGCAGCACCCTGCCCCGTGCCCACACGGCTGCCCTCACCTGTGATGCCAGGCGGCAGAGGCAGCTGCACGGTGACTGGCCGAAGGAAGCTGGAGGGGCCGCTCTGCGAGAGGCAGAGCAGGGGGCTGGCGGCCGCCTCGGGCTCCCCCAACAGGGCCGGCAGCTCTCTGCGGCCCACGTGCACCACCTGGAGCAGATGGGCCGCCCGAGCGGTCACTTCTGTGCCCAGGCGTCCCCATCACCCCAGCGGGCGTCCCGGCCCTACCTGCATGCGGACGTGCCGGGGCTCCTCGGTGGCCCCAGCGGGGAAGGTGACCCTGACCCCAGCGTGTCCCGAGGAGCACAGCAGCGCCCCCTCTGGTGGCACCAGGCAGGCATCGGACACGGGGCGCGAAACCACAAGGAACCAGGAGAAGTGGGGCACCTGGCAGTGCGCCCAGAGCCGCTGGCGCGGGCGCAGAAGCACACGGTTAGGACCGGCGGGCCGGAGCAGAGCCGGCCCTTCCCAGACGGCCCGGGCCGCCCCCACCTGGGGCGCCTCCTCCTCCAGGTGGGTCTCCAGGTCGCTCCAGCTGTCGTCACTCAGCGTCCTGACAACCACCTCGCGGAAACGCCGGGCCCGCGGGGGCACAAATAGCAGCCACAGGCCCACCTCCTGCCAGGCAAGGGGGGACGTGAGCGCCAGGGCCACGCCGGGCCCTCCTTGCTGGGGCCCTCGCCCGCACCCGCCCTGCCCTGCCCCAGCCATGCCTGCTGGAAGGCCACCCCGTGGGGCTGCAGCTCCAGGACACCGCTGAGCAGAGCGTCGTGAGGACCCAGGGGCACGAGCCGCGGCTCCGGCAGCCACAGGCGGTAGCGGATGGTCACGGGGGCAGCAGTGGCCCCTGCGGGGAACTGCAGGCGGACGCCGCAGGCCAAGGTCACGGAGCAGCCTTGGGGCGTCACGGCAAAGCTGAGGGAAGACAGGTGGGCACAGGGTCAGACAGCAGGGTCCCCTAGGTCTGAATCTGGCGCCCCAGGCACCTGTGGGAGACCCCCGAGGCACGGGCAAGGTGTACAGTGAGGGCAGTGTGGCGGGTGGACAGAGGCTTTTCCAGCCTGGCCCCTCCCTCACGCCATACCTGTCCAGATCTGAGGTCAGCAACAGCCTGGGCATTTCTGGGACCATGGGTGTCCCTGGGGAAGGAAAGATGGGCTGTTGGGCCAGTGATGACACCTGCGCCCTGACTGTGGTCTGCCCCCAGCCCCACCGCGACCCTACCTGGGGGGCTGGGGGGGTCAGGAGGGGGCCTGCCCAAGGGGTTTCCTTGCAGGCGCACAAAGGGGGCGTCCAGCAGCTCAGGGGGCACGTCCCGGAGCTGGTTGTCCCGCAGGTCGAGCCGGGTGAGCAGCGGGAGGCGGGCCAGGCTGGCGGGCACCGAAGCCAGGAGGTTGCTGTGCAGAATGCAGAGCCGCAGGGCCCGCAGCCCGGCTGCGGGAGGCGCCAGCTCAGGGCCTGCGGAGGACCGTCGTGGCTACCCGCCCCCAAGCGCTAGTCCAGGCGGCTCGCACCGCAGGCGTCCGGGGAGCCCTTTCAGTCTCCGCCCCTAGCTGGACTAGAGAGCTCGGGGAGGCCTGTGCATGGGGGAGCCTTGACAGCCAGGGAAGCGGGGGGCACGCGAGGGCTGCCGGGGAGGCGGGCCGGCCCGGGTGTACAGGGCACCGTGGAGGACAGACGGCCGTGGAGGAGAGTAGGGCAGCCGGCGGCCCACAGGCACTCTCCACTGGGCCAGGGGAACCAGGGCCGTGACTCACCGAAGGAGCCAGGGAGGCTCTGCAGCCGATTGGAGGCCAGATTGAGCTCGGCCAGGCTGCCCAGGCCTCCGATCTCAGGGGGCAGGGCCTCCAGCAAGTTCCCAGAGAGATCGAGGCGCTGCAGGCTGGACAGGGCTCCCAGGGCTGGGGGCAGCGTTCGCAGGCGGTTGTGGGTGACGGCGAGGAAGGTGAGGGATGGGAGGGCCCCCAGGGCCGCGGGCAGCTCTGAGAGGCAGTTACGAGACAGGAGGAGAGCATCCAGGCCACACATCTGGGGGACGCAGGCCGGCAGTGTCTCCAGGCTGTTGAAGCTCAGATCCAGGTGGGCCAAGTGGGCTAGGCCACTCAGGCTGGCGGGCAGCGTGGTGAGGGACCCCTGGAGGCAGGCACCCAGGGCATCCCGACGTTGCCCACCTGATGGGGGAAAAGCAGACAGACGTGGCCTTCAGAGTCAGAGACCCAGGTGAGCTCAGCTCTGCTGGCCAGGGAAACGGGTGCATGGAAACGCAGAGCTCCACCCCAACCCCACCACAACAGAGAGAGACGGACAGATGCTGCAGAGCCACCGGCAGGTGAAGCAGGCAGACACAGACGGTGCGGCCTCATCTCAGCTGACAGCCATCACCGGTGACCCACCCCTGGTAAAAGACCTGCCCTGGCATCTGCTGGAGACACCACTGTGCAGCTGCTGGGTCCGGGAGCCCGGGCCCAGCCAGCTTCCTCTCGGGGGAACACGGCTGGGTAGCGCTGTGCAGGGAACAGGGCTGGGGCTGGGGCCGGGGTCCACCTTTCAGGACCAGGAAGCAGAGGCAGGAGCTAGAAAGAGGCTGGGACAGGGCTGGGACTGGGGGGGCTCACCTTTGAGGACCAGGGAGCGGAGGTGTGGCAGGCTCCAACGCAGCTGGGCCAGGGCAGCCTCCAGCAGCTGAGGGTCCTCGTGGCCACTCAGCTGCAGGAAGTCCACCTCCAGCAGCTGAGGGGCCTGCTGGGCACACAGGCGCAACAGCCGGCGGCAGCCCCCAGGGTACAGGTGCAGGCTCAGCCGGTTTCCGGCTGGGAGCAGGGGCGCCTCCGGCCCTGCACCCGCAGCCTCTGGAGCATCTCTCGCAGCATCTTCTGGGGCCGACGTCGCGGGCACCGGCCCCGCCTCCACTGCAGCCATCGCCCACCAGGCGTCCTCGGGGGCCAGACATGTCCCAGCTCGCCAGGCAGGCCTGCTCAGGCAGGGCCCAAAGAGGCTGCAGGGTCGGGGGAGGAGTGGGCTGGGCGTCCTCCCAGCCAGAGGAAGGGGGACTCAGGCTGGAGGGAGCCAGGCCCACTGGTCCAGAGTCCAACGCCTAGGCTGGACAGACTGTCACTGACATGGGCTGGGGAAGAGAACTCCCCGGGGCTGGGAAGGTGGCAGGCAAGAGACCTGTGAGTGCAGAGGGGCTTGGGGACAAGCTGAGGGAGTGGGGGAGGGAGGCCTCACACCCCCAGTCTAGAAACTTGACAAGGGACTCCTAGTCCAGACCCCCGCAACGCCGCCTGCCGGGCACCAGAGTCCCACCTCCAACCTTCACATTTCTCGGCTCCGACCGGAGGCAGTGGTTCTCATCTACCACGTGGGGGCGGTGGCCCAGGCAAGGACACGAGTGATCCTGCCCGCGTCTGTCCGAGCAGCGCGAGGGGGGTCCTGAGGACGGGACCCACTTCCTGGCCCCTGGAGGAGGACTCTCCCGCCACTTCCAGCTCGCACCTCAGTCCGCAGGGGAGGTAAGTGCACCGCGCAGTCGCCGCCCCCACCGCTTGGGGCGTGCCCTGGGGGAGAGACCGCACCGTAACCCCCACCCCCATCCCCACCCCAATCTCCGCGTCCCCTAGTCGCACCCGCGGCCCGCGCGTCACCTGCGCTCCCGGCGGCGCGTTTCTGGGTCCGGCCGCGTGGGAAGCTCGCCTCGCGCCGGCAAGGTCCGCCGGCAGGGGTCTAAGGGTCCCGCCAGCCCTGCCCGCCCTCTGCCGGACAGACCGCCCCGCCGCACTCAGCTTCCTGTCGGCCGGCGTGCGTCTGTGCGACCGGCCTTCCCGCGGGAAGGCCCGCTTTTCGCGCCATAAAACCAACCTCTCCGACGTTCTCGGGCTCTGGACCCGCTCTGCTCTGGCTATGCATTCCCGCCCCCGTGTTAAAATGAACTAGTGCGATCTCTGGCTGCAGGGGGTACTGAGGGCTGATCGCAGTTGCTGTCCCACACCCACCTCCTACCGGAGGTCAGCACCGAGGTCCCCAGCCAGCCCCCAAAGGCCTCCTCTCAGGTCCTGCAGAGCTCAGGGCCCACCTTCCATGACCCTATCTTACGGGAGCACTCTGGGCCACCTCCCAGCCCCCTCGCCCCCAGCGGGCTTCCCCATAGGCTGCCTCCTTTCTCAGCGTCTCACAAGACAGGAAAAGGAGATGGGAGAGATCAGATGTGGCCCAAGGCCACTCGGTGAAGGCCAAAGTCAAGGACCAGATTTGTCTCTCCAGAAAGCCTTCCCAACTGGTCCTTCCACCTCACAGAATAGGTGCCTGTGAACATGCACATCCACCCCAGCCTGTTCTGCCCCAAATGACACCTCTGTACCCTCTTTCCGCCACCCTCCCCAACTACCAACATCCTTCCCACCTGGACGGGCAGTTCCTGCTAGGCCTGTGTTCTCCCCAGCTCGTATTCCCCCTTCAGTTTCCACATAGCTGCTAGAATACACACACACATGCAGGAACATCATTCAGACTTAAAAAGTAATGAGTGATGGCGCATCGACTCAATGGACATTTGAGTTTGAACAAACCCTGGGAGATAGTGAAGGACAGGGAAGTCTGGCATGCTGCAGTCCATGGGGTTGCAGATCCGACAGGACTGAGCCACTGAGCAACAAAAGGTAATGAAATCCTGACACATGTTACAATGTGAATGAACTTTAAAGGGCATTACACTAAATGAAATAAGCCAGACACAAGAGGACAAATACTGTATGATTCCACTTATGTAAGATCCCTAGAGCAGTCAACAAAGAAATAGAAAGTAAATGGGAGCCAGGGGCTGGGAGAGGGATGGGGCTTTAATGTTTAGAATTCAAGAAGAGGAAAAAAGTTCTGGAGATACACTGTGGTGATGGTTGCAGTTGAACGCAGTGTGATGGTCATTGTGAATGCATCTAGTGCCACTAAACTGTATGATTAAAGTGGTTTTACAGTATGTATTATCGTACCATTAAAAAAAACACAACAGGCCACTTTCCCGTGTGACGGCAACAGTCCCATCCTTGCCAAATGGTGTTCCTCACTTTACCCCAGCTGTGTGACCTTCAGCAAAAAAACCTTTCTGTGCCGACACTCATCGATATAATGGGGTTTCCGTGGGGCCTGCGTTATCACATCGGGGCTTGGCCCTAACACGAGCCCGCCTGGGCTGCCTGCTGCCTCTGAACCCATCTCCAGCCACCTTAGCAAGGCCTCTACTCCCGGGGCCTGACGCTAGCCCGGATCTTCGCAGGACCGGCGCTCGCTCACCCTTCAGCCTCCTCGCTCAGGGTCTACCTCAGTCAGGACTGCCTCGTTTAACTACTGTGTCCGCGCACTAGAACCTAAGTTCTGAGGAAGCAGGACCGGACCTGCGCCCCCCAGGACTGACGCCAGCCTGCAGCAAGGTCCCTGACTCGGAGTGAACAAGGAACGTGTGCTGTGTCCGCGGGGAAGCTGATGTCACTTCCGAGAGGGCACGGCCCGGGTGGGGGCGGGTCACATGGGCGTGGACGGTTCTGGCTCCGCTCCTCCGAGCGGCGGTGACAGAGCCTCCCAGCTTCACCTGGGGCCCCCGCCGTGGCACTAGGGATGGGGGGAGCAGCGGCTGGCTTCCGCGGAGTGAAAGCTCGGGGCGGCTCGCCCGCCCGTCTGGGCCCGGCCGGACAGCCGGCTCCCGTACGCGTAGCCCGCCGCACCCCCTCAGCAGCGCCGGGCCACGTGCGGCCCGCAGCGGCGCCCCCGTGCTTCCGGTAGCCGTGCGCCATGGGACTTGTAGTTCGCCGGCCGCGTCCGCAGCTCCTTCAGAGAAGCGACCAGCGCACGGAGGCCGCGCTGCATGCTGGGAACTGTAGGCGCCGCGTGGCATCCTGGGAACCCTGAAGGGAGAAACGCTACATTCCTGGCTCGTGCCTCTCTCAGCCCCACTTCCCCCCGGGATCTCGGGCGGCAGTCGCCCCACTATATACACGAAGACAGCCCTGGAACTGCCTTCCGCCTTTGCGGTGGTGGCTGCGCGACAGACGGGATAATGGCGTCTCCTGCGTCCTCATTGGCTAGGCATCTCGTGACGTCACTAGGAGGCGCCCTCGCGGGGCGCCGAGCGCAAGTCCCGGAGGCTTCTGGGTAGCGAATTACTCCCGCCCCCAGCACCGGCGCTTTCCTTTCCGTCCCTGACGCCGCCGAGGTCGCACGCGCGAGGCTGCTCTGCCACCGCTGAGTGAGTGGGCCGGGAGGGCCGGGCCGCGGGGCCTGGCCGCGGTCGTGAGTGCCGCGGGGGGCGGGCGGGGCAGGGCGTGGGCCAGGCCTCGGCGGCGGATCCGCACCAGCCGCGCGCGGCCCGGCACTAACCTCGCAGGGACCCGAGGCCACCCGTAATGCCGTTGTCCTTGTCTCATGCGTTAGGATGCGTTACGTTGCCTCCTACTTGTTGGCTGCCCTCGGGGGCAATTCCTCCCCCAGCGCCAAGGACATCAAAAAGATCCTGGACAGCGTGGGCATCGAGGCAGACGACGACCGACTCAACAAGGTAGCCGCCTTGCAGGGGCCCGAAGACCCCGCCGACCCTCTACTCCGCATACGGGGCTCCCTCTCCTACCCAACCCAGGGAAGTAGGTTGCCGCGGGTTTGGTGGGAGGCCTTTGCCAGCCCATGTGGTTTTGGAACTGCTCTAATGTACTGGTACAGCCCAAACGAAGAAAAAATGGAGATGAAGTCAAGTCCGCGTTAGCGTGGCTCAGTGGGAACAAGTCACGTGTAAGCTTTTTTTTTTTTTTAAGTGAAAACAAGTCCACCTTGACTTTATTTTTTTGAACTTCATATGGTGGTGGTTTACTTGGTAAGTCGTGTGGGACTGTTGCAACCCTGTGGGCTGTAGACCATCAGGCTCCTCTGTCCATGGGATTTCCCAGGCGAGAATACTGGAGTGGGTTGCCAAGGCGGACTCCTGCAATGCTAGCAGATTCTTTACCAACTGAGCTACAAGGGAAGTCAAAAATACACTACGTGCCATGCTGTGCTTAGTCACTCAGTCTTGTCCGACTGTGCCACCCCATGAACTGCAGCCCACCAGGTTCCTCTGTCCATGGGGAGTGTCCATCCCGACCTAGGGATGGTGCTCAGGTCTCCCGCATTGCAGGTGGAATCTTTCCTGACTGGGCCCCCAGGGAAGCTCTTGCTCAACCTAGTGAAGGTTATTTTGATATGTATTGAGTGTAAAGTGAGATATTTTGCATTTTTTTTAGCAGTAAGTTTTGGAGTTAGTTTCCACGTGTGGGGTGTCTTATCTTACCTGTCCCGAGTGGGTCATAACTGCGTTGCGGAGCGGAGGGGGGGGTGGGGTGGGGTGAGGTGGCGGCCTCTGGTGACCCTGCTTCTCATGTGCTCTAGGTCATCAGTGAGCTCAACGGAAAGAACATTGAGGACGTCATTGCCCAGGGTGAGGTCGTGTTTGAGGCTTTCGTTTTCACGGTCCATTCTAATCCCTGCTGGTCAGCCTGTGACCTGCCAGGCTTCGCTTGTGGACCAGAGCACCCTAGAAGCCTTACCCAGAGGAGTGAGCAGGGTTGCTATGGGCTCCTGCCATGGGCGCTTCTAGACAACCTCCCGGGCAGGGCAGCAGGGTGCCTGTGCTCTCGGTGGGATTCTGTAAACAAGCCTCACCACTCTTTTGTGGGGGGCTAGGACTGACCACAGGCCCCTGCCCTTTCCAGCTGGAGCTGGACTTGATTGGAAGTTGAGCTTTTGGGGAGCTGTTTTTGTCCGTGGGTCCATGATAGGGCAAAGGCAGCCTTGTCTGTGAGCTCACTGCTGGGGGTGAGGATCTGGACACTGGGATGGTGGGTTTTACCTGCCTGTTCGTAAGCATGTTTGTTCAGCTTACCTCCCGCTTAGGGCGTTGTGGACCTACAGGTGTGCTGGGGGGTTCCAGTGTCTGGGAAAATGGGAATCTTACATGGACCCTAACGAGCTGGACAGTGTCTCTTCACTTTGAGATGACGTTCAGGTGGAACACCTGCTCTGGGCTCACCTCCCCTTGGGTCTCTGCAGGTATTGGCAAGCTGGCCAGTGTGCCCGCGGGCGGGGCTGTGGCCGTCTCTGCTGCCCCAGGATCTGCAGCACCTGCTGCCGGTTCTGCTCCAGCCGCAGGTAAGTGGAGGTTCAGGAGCTGTTGGTGCCACGCACTGGGGTCTGTCTCTGCCAGGTGTGTGGCCTGCAGTTCGACTGAGCTTGCCATGCTTTCTCCCCACAGCAGAGGAGAAGAAGGAGGAGAAGAAGGAAGAGTCAGAGGAGTCAGATGACGACATGGGCTTTGGCTTGTTTGACTAGAGTCCCGCTTCCCTGCAAATAAAACCCTTTTTATGTATTTCCTGAGTTATCTGTGAGTGCTTTGTTAGTGTGGTCTCTGCATCTTTGTCTTGTTCTGGGATGAACCAGGACCCTTGCTCAGTGGAGTCTGAAGAGTCAGGAGTGGGGAGCCTGGAAGGGGGTACTTCCTGAGGGTCTTGAGTATGGCCAAGCCTTGAGCCTCCTTCTTGGACATTGTCCCGGCTCCTGAGGACTGCCAGGGTCTTGGAGGGAATAAGGCTTTCGGGGGACTCCCCGTCCAGAAAAGCTTCCGAACCTGGGGAGGGTGGCCTCTGCTTTCTGAGGCGGGTGCCTCCCATTGAGGCCAGCAGTTCCCATCAGATGGAGTGGTTTCAGTTACACAAGGGGACGTGGTGCAACCGGATTCCGCTGTAGGAGCCGGACTCCTCTGGCCTTTTTCGAGTCAGCACCCCAGCTCCACCTTAGCTCCTGAGCAACTCGGGTGTCATGCAGCTGCTCTGAGCCTCAGTGTCCCCAGCTGTCTGGTGGCCACTACCTTTGCTGGGCAGATGTGAAAGTGGCTTGCAGACAGCAGTGCTGGCCGCGTGCTCTTCAGGTCCTTTAGTGGCAGGCCTGCCCATGCCCCTTCTGCCAGGTTCTGGCCTAGAATACGGGGCAGAGGGGAGAGGCCCTCTCACTGCCCAGTTCAGTTCAGTTCAGTCGCTCAGTTGTGTCCGACTGCGACCCCATGGACTGCAGCACACCAGGCCTCCCTGTCCATCACCAATTTCTGGAGCCCACTCAAATTCCTGTCCATTGAATTGGTGATGCCATCCAACCATCTCATCCTCTGTCATCCCCTTCTCCTGCCTTAAATCTGCCAGCTTCAGGGTCTTTTCCAATGAGTCAGTTCCTTTCATCAAGTGACCAAACTATTGGAGTCTCAGCTTCACCATCAATCCTTCCAATGAATATTCAGGACTGATTTCCTTTAGGATGGACTGGTTGGATCTCCTTGCAGTCCAAGGGATGCTCAAGAGTGTTCAACACCACAGTTGAAAATATCGATTCTTCATTTCACTATCCTGGCCCTGTAGCTGTTGGCAGTCTTCACTGCCAAGGCCTTGGGCCTCTGCCCGCTAATGCCAGGCCATCCAGTAGATCCTCTGCCTTTCTGAAGGCTGTGCTGTGGTGGGTAAGTGCTCGGAGCTCACCCTGCATGCAGTAGGCCTTTATGGAGCTGTGGGCTCAGTTTCAGAGGAGAGTGGTGAGTGCAGCATAGGAGATTGTGGAGCAGAGGGGCGGGGACCTCGGGAAGAGGCCCCAGGGCAAGGGGTGCTGTCCTGAGGAGTGGGGGCTTGGACGGGGGTGAGGGCCACGGTAAGGGGAAGAGGTCTGGGTTGTGGAGGCTGGGGGGTTCTGTGTGCCTAGGGACACAGCTGACCCGGGGCTGTGGTCCAAGGCTAAGGTATTGGGGCCCCTCTCAGAGGAGTGGACCCAGCGTCCAGGGGCAGAACTCACAATCCTAGGCTCAACCGCTGAAGAAAAGAGCCCTGTAGGGGCAGAGGACCCCTGCCTGGCGTTCAACAAGCCCCAGGGATTCTCATTTGTACTGACGGGGGAAGGGGCAGGTCCGCCTCCCACTCCACAGACAGGATTCTGGGAAGGGCTCGATGTTCCTGGCTCCAGAACTCCTGGTCCCAGGGGCCTAAAGGGAGGGTTATGTACCCAAAACAAGTCAGCTAGCGTGTGGAAATGGGAGCAGAGGTCTCCCCGCACTGGGGCGGCACAGCCTCATTCCCTCAGAAAAGGCCCGGACGCTGGCCTCCCACAGCAGGCTGCGGGGACAGCCTTCCTAGGCCCCTGGCTGAGCTCACCGTGTCCAGCTCCTCCTTGGTGGCCCACCCTGGTGACCCCCTGAGGTCTGCAGGCTGGCCTTGGGGGTCTGTTCCATTTCCACTGTGTCCCCCCTCATCTCCTGCTGTGTCCAGCAGCCTCCCCAAGCGCTCAGGCACCCCAATCCTGTGCTGTACCTCCATCCAGAGCATTCGGGGTTCTAAGTCAAACACCCTCACCCCCTGCCCTCCCTTTTCCCAGGACCCCACTGCCCTCCCCTCCTCCCACCCAGGGCCCTTGAGGGTCTGCAGGGAGGGTGGCCCTTTGCCTTCCCATGGTTCACCCTTCTCAGTCCTTATTTGACCTTGCGGAAACACTCTCTCCCACTTCAGCCCAACCCCCTCCCCAAGTGGGGCTGGTCTTGCTGACTTTGCTCACTACTCTACTGGTGCAGGCTCCCATGCCAGGCGCACATGCCAAGCACGGGTGACTTGGAGCTGAGGACTGGTTGGCATGATGCCAGATGGCCCTGTCCTGGGGAAGCCCTGCTCTGGCTTTGCCTGGGGCTTGATTGGGGAGTGGCCCCAGGTTGGGTCCTGAACCAAACTCCTGCCTGGGGAGCAAATGTCAGGGGTGACATGCACCCCTGCCTTCAGCATAGGTAAGCCCCTTGTTTGGGAGGTGGAGTGAGGTGCCGGGTGACCTGGTGGCTCAGCGGTAAAGAATCCCGCCAATGCAGGAGACATGGGTTTGAACCCTGAGTCCGGAAGGTCCCAAAAAGGAAATGGCAACCCACTCCAGTATTCTTGCCTGGGAACTCCCGTGGACAGAGAAGCCTGGTGGGCTACAGTCCATGGAGTCAGAAAAAGAGTCAGACGGGACAGAGCCAGTAAACAAGTGAGGTGCAGGGCTGGTCTCTGGATACAAGTCAGGCTAGCCCTGCCCTGCAATCCAGGAGAAAAATGCGGAAGGGGGTGGGAGGGTGACGTTACCAGCACCTGCTTGGGCAATTAGTGAGGGCGGGTCAGGGCTGGAATCACCCGGAGTAGACCCCACAGCCTGAGGAGCTGGGACAGGAGGCGGGTGGAAACCAACTTAGTGCCCAGGTAGAGTTGGCCGGGCCGGGAGGTCTGCTGTGGGTCTGAGACCCGGTGTTCTCTCTGCAAACTGTGGTTTGCACGAAGCCCTGTGTGTTTACGGGTCATTCTGGGGATGAGTCGGTGGGTCCTTCAGGTCCCTGGCCCGCAGCGAGCTCCTCGGTGTCCCGGGCGGGCGGAGGCCTACGCCTGACGGAGGCGGGATGCTGCCTGGACAGCAGCGCCCTCCGCTCCCGGGTGTCCAGCTCAGATGCCGACGTCCCGGGCCTGAGCGCGGCCGTACCCACGCCTCTGGGCCCCCGTCCGCCCCTTTCCGCCTTCCAAGGTGGGGGGCGGGGGAAGGCAGCGGGAGGTGGGGGACGTGTACTTCCCTCCCGGCCCGGCCACTGTCTTTGGCTGGGCCGCGGGTGGTCGCTTCCAGGGGGCTGGACAGCGGGCGGGGTCTCCGGGTCAAGGTGGGCTTCCGGGGAGGGTGTGGCCTCGAGCCGAGGGCGGGGTCTCGGAGCCGGGCTCCGGGGAGGGCGGGGCCTCGGGCGTGGCGTGGCCTCGGAGCCGGGGGCGCGGCCGTTCCCCGCGCTCCCCGATAGGCCCGCGTGAGCCGGCTCCGCCCCGCCCCCCGCTAAATCCGCAGCCTCTGCGCAGAGTCCCCAGCTCCGCCGGCTGAGACCCCGAGCCACAGCGACCGAGAGGCTAGCGGCCGGTATAGCCCCGGCTCCAGAGCGAGCGGCGAGCGCGCGGCGCACAGGGCGGCCTGCGGAGCCCGGGAGCCCGGCGGGCCGCCACGATGTTCCCCAAGGAGACTACATGGAACATCTCGTTCGCGGGCTGCGGCTTCCTCGGCGTCTACCATATCGGCGTGGCCTCCTGCCTCCGCGAGCACGCGCCCTTCCTGGTGGCCAACGCCACGCACATCTACGGCGCCTCGGCCGGGGCGCTCACCGCCACGGCGTTGGTCACCGGGGCCTGCCTGGGTAAGGGGGCCGGGGGGGCTGGGCAGATGCCCCTCGCGAGCGTGGAGCGGCCCCTTCCGTCACCATGGGGAGGTGGGAGGGGTCTCTACCCAGGACTGGGCCGACGGTCCAATTCCGGGCGCCAGCCAGGGGCGGGGCCTGCCTTGTTTTGCTCCAAGGGTGCCGGGGGATTGGGGTAGGGCCCGGTGCGCCTCTGGGCCGAGGCTGCCGCCTAGGGCCCGCCTCTCGGGCGCAAAGGTTGGGGGGCGGGCAGGTGCAGCAGGAATTATTTCATTGGAAAGAGAAAGTAGTTCGTGGGCGGGACCTCGAGAGTCGGGGTGGGGCCTAGGCCGTCCGCCTGCCCCGGGCGTAAGACCGGGTGCCAGCGGTCACTGTGTTCTGGGGCTCCGGCATTCCAGACTGCCGTGGCCCCGGGGCCAGGTATGGAGTTGGCTTCTGAGAGAGCGTCTCGGCACTGTGGCCTGGTGCCTCCCGAGGACTCCTGGAGGAGGACCTGGCAGGTCAGGCCTGGGCCTGGCCAACACAAGCTCTCTCTCGCTCCTGGCGCACCACCCACTGTGGGCCCGGGTCCGTGGCTGCTGCGAGACGTTTTTGCCCCCTCCATGGGGCGAGAGGCGGGTGGAGACTGAAGTCCCAGAGTCGGCTTCCTCCACCCACACTCTTATGGCGGCCCTTGCCAGTGATGTTTACGGCACACGGAGGTCTCCGGGAGGCAGCCAAAGTGACAGAGGGGTCATTAGCTTCTGGAATGCCCCGCCCAGCAGGAGCCTGTCCAGGGTTCTCTCCTGCCCCCTCCCGGCGACCTTCGCCCGGAGAGGTTGTGGGGGGAGGAGCAGAGTGGCCCCGCCCCTTCCCTTCCAGGCGGCCTCCGCCCGGTGCCCCTCAAACCCCCTGTTGGTCCCAGGACACCCCTAGGTCCGTGGTACCTTGTTGAGGACATAGCTCCCATGGCGCCTCCCCCCAACACACACTCCCAAGAAACCTTCCTCACAAGTGCCGGTGGTCTTGGGCAGCTGGAGCCTCCACCCTGCCGCACTCCTGACCCCAGTGGTGATCCTAGCGCCTCCGGGGCCTTCCTGCCCCCTGACTACTCCCGGCCGGCTCCCACTCCAGCTTTGTCCCTGGCCAGTGCCCATGGCCCCCAGAGCCATGTGGAGCGGCTGCAATGGGATGCGAGTTGATTTCATGCCCCCGGGCGACACTAGGGTCTGTGGATCTGGATCTGGCCAAGTGGGTGAAGGCTGAGGCTGCTCAGAGTTGAGCCTGTGGCTTCTACCCTTCCTGGCGGGGCTGGATGCCAGGCCAGGCCAGGCTCTGTGATTCATGGATCAGGGAGAGAATTGGGAAATTCCGGGCAGAGGGCAGGCTGTGGCCTCAGCTGTGCCCTCCCAGGAGCCCCTCTCTTCCCAGGAACAGGTGTTCCAGTTGTGGGCCAGGCTCCACGGACACAGAGGCTCCTCCGGGGTGGACAGGGCCGCCTTGAGTCTGTGCCGTGGTCCCTGGGCACAGAGCCCTGGGGAAGGTGCGAAGCCCAGGAGTGCTGGTCCGACTCTTGGCCCTCTTATTCTAGGTGAGGCTGGCGCCAACATCATCGAGGTGTCCAAGGAGGCCCGGAAGCGGTTCTTGGGCCCACTGCACCCTTCCTTCAACCTGGTGAAGACCATCCGGGGCTGCCTGCTGAAGACTCTGCCTGCTGATTGCCACGAGCATGCCAGCGGCCGCCTGGGCATCTCTCTGACCCGTGTCTCTGATGGCGAGAACGTCATCATAACCCACTTCAACTCCAAAGAGGAGCTTATCCAGGTGGGCCCCGCGGGCCACACTGGGGCACAGTAGGAACCCCGAGGCCCCTGCTCACTGCCCCCTCTCTGTCCCTACCCTCCAGGCCAATGTCTGCAGCACCTTCATCCCCGTGTACTGCGGCCTGATCCCCCCGTCCCTCCAGGGGGTGGTGAGTATCCCCTGGGCGCCCTGCCTGGGTGGCAGGTCAGCTCCTGTGTGGGGGGTGGGATGAATGCCCCCCAGCCCCGCCCGCCTGCCGGCCTGTTGCCTCACTTCCCCAGAGTGTGGGGAGGAGCGGCATCTGTGCCCCCCCGTCGGTGGCCTCACTTCCCCAGTTACTCAAGAGCCGGCCAGCCCCGCGCGGATGCAGGTTTCCGGTGGCTGTTCTCCCCAACCCCACAGTCTGGCCATCTGTTCAGCGGCCAGTGCCCAGTGGGTGAAAGGCCCAGATGAAATGGCCCCAGGGGAAGGGCCGTCAGCGCCCCCTGCCGGGCCCTCCCTGTATGACCCGGTGTCCCCGCCACAGCGCTATGTGGACGGCGGCATCTCAGACAACCTGCCGCTCTATGAGCTCAAGAACACCATCACAGTGTCCCCCTTCTCGGGCGAGAGTGACATCTGCCCGCAGGACAGCTCCACCAACATCCACGAGCTCCGAGTCACCAACACCAGCATCCAGTTCAACCTGCGCAACCTCTATCGCCTCTCCAAGGCCCTGTTCCCGCCCGAGCCCCTGGTGAGGCCCGCCCTCGTCACCGGCATGGGGGACAGCTGCCCGGGGGCCTCTCCTGGCGATAGCCCACAACCTGTTCAGCCTCTGTCCAACCTGGATCTGGCTCTGGATTCAAGTTAGCTTAGGGTGGGGTAGGGGGATGGTGCAGGGACCCCGGGGACCCCAGGGGGCAGAACAGGGTGTGCCTGGCCCCCTGCCCCAGTTTATGCCTCCCCCTGCCTCAGGTGCTTCGAGAGATGTGCAAACAGGGCTACAGGGATGGCCTCCGCTTCCTGCGTCGGAACGGTGCGCGGGCTGCCCGGGGCTGGGTGGGCTCTGCTTGGCCGTCCCCTGTGGGCCAGATGGCCGCAGCCCCGCTGATGGCCTGTCGCGTCCTCCCCACCCAGGCCTCCTGAACCGGCCCAACCCCTTGCTGGCGCTGCCCCCCAGCCAGCCCCCTGCTCCCGAGGATGCAGATGCAGGGGAGGGGTCGGTGGCCATGGAGAGGACTGCTGGGAAGGATCACCTGCCTCCGCCCAGGGAGGATCACATCCTGGAGCACCTACCCTCGAGGCTCAATGAGGGTGTGTGGGGGAGGGGGGCCTGGGGGGAGAGGGTAGAGGGGTCCTGGGCTCCGCCTTCCCCACCCACCTGCCACCAACTAACCGCCCTCCTGCACCCACAGCCCTTCTGGAGGCCTGCATGGAGCCCACGGACCTGCTGACCACGCTGTCCAACATGCTGCCCGTGCGTCTGGCCACAGCCATGATGGTGCCCTACACTCTGCCCCTGGAGAGCGCGGTGTCCTTCACCATCCGGTGAGGAGCAGGAGGCGGGCCTCCAGGACGGACTTGGGAGTCACCCCTGGGTGGTGGGCACACAAGGAGAGAAAGAGATGGCTGGTTTAAGATGCTGCAGAGATGCCAGGTCGGGCCCCAGAGCCAGGGCACAGACCCGGCCGGCCCGGCCGCGGTCCCTGAGCCCATGCCTTGCGCCCTGCCCCAGCTTGCTTGAGTGGCTGCCCGACGTCCCCGAGGACATCCGGTGGATGAAGGAGCAGACGGGCAGCATCTGCCAGTACCTGATGATGCGCGCCAAGAGGAAGCTGGGCAGCCACCTGCCCTCCAGGTGAGCCCCTGCCGCCGTGCCCACCCCGGCCCGCAGCCTCTGGGGCGACCCCCACGCGAGCCCACCGCCCCTCCCTCCTGCCCTCCGCAGTCTGTCGGAGCAGGTGGCGCTGCGCCGCGCCCGCTCGCTGCCGTCCGTGCCGCTGTCCTGCGCCGCCTACAGCGAGGTGCTGCCCAGCTGGATGCGCAACAGCCTGTCGCTGGCGGACGTGCTGGCCAAGTGGGAGGAGTGCCAGCGGCAGCTGCTGCTCGGGCTCTTCTGCACCAACGTGGCCTTCCCGCCGGACGCCCTGCGCATGCGTGCCCCCGCCGGCCCGGCCCCCGCGCCCCCGCAGCACCCGCCGGGCTCGCCCCCTTGCTGAGGGCCCAGGGCCCTGGGCTTCCGGCCGCGGGGCCCCGGTGCTGAGGGCCGGGCCCCCCAGTGTCCCTGCCCCTTGAGGCGGGGCCCCGGGGCCGGCTGAGCTCCCCTCCGCAGCCCCTCTCCATCTCCCTGCAGACTGAGGAGCTGCCCAGGGGGGCTTTGCGGTCCACCAGCGGCTCACTCGCTGCACTGAGGAGGGCGGGGTAGCCCTCCCTGCGTGGCCGCAGGGGCCCCTTGCCTGTGCCTTAACCTCCCCTCGGGGACCCGCCCTGGTTCCGGGCCAGCGTGCTGGGGCCCCCACCTGTGAGCGCAGTATTACTCCTGAGAACTTTGCACCTGCTCCACCGGCCACATTTTTTCATGTTTCTGAAGAATGTGTGTGAAGAATTATTTATTTTTGCCAAAGCAGATGTAATAAATGCCACAGCTCAGCCCTGCCTCCTTCACTTATGTGTGGCGCCCCCCAGCCCTGCCGCCCGCCCCGCTCACATCGTGTCTCTGCAGCTTCAGGCCACGGATTCCCGGGGTCCTGCGTGCCTCTAGCCTGGCATTCAGGGCCTGCCAGCCAGCTCTGGGGCTCCCCCTCAAAGCACTGAGGGTTTCCTACGCTGCCGCCCACTCCTCTGGCTGCGACCTTTGGGCACAGCTTTCCAAGGGTCAATGAAAATATTTGGGATCAAGATCCTTGCAAAATAAAAACAGAACTGTTTAGAACTTAATGGTGTCCTGGGGGTGTGGGATGATTAATGGGTTGGATGGCTGTGGAGGCTGAGGTTGCCCAGCTGAGCGTAGGGGAGAGGTGGGCAGCGGGGGGCTGCTCCACGGTGGGCCTTTGGCCCCAGGCTTGTGGGAGGTGTGGGTCTTGCCCCTGTCATCAGGAGCCTCCCCGCCTCAATGTACCCAGCCTCCTGCCCGAATATAGGAGGGAGCAGGTGTGGTGAGGGGGGCTGGGTCTTGTGGGTGAGATATGCTCTCGAGGCCTCCTCTGCCCTGCCTGGGCAGTCTGAGGGGAATGCGGCCAGCCCCCCTTGGTGACCACAAGGGCCCATGGGACGAGGGGGGTGTCTGAGAGGAGCAGGACGCTTGGCTGGCGGTCCAAAGCTGATTCCTGCTGGGGGTTTGCCCGCGCCTGCCCTCCGCGCTTCCCCATGGCCGCAGCCCCCAGCCAACAATAACGGTCGGGCTGGGGCTGCGACCGGGAGAGCCGGCTTGGCAGGTCCCCGTGCGCCTGTGCCAGGGGCCACCCCTTGGTCTCAAGGTCCCGTCCCGTAGGCCCAGCTGGTTCTAGTTCAGCAGGATCCCTGGGGGAGCGGAGGCCTCCAGCCCCAAGTGCTGCCAGGAGGGCCCTGTGAGGCCAGCTCCAGGTGGGTGCAGGGCCAGGCCGGGACCTGGGAGGGGGACCCCTGTGAAGAAGTGGGCATATTCTCCCTGCGCAAGGAGATCACACACAGGCCCCACCCAGCACCTTCTGGCAGCCCTCCCCCAACAGGAACCGCAGTCAAGGCTGTGCCCCCAAGGAGGGTTTGGGGTGTCTGCTGAGACAGGGCCCTCCTGCCAGCGCCCCCAGTCTCTCCCCTCACACATACAGGCCTCTAAGGCACTGATTTAAATACCATGTTGTAGTATACTACTCGTTTATTGTTTTAAAAAAAATGGGAAAAGAATGTTGGAGAAGCATAGGGAAGAGAGGAAAGTCACGCCACTCCTAGAGATAACCGTTGAAAATATTTTGGTCTATTTCCTGCCTGGTTTTTCCTGCATGCTCTTCGTCGCCTGAAATCGGGATCCTGAGGACTGCCCCCCCACCTCGGCCTTGGCCCTGTGCAGGAAGTGTCCCTGGGGTCGTCTCCACCCCACCACGAGCTCAGGCTCGGACAGGACAGACCCTGGGGGTCGGGGGCTGCATGCAGGGGCGGGCGGCGGGCCGAGTGCCGGGCTACAGGGCAGTGCCGAGAGGCGGGGACTCGGCGGGGACACGGCGACGGCGGCGGCTCCGCCCGGCCGGCCCTGCCGGGGTCTCGGTACTGGCGGGAGGACAGCCCAGTGTGCGCAGGTGTGGCGGTGAAGCTCCCAGGTAGGCAGGCGCCTGGCGGGTCCCCCCACCTGCGTTGGCCGCGTACCCCCACACCCGCCCCCCCAGGTCGCCACAGGGTGCACGGATCCGTGCGTATCACGCCCAGGGACTCCGGTGTCCCTGGGGGCGCGCAGTGGCAAGGGCAGGGCAGACTGGGGCCCCAGGGCGTGGGGACTCAGGAGTCCTCCCCTCTCCGCTCCGCGGCCGGGACACAGCTCAGTTTCCGGCTGGGACGGCCCTCGGGTCCCAGGGAGCCAGGGAGCCGCTGGTGGGGTGGCGTGCCCGCGCTGGGCGGTGGCGATCCCGCGCTGGGGGAGTGGTCTCCGCCCACGTCCCCTTCTCCCGCCCTTCCTCAGACCCGCCCTCTTTATCGGTCGTCCCCCTCTCCCAGGAATAAGGGTGGGTGGGTGGGGGGGCTGGAATCACAGTCCTGGACTGAGGCGTGATGACCCCAGGGTCCCAGGTCGAGGGGTGATCCCACACTGGGGGTTGGTTTCGGGAAATTCAGGGGTCAGGGCTTTGTGGGAACGAAAGGTGGTCTGATGAGCGGGCACGGCACCCCCCGGAGAAGGAGGCCAGTGTGGTGGCGGGCATGGTGCCAGCAGGAAAGGCTGCTAGGCTAGACCCTGGGGTTCCCGACAAGGGCCTTGGAAGGCCTCGAGGCCCAGGTTGGACCCTGCACCTGCCCTCCTTGGGGCCCCAGGTCGGTGGGAGGGGCTGCGGGCGGGGAGGGCGGAGCCAGCCCGCCCGCCAGCTGGCAGGAGGCGGGGCCCAGGGTCCGCGCTGAGAGCAGCCAGGACGGGCTGGTACTCCCACTGGCCCGGCCTGGTCAGCCCTGTGCCCAGGTCGGCAGGACGTGTTCAAGTCCTCTGCGGCTGACCGTTCCCTCACCCGAGCACTTGCCCCCTCCCGCGAGCCCCCACCTCATTTTCTGTCACAAGATCTAGAGCAGCCCCCGGCCCACCCCCACCAACGCAGCCTCTCCTGCACCTGCGGCTTCGAGGGTGGCCAGGAGCCTGCCTCGCTCCACCCAGGCCCCCGCCCGCCGGCGCCACTGCCTTCAGTTGGGCCACACGCCCCCTGGCGGCCCCTCTGCCAGGCCCTCTCCCCCTTCCCATGGGGGCAGGGAGGCTCCTCTGCGCCCCACCTCTGGGTGCCCACCGCTCCCGCTTAGCCCTCGCACCCGCTCTGCCCGCCCTTCTCCTTTCCCCTCGTTTCTTCTCAGCTCTGCTCAGGCCACCGAAGGCTGAGCCCACCTCCATGGCCAACCCCGGGAAGCCCGGGGCTGGGGAGGCCCAGGAGGAGGAGGGGTGGGAGCAGGGGCGCACCCCGGGGCCCCCGGCCACGATGCTGGAGCAGGCCCAGGAGCTGTTCCTGTTGTGCGACAAGGAGGCCAAGGGCTTCATCACCCGGCACGACCTGCAGGTGAGCCCCCGCCCCCAGAAGCCGCCGGCCCCCGAGGCTGACCTTGGCCACTCAGCCCTGCCGTCTGCCCCGCCAGGGCCTGCAGAGCGACCTGCCCCTCACGCCCGAACAGCTGGAGGCTGTGTTTGAAAGCCTGGACCAGGCGCACACCGGCTTCCTCACCGCTCGGGAGTTCTGCCTCGGCCTGGGTGAGCCCAGCCCCTGAGCCCCACCCCCAGCCCGCTGGCACGTGTGACTTGGGGCCCACAAGGTCAGCAGCTCGTGGCCTCCCACCGGGGCACACACACAGACTCCACGGGGAGCCTCCAGATGCGGTGGTGTCCTCACCAGCTCCCACCCCTCTCCCAGAGCCTAATCCCAGTAGGGCTGGGAGCCAGGCGTGCCTCATTCTGGCCTGAGCCCAGCTGTCACCTCCCATTCCCAGGACGGGAGTCGGACCAGAGTAAGGAAGAAAAACAGGAAACCAGGCTCAGAGAATGGGCAGGATATGTGAGGGGGCGGTGGGCTGAGCTGTGGGGGGTGACAGTCTCTCCCTCCCACGCCTGCAGGCAAGTTCGTGGGGGTGGAGCCCACCCCCTCCCAGGCTCCAGAGGAGACCTTTGAGTCGGGTTGGTCGGATGTGCAAGGCGCCGGGGGCTCCGTGGAGGAGGACGAGGAGCTGCTCTGCTCGACGCTGGAGCAGCTGGGGGTGGCCCGGGTCCTGGGCGAGTAAGTCCATGTTGGCTTGACCGCAGCACCCTCCACTGCTTGGTCCACCTGCGCGCGGCCTGTCCACGTCGCCTGCACACTTGTTTCCAGGCAGGGACCCTCGGCCAGACTGGGTCCGGCCCTCTCAGCTGCCACTACTGTGGGCCGGACGTGATTTCCCACAGAATTTGCATTTCTGGAGTCAGCAGTCATGGCTACACCCAGCACAGGCACATCCCTGGGTACACAAGGACACAACCCCACTTGTACACACCTGGCCAGGCCAGGCCAGCCCTGCAAGGGTGAGAGCACCCAGAAGAGGACGCCCTGTTTGTCCAAGGCTACAGGGGCCTCTACGGGCTTACCCTTCAGGGTGGGGGAGTCCTCACTTCGGCTTCAGCCCCTACCCGCCCCCTCCAGGCAGCGGGCAATTCGGACGCTCTGGACCCGGCTGCAGCATGAGCGGCCGGAACTGCTGGGCTCCTTCGAGGACGTTCTGATGCGCGCCTCAGCCTGCCTGGAGGAGGCGGCCAGAGAGCGGGACGGCCTGGAGCAGGCTCTGCGGCGGTGAGGGCTGGGAGGCCGGGGGCTGCCGGAGGGGCTCCTGGCTGTGGTGCTGGCAGGCTCTAAGCAGCCGTCTCACCCGCGGTTCCCCGAAGGCGGGAGAGCGAGCACCAGCGGGAAGTGCGGTGTCTGTACGAGGAGATGGAGCAGCAGCTTCGCGAGCAGCGCCAGCGCCTGCGGGATCAGGTGGGCCCAGCCCCGGCGCGCGGGTCTCCCCGGGGATGCCTTCTTGGAGGGAACTGGTCCCACCCGCGCCCCTGCCGCCCGCGGGGGCTCAGGTGTCCCCGCGCGTCCTAGGGCCTCCCCCGGGAGGAGCGGAGAGGCCACCTGGAGCTGGAGCTGCAGAGTCGCGAGCAGGAGCTTGAGCGCGCGGGGCTGCTGCAGCGGGAGGTGAGCGGCCGCCGCGCGGAGGGATGCATGGCGGCCCAGCCCGAGCCCAAGTCCCGCTGTCCCCCACGCACTCCCTGGCTACTTGGGGGCCTCTCTCCAGCCTCGAACCCCCGCTTCCCCAGCTGGAACAGCAGCTGCAGGCCCGGACCTCCGAGCAGCTGGAGGCGCAGGCGCAGAACGCGCAGCTGTGGCTGGCCAACGAGGCGCTGCGGACGCAACTGGAGGGCGCGCAGGAGCAGCTCCGCAGACTGGAGGGCGACGCGCAGGGCCGCCGCGAGCAAGCCCAACGGTGCTGGGGGCGGGCCGGGCCCTCGGGGGCGGGCCCCGGGGAGGGGCGCGCCTGGAGCTCCGGGCTGCCGTCGCCCCCGGTCGCAGCCCCGCCTCTGGGGTCTCTGTGGGGCGGGGTCCTCCAGGGGGCCGTGGGGCACCCCGAGTCGCCTTCCTGCACCCGGATCACCACCTCCGTCCTGCAGAGACGTGGTCGCAGTCTCGAGGAACATGCAGAAAGAGAAGCTCAGCCTCCTGCGGCAACTGGAGCTCCTCAGGTGCGTCCGGAAGGGGTCCGCGCCGCTGCCGGCTCCCACCCAGCCCCCATCACCGTCCCCCCACCGCGAGGAAGCCCTTCTGTGCCCGCGTCCCCCACCCAAGCGTGCTTCCTCTTGAGACCCCTCAGAGCCTGTGGACTCCTATTCCCCAGGGAGCTGAACACGCGGCTCCGAGACGAGAGGGACGTCTGTGAGGCCCAGAGGCTGGGCAGCGGCCGCAGAAAGGCTCTGAGCTCGGCCCCACTGCTGGGCGCCCCCTGCTGCTGCTGTTGCAGTAGCTGGGCTCGCCCCCCCAGACGTGGCTCCGGCCACCTGCCCAGTGCCCGCTGACCAGCCTGCCTGACTCACTGGGCCTCACCTGGCTACCTGGAGAAGCCACCCCTTGAAGGCGACTTGGCGTGGCTGTGGGCTCTCCCCAGTGAGCTGCCCAGCCTGCCTGACTTGCAGACATGAAGGAACTAACCTGGGGGGTCAGGGACTGATGTCCCTCCCTGCGGTCCTCATCCTATCCCCAGCGCGTCAAAACTAGCGGAAAACCCCTTCTTCCGAATAAAGTCCACTGACTTCGTTCTCCTCGGCCTCCCGTGTGTGTGTGGGAACTGTAGAATTTGGGAGGCACACGCACCAGGCATCCTTTGTCCTTGTGTGTCCACTGGCCATATCTGCAAGCCCTCACCGTCCATCAGAGTTGTACGGACGAAGGGACTGAGGCCAGTTGGCCAGGAAGCGGTGGGCGGGGTGCCCCGACCACCCCCAGCCTCCAGGGCCACCCCCTCCCCATGCCAGTCGTCACACAGCCCTGGGTGGGCTAGTTCAGCCCACTAGAGTTCTGAGGCCCGGGGGGGTGGGCCTGAGCTGTCCCCGGTGCCCCTCAGCCCTGCCAGCCCGAGCCTCAGGCAAGGAGCAGGGGACGAGGGCCGCCCACTGTCTGGGGAGAGCTGTCCCCACCGACGGCGCCTCGAGCTGCAGCCATTCTGCTCTAGCTCCCCAGCACAGCCGGTCGCAGCCTCTGCCCTCGTTCCCGAGCCTTTCCCCACCACTCCCAGGCGACACCCTCCTGTCTGGACCCTCTCACGCCGTGACCCAGGCCTTCCCTGCAAGCCGTCCTCCGCACGGCGCCCAGAGAGGCCCCTGTCTGCTCCTGACCGCACCTCGAGGTCCTCCCCCGGGCCGGCTCGCGTCTGCCCCGGCGACCCCCGCAGCGCCCGCTCCTCCCGAGGCGGGCGCCCTTGGGCCGCAGTCCGCCTGGCCTCGGCCTCCTCCGGTGGCCCCCAGGCCGCCGCCGGGGCTGCTGCCCCGCCCGCGTGCGCGGAACGCTGTCCGGACCCGCCTGCGTCGCCGGCCGGGGGCGGGGCCTACGGGCCCGGGGCGGGGCCCGGGGCGGCCCCGCTCGTCTCGGTCGCAGGCCCCGGCCGGCTGCGTCTTCTCTGTGCTCCGAGCCGCCGCCGCCGCCGCCCGCCGCCCCCGCCGCCCGCCGGACTCGGACGCGTGGCCGGTGAGTGCACCGCCGGGCGCCGACGACCGGGAGCAGCTGCGTGCCTGGCAGCCCCGCAGGCTCCTACCGGGGGTAGACGAGTGCCCGGAGGCCCGGCGGGCCGAGGGTCCGCCAGGCGAGGGCAAGGCGCCTCCCGGGTCTCCGGACGGTGCTGGCGGCTCCCGCGGGCCGGGGCCTCCCCCCGAGCACCCCACGCACTGCGCGAACACCGGTGCCCTCCTGTCCGCCCGGTGCGAGTGGGCGGGCCGTGCGCCCCGCCTGGGCGTGGGGGTGGCGGCGGCGGTGACTTCATCGCGGTGACGCGCGAATTCCTCACCGGCCTGGTGGGAGCAGAGCTGGGAATCCCCCACCTTGGGGCGTGGGTCGCTGACAGGCCGGGCTGGACTTCGGGAGCCGGGGGTGGGGCGGCCGTGTCCAGGGCAGCGGGAACTATTTCTGGCCGGCCCTTCCGTGGGGGCTCACCTCCTCCGGGCACTCCCGGAAAGGCGGCCCGCTCCTCAGCCCTTCGCTCTAGGGCGGGCCGTGCGGGCGGAGCCTGTGCCTGGAACCAGCCTTCCCGGGACCCCGGACCCCAGGGCAGGCCCAGGTCCGCCGGCGCGGGGTGTCTGCGCCTTTCCTTCCCAGGCAGCAGCCACTGCCGCTTCGTGGGGGAAGGGCTAGCTACAGGCCAGGTGCCAAGGCTCAGACTAGGGGGCTTGGAGGAGGCGTGCGGTCCCTCCCAGGATTGGACTGTCCAGAAATGTCTCTGCCCTTCCCCGCCCTAGCCCAGGCCAAAATACCGGGCCTGGCCGCTCCCTTCTCCTCGGGCGGGGGGCGGAGCGGACACTGCCAGCTTTGGAAGGCCGGCTCGCGGCCAATACCTGGGTCAGCTACAAGGAGGGATGGCGGGATCCTGCTGGTTCAGGTTGAGCCTGACCTGCGGCCTGTCCCTGGCCCTCTAGTGGAGCCTCCTCAGGTGGGAACTTCTGTCTACCTGCCCTACAGAGGAGCCATCCCACCAGCCAGGTGAGTGCTGGGCGCGGCAGCTGGAAGTCCAGCTCGGGAGGCACTGTGTCTGTCTGGAAACAGGGCCCCAGGACTCTTCTGCCCTCTGTGTCCCCACCCAGCTCGTGCAGACACCCCAGAAAGGAGAGGGTGGGGTGGCTCTGGGGAGGAGCACAGCTGGAGCTACACTTCGCCCTGGTCCCTGTGGCTGTCCCCATTCAGGAAGGACCCCCCAGGTCTGGGGGTGGTGCCTGCCAGCTCTGGTTGGAAGTAAGGAAGGCCGGCCCTTTATGAGGCCTGAGGGCCTTCTCCAAGACCACAGGACTAGGCTAGAAAAACACAGATCCGTCTACCGTTGAGCAGCTTCTGCTGCCTGCCCGTCCCCCCCAGCAGCCAGTAGGATCCTGCCAGCCTGTGACGTGGGGCCCGGGGAATGCTTGGGGTGGGGTGGGGTGGGGGGCCTGTCTGGGCTCACCCAAGGTGCCTGCTGGGCTGTCCTACCTGGCTGCCCGTAGGGCTGAGTCAGCCCATGGTGGCTGGGGGTCCTCCAAGCCTCCCCCACTGTGCCGAGCGGGGGTCAGGGAAGCCAGGCCCCCAGGCTTCATCTGGGCTGCGGGCACCGCATCTGCCCTTGCTGCCCCGAGCAGCCCTCCCGGGAAGGGTCCTGGTTCCCACAGACACCCCCAGAACCTTCACCCAGGCAGGCAGTTGGCTTGGCCCCAACCTGGTCTGGACGTGTGTCCCTTCCTCCTCTCCCCGCTGGCATTTGGCCGTCCTCCCGGGCAGCCCCTCCCCCACCTCCCGGCCCCAGGATGGGTGAGTTTGGGGAGAAGTCGACGACATGTGGCACCGTCTGCCTCAAGTACCTGCTCTTCACCTTCAACTGCTGCTTCTGGGTGAGCAGTGGGCACCCCCTTTCCCGACCTCAGAAGGAGCCTGGCCGGGGGTTCAGGCCCGGGGCCAGATGTGGTGACCGGTGTGCACTGCTTGCAGCTGGCTGGTCTGGCCGTCATGGCCGTGGGCATCTGGACGCTGGCCCTCAAGAGCGACTACATCAGCCTGCTGGCCTCGGGCACCTATCTGGCCACAGCCTACATCCTGGTGGTGGCGGGCGTTGTCGTCATGGTGACTGGGGCTCTGGGCTGTTGTGCCACCTTTAAGGAGCGGAGGAACCTGCTACGTCTGGTCAGCAGGGCTGGCCGCACTGAGGGTGGGGGTGGGGCTCCCTGCCAGGCTGCCTGGGGTTGGTTCTGGGTTAGGAGGGGTTAGAAGGGTGATGGATGAGACGCTGCAGGACAGACTGCTCTGCTCACCTGGGAGGGGCTCCCTGCCCACCTGTGGGTCCCCGTATCCCAGCTGGGCCGGCAGGGGGAAGACACCTGAGGCGGAGCACTGGGAGGCCTGGGAGTCCCCCAGCCCTCACCTGCTGCCGGGGGCCCCCACCGTGTGGCCACCTGGCAGCTGAGGGCAGTGGCTCCGCTCTGTCATGCCTGGCACTGGGAGTCCTCATGGAATGAGGGTGTCCGTGTCCCAGCCCACCTGAGTCCCTGCCACCTCCCCCCAGTACTTCATCCTGCTCCTGATCATCTTTCTGCTGGAGATCATTGCAGGGGTCCTGGCCTACGTCTACTACCAGCAGGTGAGGGCTCGGACGTGGACATGCAGGGACACACGGCCGTGAGCTGGACACGAATGTGCAGGAGACGTGTGTTCATAGGGACACAGACACCCACACCCTGGGTCACACACACACACAGGCAGGGCGTGCGTGTGAAGACCTGCATGTGCACACGCATGTAGGCTGGGAAGGACATAGACATACAGGCTGCAGTGCTGAGCTGAGCGTGTCAGGCCCTGGGGGTGGGGGAGGGGTCACAGGCGGAGGGTGGACCACAGGGATGGCCAGCTGGCCCTCTGCACCCAAGCTGCCTGCGTGGGGGCCCTGGGGGAGGCAGGGGATCTGGAGTGCCTTCCCTGATGCCAACCCTGCCCACAGCCATCTGGGTGACTCCCAGCCACCTGGCCCCCACAACCACCTGTCCGAGCCAGCGTCCAATGCCCTTTCCCTGACCCCAGCCCTTCCCAGAGTCCTCCTGCACCCCCCTGGTCTACGCCCACTCCCACCCTGCCCACCCTGGGAGTCTTAGACCAGGGCTACAGCCGTCCCTCCCGCACCCCAGCTGAACGCAGAGCTCAAGGAGAACCTCAAGGACACCATGACCAAGCGGTACCACCAGCCGGGCCACGAGGGCGTGACCAGTGCTGTGGACAAACTGCAGCAGGAGGTGGGCGGCTGGGGGGCGCAGGACGGGTGAGGCTCGGGGCTCTGCCTGAGCTCTGCTCCGCTGAGCTACAACTCTGCTGTAGTTTCACTGCTGCGGCAGCAACAACTCGCGGGACTGGCAGGACAGTGAGTGGATCCGCTCGGGCGAGGCAGATGGACGAGTGGTCCCCGACAGCTGCTGCAAGACCGTGGTGCCTGGCTGTGGGCGGCGGGACCACGCCTCCAACATTTACAAAGTGGAGGTAGGCCGGTGGGGGCCTGCTGAGCTGCCGGGATGCTGGGGGCTGGGTGGCCCCACCCCTGAGGTGACTGGAGGACTTGCCGCCTTCAGCAGCCCCTCCACCCCTGCAGGGCGGCTGCATCACCAAGCTGGAGACCTTCATCCAGGAGCACCTGAGGATCATCGGGGCCGTGGGCCTGGGCATCGCCTGTGTGCAGGTGTGTGTGTGTGTGTCTGGGAGGGCTGGGCATCACCCATGTGCAGGTGCGGTGTGTCTGAGGGGGCTGGGCATCACCTATGTGCAGATGCGGTGTGTCTGAGGGGGCTGGGCATCCCCCGTGTGCAGATGTGTGTGTGTGTGGAGCTGGGCATCGCCCCTGTGCAGGTGTGTGTGTGTGAGGGGCTGGGCACCGCCTGTGTGCAGGTGTTTGTGTGTGGGACTGGGCATTGCCCGGGTAGAGGTGTGTGTGTTGGGGGCTGCGCATCACCCGTGTGCAGGTGTGTGTGTGTTGGGGGCTGGGCATCACCCATGCACAGGTGTGTGTGTGTGAGGGGCTGGGCATCGCCCGTGCGTAGGTGTGGTGTGTGTGGGGCTGGGCATCGCCCGGGTACAGGTGTGGTGTGGGGGGGGGGGCTGGGCATCGCCTGGGTACAGGTGTGGTGTGTGGGGGGCTGGGCATCGCCCATGTGCAGGTGTGTGTGTGTGAGGGGCTGGGCATCGCCCATGTGCAGGTGTGTGTGTGGGGCTGGGCATCGCCCATGTGCAGGTGTGTGTGTGTTGGGGGCTGGGCATTGCCCGGGTACAGGTATGTGTTGGGGGCTGGGCATCACCCATGTGCAGGTGTGTGTGTGCTGGGGGCTGGGCATCACCCGTGTGCAGCTGTGTGTGTGTGAGGGGCTGGGCATTGCCCGTGCGCAGGTGTGTATGTGTGGGGCTGGGCATCACCCGGGTACAGGTGTGGTGTGTGGGGGGCTGGGCATCGCCCGGGTACAGGTGTGGTGTGTGTGGGGCTGGGCATTGCCCGGGTACAGGTGTGTGTGTGTTGGGGGCTGGGCGTCACCCGTGCGCAGGTGTGTGTGGGGGGCTGGGGCCGACGTGCTCACACTGGCCGTGTGTGTAGGTGTGTGTGTGTGGGGCTGGGCATCGCCTGTGTGCAGGTGTGTGTGTGTGGGAGTGGGCATTGCCTGGGTAGAGGTGTGTGTGTGTTGGGGGCTGCGCATCACCCGTGTGCAGGTGTCTGTGTGAGGGGCTGGGCATCGCCCGTGCACAGGTGTGGTGTGTGTGGGACTGGGCATTGCCCGGGTACAGGTGTGTGTGTGTTGGGGGCTGGGCATCGCCCAGGTACAGGTGTGGTGTGTGTGGGGCTGGGCATCACCCGTGTGCAGGTGTGTGTGTGTGAGGGGCTGGGCATCGCCCGGGTACAGGTATGTGTGTGTTGGGGGCTGGGCATCACCCGTGTGCAGGTGTGTGTGTGTGTGTGGGGCTGGGCATTGCCCGGGTACACGTGTGGTGTGTGTGGGGGGCTGCGCATCACCCGTGTGCAGGTGTGTGTGTGAGGGGCTGGGCATAGCCCGTGCGCAGGTATGTGTGGGGGGCTGGGGCCGATGTGCTCACGCTGGCCGTGTGCGTAGGTGTGTGTGTGTGGGACTGGGCATTGCCCGGGTACAGGTGTGTGTGGGGGGGGGGGGGGGTGGGCGTCGCCCGTGCGCAGGTGTGTGTGGGGGCTGGGGCCGACGTGCTCATGCTGGCCGTGTGCACAGGTGTTCGGCATGCTCTTCACCTGCTGCCTGTACAAGAGCCTGAAGCTGGAACACTACTGAGCACGCCCGTGGGCGGCCGCCCTCCGCTGCGCTGCAGCTTCTTGCGACGCATTGACTACTGACACTCCTGAGAGCCAGGGTGCTTTGGTCCAGGAGGCGACTCTGCCCCCTCCCCTGCCGGAGGGACTGTTCTGCTGCCTGGGCCCCCCACCGTGCCATCACCATGCCCTCTGGGGACTCCCAAGCCCCAGAGGCAGCTTCAAGTGCCTTTAGCTACACACCAAAATCCCAAGACCTAAGGTCAGCCCCACCTATCTGCTGGGCTTGGGGTTAACAAAGGCCCCCCTCCCACCGCCGTCTTCTTTGGGCTGAGGTCGTGGCCTTGGGATGCTCCCTGAGGCCTGTGCCAGTTGGGCAGAAATGGGCTGGCCTAGGGGAGCCAGGCAGCAGCCAGTGAGTTGGCCCCAGGTGCCTCCCCCAGGCCCTCCGGGTACTGGGCCTCCTCCTCAACTGGGGAGGAGCCCTCTGGGCCGGGCCTTGGCCGCTCCCCCCGCCGACCGCCGTCTGCAGCCTTGTACTGCCTAGGTCACCGCCGTCACCCGCCCCCAGAGGCAGGACCCTGCGGGTGATAGTCACTGCTGTACTCCATGCCTAGGACTGCTCCTGCTACTTGATAGGTGCTCAATAAACGTCTGTGGAATGGATGGCTGAGATGACTTCGCTGACAGAGGTAGTTCTGGTCTCCAAGAGCTGTCACGTGTGTCCAGCAGAGTAGACAGACCCACCCCCAGGGCTGCACCAGAGGGGGCGGACGCGGGGTGATGTGAGCTGAGAGCTGACGGGGCTCCAGGGGGTGGAGGCCGGGCCAGCTGCAGACAGGCCTCGCAGCAGCTCAGCCGTTCCTGATGCAGGGCCGGTGATGCGGCAGAGCCACGAGGGACTGGGGCTAAGACCCCAGGAAGTGGGTGACTGGACCGCTTGCCATTTTCAAAGGCCTTTCTGGCAACCGCACAGGGACCAGGGACGGGAGGGGTGTCTCGGGAGCGAGTCAGGTGGGGTCTGACAGGATGTCTGCTGGCAGGGCAGGGCCAGAGAAGGACGCTGGGCCCAGTGGCCTCTGCAGACCGCTCATCAGGCACCTGGGCAGGTGGCCCCAGGCAGGCCGCCTCCCTCTTCGTGCCCTCTGAGCTGCTGGAGGCGCCAAGGCCTGCCTGAGTCCCGCTGAGGCGACAGCTTTGGGTTTTAAGCCTCAGTCTGAGCTGGAGCGGGATGAGCTGCTCCCCACCCCCACCCCCGCCAGACAGCTCCCTAGCCAGTTTTCAGGGCAACGCACTTAACGCCTGGGTACTGAGAGCCCATTCACGACAGATGCCAGCAGAGCCGCCTCAGGGCACCTCCCACCCACTGTGGGGTCTCAGGGCTGGCTATGGAGGCGCGTGCCCTCTGGAGGGGAGCTGCCTGCTGGCCTTGGGTGGAGCCTGGAAGCTTCTGGTGGCAGCACCCTCAGGATGCGCAACTGTGACCACGGGGGCACTCCACTCGGAGCTCAGAGTCTGGTGCTTTAGATACTGGGGAAGGAGGTGGGGGCCTCTGCTCTCAGCTGAAGGGCACCCAGGACAGCGCTGTGGGACGCCACTGCCCCCACCCCGAGCACTCGTGTGCCTCCTGTGGGGCCAAGTGCGCCCACAGAGGAAGGAAGCCTCGTGCTGACTGCTGCCGTGTGGAAGGCCCACCCTCCTCCTGGGCCACGAGGGCCTCGGGCACCTGCGAGTGGCCTCATGCGCCAGGTAGAACCCAGGAACCGGCAGGGCAGCCCACAAAGCCACACCAACTGTCAGGACCTCCTGGCAGTCCTCAGCAACATTTACTGGACAGTTATTTCCAGAGAGGAAGACCCATGCCAACAGAGCCGTGGGCAGGCATGGCTTTCAGCGCCCCACCCCCCAGGGGAACAAGCCATGGGTGAGACACCGCCTGTGGCATTTCGGGGTCACTTCTCCAGGGGCGCGTAGTTGAGCAGCTTCTCGATCAGGTCCACGTGGGCGAGCAGCATGCGGCGGCAGCAGTAGCGCTTCAGGCCCAGCGCATCCAGGGCGTCCCTGCAGGTGGGCAGAGAGATGGTTGCGGCCTGCCCGTCCTGGCAGATGGAGGGCCTCTCCTGGCGGGAGCAAACCCTGCTTGGCTTGCTGTGGGACCTTCCATGGCTCTGCTCCCCGTGTGGGAGGGAAGACCCCTCTCATCTCCCAGAGACGCAGCCCTGATCACCCTCAAAGCCTCCTGTGTGTGGACACCAACATGGCGCTCGGGAAAGGGGGGGCCTGTTTGGGTAACCCTGACCTGGGGCATCTTGGGGAGAAGTTTGGGGCAGGCTGCCAGCATTCCCTTTGCACTCTGGTCATTCCAACAGCCTCCTCGGAGCCTGGTGCCAACACTAAGGCCATCCGTTGCTTCCCCATTCACCCGACGCAGCTGAGACCCTCACCTGGCTGGCACACTCCGGGTCCCAGAGATTCAAACTTTGCTAAGGACGGGGCTGTCCACACAAGGACCGAAGGTCGGACTCGTCTAGAGTAGACTCGGACAAGTAAGGTAGTGACTGCAGAGCCAAGGGGCAAACACGGAAGAGAGACCCCACAAAAGCCTGATTATGAGGGCCATGTCATCAGAAGCTTGTCCAGTGTCCTAAAAGAGCCTGTGAGTCTGCAGGACATGGTTTGTTGTTCAGTTGCTCAGTCGTGTCAGTGACCCCATGGACTGCAGCACACTAAGCTCCTCTGTTCTCCACTATCTCCCAGAGTTTGCTTAAATTCCTGTGCATTGAATTGGTGATGCTTCCTAACCATGTCCTCCTCTGCCGCTCCCTTCTCTTTTTGCCGTCAATCTTTCCCAGCATCAGGGTCTTCTCCAATGAGGACACGGGGATGGGCCTAATAGCAGGGAGAACTTAGGGAGCTGATGGACAGAGGCGGCCAGGGGCCTATTTGCGGTGGAGGCGTGGAGACGACCCAGGATACCCGAGTCCCCAGACACCAGCGCTTGACAACCAGCTCCCCTCCTCTGCCTGAACTGCGCGGTGGGAGATGCTTTCCTGAGAGCAGGTCCGGAGAACAGGGCTGGTAAAGGCTCCGACAATGAAAGCCTTGCCCGGGTCACCTGGGATCTGATGAACATCCCTTGACCCAGACCTGGAGTCCGGGACCCCTGGCTGCAGCCCCAAGACCCCAACCCCTCAAGCCTGGATCCTCGACACCCGCCCGAGACGCCGACGCCGCAGCCTGGGGCCCCCCTGCTCCCGCCCCGGGCCCCGCAGGCCGGGCCCCCCCGCTCCCGCCCCGGGCCCCGCAGGCCGGCGGCCGGGAGCGCGCCCCTCACCCTTCGGTGTACTCGGCCTGCAGCAGCCCCAGGTAGGCCTCCCACTTGTTGCCGACGATCTTGCCGCACGTGAAGCAGCGCACGGGGATGATCATGGCGGCGGCGCGGGAGCCAGAAGCTTCACTGCCCTGCGGCCCGACGCCCGGATCTCCCGGCCCTTCCGCCCGGGCGCACCCATGGCGCGGGGGTGCCGGCCCGGCCCGCCCCCCGCCCCACGGCCGTCCGGCACCGCCCGCATCCGCCTCCCACCGCGACGGCGCCTCCTCAGCGCGGGTCCGGGGTCCGGGGTCCGGAACCCGGAGTCCAGGTCCGGGGTCAGGGGCGGGGGTGTGGGGCGGGTCCGCGGCAGGAGCCCCCCGCCCGCGCTTTGGTACGTCCCGGCCTACGGCGTCCGCGCGGGGCCGCAAGGGCCCGGCGGCGGCGTTCGCGTTCCTCGTGCCCGGCTGACTGACGCCGCGCGGCGGGCGCTAGGCAGGTACAGCGCCCCCGCCGGGACGCGGCGGAGTGCTGCAGGGCACGCTGCCCGCTGCCCGCTGCCCGCGCCCGAGCCGGACCCGCGCGAACTGGGGCCCCTAGCGCAGAGCCGCGTCTCAGCAACAAGTTGCGAGCGGGGTCTGGGGCGCGGAGAGTAGCCAGAGGGGCCAGGCAGGGGCGGCCTCTCCGCCTGGAGCCGCTGCCCGCGGGCACTCGGGGGTCTCTGCGCAGAGTCCGAGGGACCCTGGAGGTCGCCGCCTGGCCGGGTCGCCCGCACAGTAACGGTCCCGGCCCGGTAGCTGCCCGTATCCCTGGCGGCGGGCGGGCGCGGGGCGACCCAGCCAGTGGGGGGCTCTGGCCGGCGCCGTGGTCAGCTTGGCCCCCCGCTTGCCTTCTTCCCGGGGGAGGCGCTGGCGGCCCAGGTCCCAGTCCGCGCTCGGCTGGGGCGGGCGCCTGTGACCCGGGAGCGCCGGCTCTGAGGGTCGGGACGGCGCTCGGGGTGTCTTTTGAGCTGAGACTTGAAGAGCGAGCCGGGCAGACGCCGGCGAAGGGACCCCGGGCTGAGGCCGGAGGCCGTCCCTGCGGGACAGAAGCTGTGGGAGCTGGAGGCGGTGGGGTTTAAAGGGAGCTGGGGGGTGTGCCTCCGGAAGTGGCGAGAGGTGAGCCCCCTGATCCTGTGACTGGGGGCTGGGGGAGGGCCGCGCACTGAGAAGCAAGGAAGGCTCCCTGGAGGAGGCGGGCTTTGGGCTGAGGAGGGTGGCCTGGGCACGGTGGGGCCCGTGACCCAGGCACCTAGGCAGGGTCTCCTCACGTTTGCTGGCCTGGGGCGTCAGGGTCTCTGGTTGGTGCGGGTGGGCCCGCGTTGGGTCCCAGGCGTCAGCGCAGAGTCCTCCTGGGGTGGGTGGTGGACTCTGGCTGTAGGCGAGGGGCAGGGAGGTGGAGATCCTGGGGTCCTTGGGAGGCTGGCCAGCGCTTCTGCCAGTCTGGAGTTTGGCCCTGGCCGCCCGCCCCAGTGGCGTTCACTGTCCCGCACCCTGGCACGTGCGGAGCCACGAGCAGAAGCCACTTCCCTGCCCTGCCTGCCCCCCTTCCCAGGCTGACTGGACGCACATCCTGTCCCCGCCTGGGATGGGGCCTTGAGTCACAGCGGCCTGGGGTGGACCCAGGCTCGGCTGCAGAGGCGGCTGCGTCTGCGGAGGTGAGGGGGACAGGCAGGATCTGGGGTGCCAGGCGGGGGGCTCTTCTGGAGCAGGGGTGGATGTGCGTGGGCTTCCTGGGGGAGGGGCCCCTGGTCCACCGCACCCCGCTCTGGCCCAGCGGTTGTTTACTCCCAGAGACTGAGGGGCCGGAGAGCCAAGTTGACATTCCTGGAATTCTGAGAACTGCGTGTGGATTTGGGGGGGGGGACTCCTCCCTGCAGCTCCCTGGTTTCCCAGGAGGGGCTTGCTGAGCAGCGTGGTGGCACCGGCCACCAGCACACATGTGCTCAGAGGCCCCTTGGGGCACTTGCCCTCCGTGCCCACTCCGCCCTGGCTCAGGCCTGGCCAGGCTGGACCTGAGGACCCTGGGGGGCCTCACCTCAGCCTTCTCCCCCGCTGGGCCTTCTCCGTCCCCTGTGGGTGCTGGGGGGGCAGGCTGGGCGTAGTCCAGCTGTCCTCAGGGTGGGCAGGGGCAGAGAGCGACCCAGAGGCCTGGCGCACTGGTCGGGGCGTGGAGGGGTGGGACAGGCCTGTGGCGGGGGCCCTGGGGGTGAGCGCAGATGTGGCCCAGACCCCGGGCTGGCCCGGAGATGGGCAGGGAGAGTGAGGTGCTGGGTTTCCGAGGAGGCGGGGTCCTTCCCCCAGAGGCAGGGGCACAGGGCGGGAGGGCGGTGCTCATATGTGGTCTGGAACCCGTGCTCCCTGCTTCCTGCCAGAAGAGGGTCACTTCAGGGCAGGCGGGGGACAAGGGGAAACCCATGATCCAAACTTCAGCTGCTGAGACCCTGTGGCCCGGGTGTTGTCCTGGAAACACCACCTGGGAGATGGAGCTGCCCGGGAGGCAGCTGACCCTGCGCCCTGTCCCGGACCACAGCCTCGGCCTCCCCTTCTATGAGGTGGGGGTCTGGAGGCCGTCCAGCTGGAGGGGCGGGGGTCCCAGCTCAGCCCTGAGCATCCGAGCTCTGGCTGCTCTGGGTAGGCTGTGCTCACACCTGGGGGGCGGTGTGGTGAGCGGGGTGCGTGGATACCTTGTCGGGGTTTGATGGGGTATTCGCCCACCTGCTGCACCCGCAGTGACCCTCTGGGCCCCGGGGACTGGGGTAGCAGGCGGTGTTTGCAGGCCAACTGTGCAACCTAGTGACCGTGGACGGGCCGGGCCCTTGAGGATGGCCTGCTCGGCCATGCCTGGGGCTCCCTGTGGGCACTGGTGTGTAGGGGGCGTGCTGGGCTGGGGTGTCAGTGCCCGGGTGGGGAAGAGGGCTGCCAGGCCCCAGGGTGGTGGGAGGGTCCTGAGCTCGGGTTGGCCTCACTGGGCCTGGGGAACTGCTGGAGGCCCCTGGGTGGCCTCTTCCACAGGGACCCCTCCCCTGGAGGCAGTGTCTTCCAGCCCAGGGGGAGGAGAGCCTGTGGGCCTGGGTGCTCGCACGCCCCTCCCCCGGGGCCGGGGGCTGAAGCGGCAGCAGGAAGGCTGGCTCCAAAGGCCTGTTTGTGTTGGCGGGGCCTCCTGGCTCCTCGCAGCCACCTCGGAGCCGACAACCTGGGGGCCCGGGCTGGGCGGCCGCTCCGCTCTGCACCCTGAGCTGCGGACGGGCTCGTGGGCCCGTCCACCCCAGGCCTCCGAGGCCACGGGGCCAGCACTTTCGGTGTTCGGGAAGGTCCTCCTCTGAGTTGGGCCTTGGTCTGGCCAGGTAGGTGCCCACCCTTCTGGACTTCCTCCAGTTCCGGGCCCCAGAGGGTCCCAGAGGCCCAGCCCAGGGCTGGCAGGCTGGGCTAGGGCTGTCTTGGGCTTCTTGTGTCTGCCCCATCCCAATTGCCTGGTCTGCGTGTTATTCTGGGCACCATGGCCTGTGGGGTCCTGCGCACAGAGGAGGCCCAGAGCAAGCTGGGAGGCAGGAGGCTTCCTGGAGGAGGAGGCCGGGCTAGGTGAGGTGCGGGGGTCCTGTCCAGTCCTGTCTGGCCCTGCAGCCGCCCCTCCGACTGCAGGCTTGAGTCTGGGCTGCCCGGGATAAGGGTGGGGCCCTGGATTCACGGAGGGGCATGGCGGTCACCTGTGGAGGGTCCCAGGGCTGCCCTGGGTGGGGGTCTAGGGGGGGTCGGTGGCTGGGAGGGGTGCGGGTGGAGCTGCCCCTCAGGGTCTGGCTGGGAGGCCACCCGCTGAGCCCAGGTCTGGGGGGTGCGGCTGTGAAGGCGGCCTCAGGCCTGGGAGTGGGGGGCGGGGGGCATGGGTTTCAGTGTCCACAGCATTGCTGTGAGCTCCTGGGAGGGGCTCATCAGAGAACACGGTGGGGGGGTCCCCCTCGCGCCCCTGCCCTCCGTACTTCTGGGTCTGAACCCCTCCCTGGACGCGTCCTCCCAGGGCGCAGGGGCACAGGGGTCGCTGAGGCGGGGGTGGGGTCCCGGGCCTGGTCTGGGTGCCTCCTTTCTTGCAGCGGTGGGTGGGAGGGGACGGGTCTCAGGTTGCCAGGCTTCCACCCGCTCAGTGGCTTCGTGTCTGCCGCAGGTGTGGGTTTGAGAGGACACGCAGCAGCGGGTGGCCCAGGAGGGAGTGGATGTGGGGGTGGGCAGGGGCGGGGGGCGCATGAGCCTCTGCTGTCTGCTGCCAGCTGCTGGAAAGACCACCAGCCCCCCCGCCCCCGCCGGGCTGCAGGGAGCCCCTGTCCGAGGGGTCAGGCGTGGGGGGGCGGAGTGTGACCCTGGCCCTCCTCCCCCGCAATCCCTGGCTGGTAATGGTGACAGAGTCCCCTGCTCTGCGTGAGTGCATTAAGGGCAGATTAATGGGCCTCGTGACTCATCGCTGGCTGGCTCCATGGGGAGGCTGGGGGCTCAGGACATCCATCTCTGGGAAGCGGGAGGGCGCGGGGTGCAGGGCCCTGAGGGATGTGGACCCTCAGGTGGGGCTCCGGGCTGCAGGGCCGCCGGGGGCTGGATGGCCTTCAGTCTGCTGACCACGTGTGTTCCCCGTGCATGTACCCACATGGGCACGCTTGTGCCTCCGGGCACCTTAGAGGGTGGGGAGGCAGCCCCAGGGTCGGGCCATGAGTCTGAGCATGCCACCCCCTGCCCCCAGCTGGCCCTCTGTCCCCGCAGGGACCCCACCCCGGGTGCAGAGACCCCGTGGAGGCTGGAATGAGGCACAGCGCGGCCTCCACTCCACCTGTCTTCCCTCCACAGGCTGCGGCTTTGGCCTTGCTGACTGCTCGCCTGCCGGCTGGCTGGCCCTCAAGGCCATCGGGCACCGCCCACCTTCTTCCCCGGCAAGTCAGGTAGGGCAGGGCCTGCGGTGGGGCGGCGGGGCGGCTCCACCATGCCTGGCCCAAGGGCCTCGCTGGCGGAGGCTCTCCTATTCCCGGGACAGACCGGGACTAAGCCAGCCCAGTGTGACCCTGTTGGCATGTGTCACTGGGGTCCCGCTGCTGGGGGAACTGCTGGACGTCGGGGACGGGGTCCCGGGGCTGGCGGCGACCTTGTGCTCACATCTGTGTTCCCGCTGGCCCCGGCATCCTTGGTTGTCTCCTGGGTGAATCTCAGCTCAGGCTCAGCGGCTCACCAGGGTGGGGGGTGGACTGGAGCAGGGTTTTAGAAACTGGACAGGGTTTTCAGGAGTCCTGGGGCATTGGCATGGTGTTGGCCGAGTGAGGCAGGGGAGAGGGCACCCTGGGTGCTGGGCCCCTTGTGGGAGCCAGCCAGCCTTGCAGTAGGCTGAGGGGTGGAGGGGAGGCTCCGGCCCCCGTCCTGTCCTCAGAGGCACTGCCCTTCAGCCTGCCTGCTCTCAGGGCCCTGAGTGGCCGTCCCTGGCTTGGGCGTGTGGGCTGGCAGAGTTGGGGCAAGGGGGAGGTGGCCAGAGGCTGCTGGGAGCCCCCAGGATCTCCAGGGGTCACCGCTGCCACTTGCTGCCTCTGCAGAGCTGCGGCCAGCGGTCTCTGCAGAGCCAGCATGGGCACCCTCCACAGCCCGCGTCGCCACTGGGCCCTGGTCGGCGGCGTGCCCCTTCTCGGGCCCAGCAGGGCTCAGGCTCAGCTTCCTCACTCTCACTTTGTCGCCTACCCCCCCAACTTTTTCTCCCTTCCCCCTTCCCTCCCCCGTGCCTTCCTTCCCTCTGAGTTCTACTGACCTTGGGCGAGTCCTTCCCTCTTTCGACTTCAGCTTCCTAGACCATCTGTCGGGTGGGTGCTGCCCTGGGTGGCCTTGGTGGCCGGGTAGACCCAGTCTAGGACGGGGGGCTTCCCTGCCTGTGGCACCATCCTCCCCGGGGGGCTGGGCCCCCTGCTGAACCGAGGGGAGGAGGGGGGCTGCAGGCGGGAGGGGAGGGGGCATCTGGGCCTCGGGCAGGGGTCTTCCCTCCACACCCAGGGCGTCCACCAGTGGGGTGGGCTGTGGGGGCGCAGCGGAGGGGCGTCTGTCCCGCCTGCCCGAAGCAGCACAGGCACACAGCACTCTGCCTGTGCAAGGGGCCTCGGAGCTCGAGTGTGCTGCCGCGAGGGGCTGGTGCAACGTGACAGTCAGGGCACCTTGGTCAGAGATTACGGAGACTCTCAAGACAGTGGCAGCAGCGTGTTCCACCCGCGAGGGGTCCTATGTGACTGCACGTTGCACATGCCCGGAAGACAGGACCAGGGCAGGGGCAGAGGGGTCCCATGGGCTCGGGACCTGGAGTCTCTGGCCTGCCTTGGGCCCATTGATGACTCCTGCGCCCCTGTGTCTGGCTCCCTCAGTCTGAACACATCCGCTCCTGCCTGGCAGGGTGACCACCCTCCCGGTGCCCCGGGGGCCCCAGAGCGCCCTCCCGGCTTCTTCTCCCTGCCCCGGCCCCTCCCAGAGGCTTGTCTTTCCAGTCGCCCCTCTGCCTGCTCTCCCGGGACCGCCCCCGGCTTGGGTCCCCAGGCTGACTCAGGGCCCCGCGCAGCCCTCGCTGGCCCGGGGTGGGCCTCTGGTGCACTCTGGGTGTGTTCGGGCTGCGCCCCTTGCGCTGCCTCGATCTGGGCGGAGGACCAGAGTTGCCCCCCGTCGCCCTCAGACAGCAAGTGGGTCACCCCTCATCTGCAAAGCGCTTTGCATTTCGCATGTGGTCGGAGGCCGCCGAACCCGGCCGCCAGCGGGGTCTCGGTGCGCTGCGGCTTCCGGGGACGGCCGGGGCTGGGAGCTGCCGGGCCGCGCGCCCCCAGCCCCCTCCGGCGCTCTGCGGGCGGGCGGAGGAGCGGCGGGCGGGGCGCGCCGGGGGCGGGGTCCGCGGGGGGCGGGCCGGGGGCGGGCCGGGGCTGCGATTGGCCGGCGCCGGCCGGAGCGGCGGGGCGGGGTCCGCGCGGGCAAGGCCGGCCGGGCTACGGCGCGCGGGCAGGTGTCCGCGGCCCGCCGCGGGTCCGAGTGGAGCGGCGCGCCGGGTGTCCCCGCGGGCCGGGGCGGGGAGCCCGGCGGCCCCGCGCGATGCGCCGATCGAGCACGGACGAGTCCACGTACCGGCGCAGCCCGTCGCCACCGGGCAAGGAGCCGGGCTTCGCGCGCGGCGGCCCCTTCTTCGGCCTGCACGCCAGCCCCGGCCCCAAGGCGGCCCAGGCGCGCTACACGTCGCCCAAGGGCAACAAGTACGTGGTCTTCTACCTGGACCTGTCCTTCATCTTCCTCCTAGAGCTGAAGCGCTGCAGCATGGCGCGCGGCTGCCTGCAGGGCGTCAAGTACCTCATGTTCGCCTTCAACCTGCTCTTCTGGGTGAGTGGCGGCGGCCCGGGTCGCCGCTCCCAATGGGGGCGGTAGGGGGGAGGGGACACTCGGGACGCTGGCTGGGGGTGTGCCTGGGGTCGCTGGGGCCAGGGCGGCGCGGCTCCTGGGGGTTCCGGTACTGCTGGGGTCCACCGAGTCTGCACCCTGGTCGGCCGCCCTGCGTCCCCACCGCTCTGTCTCTTGCTGAGACCGGACGTGTCCCGCACCTGCCCCGGGGTGGCGTGGGGCCCTGCGCTTGCCCTCTGCTGGGCCGCTGGCTCCTTCCCCTCCGCCGCGCCCTCGCTCTTCGTGGGCACAGCCTCCCCAGCAGACCGGCCTTCCTGGCTCCAGGGAGCGCACTTGCAGAGGGGCTGGGCGGAGGTGGGTGGCGGCTGGGGATGGGAGGGTGAGCCCTCTGCTGGACCGGCTCCTCGGCAGGACAGGGGCTGGGGGCCAGCGGGAGAACTGTCGGACCCCTCTGCTGTGCCTCCAGCCAGGCGGGGCGCTTCTCTAACTTTATCTAAGGTGGCTGGGTTTGCTCAGATGAGGTGCCTGTGTCCAGGGTCAGAGCTGTTGGTGCTCTGGGGGGCCCCCTCCCTTGAAAAACCCAAACACTGGAGGACAGAGTTGCCGTCCAGACCCAGGTGGCGGGCTGGGCGCGCCTGCAGGGGTGCCATAATTGCACTGGGAGCAAACCCGGCCGGGCCTGGGGCCCACCATCCGGGCTGCGGGGCCTGCGGAGAGATGATGCCAAGGTCATGGCTGCTCCATCGTTAATTCCCCACGCTGCTCTCCTTCCACGGTGGGAGCATGGGGGCGTGGCTGTCCCTCCTGCGGGGGCTCTGGACCCCAGAAGGAGGCCGCCGACTGTAACTCGTTCGCCTGAGCTCCACTTACCTCGAAAGGCTCAGAAAGCACCACCTTGCTGCACCTCCCGTCTCTCCTGGGCTCTGGCCTAAGAAGTAGGGGGTTGCTCGGAGGGGCAGGAGGCTCCTGCCCTAGTTGCCCACCTCCCCAGGCGTCACTTGAAGGGTCGTACTCTGCAAGGGGCTCCTGGGAGGGGCCAGACCCAGGCTGGAGCTGAGAAGTCCCCAGAGGACAGGAGTGAGCAGCAGAGGTGGCTGAGGCTGAGCTCTGCCCAGGCGCATGGGGTGTGACCTTCTCCTCCTTGGGGGACGCTGGCCAGGAGCGGGGGACGCTGGTCAGGAGTGGGGACACTGGCCAGGAGTGGGGGACGCTGGCCAGGAGGGGGGTACGCTGGTCAGGAGCGGGGGACACTGGTCAGGAGCGGGGGACGCTGGTCGTGAGTGGGGACACTGGTCAGGAGCGGGAGACGCTGGCCAGGAGCGGGGGACGCTGGCCAGGAGCGGGGGACACTGGTGTGTGAGCGGTGAGCCGCTGGCAGGGTCCGTCTGCCCCGGGCAGTGTGAGGGGAGCGGGCTGCGGATGGCTGTGTGACTGGTGAGCAGGAAGGGTGGGCGGCGGCAGGGGGAGGTCCCGGAGGGGGGGCGGGGCAGGACCTGCTTCTCCCCCACTTCCGGCCTCCTCGGAGACAGGGGTATCTGCTTGTTGGGAGGAGGAGAGGGGGCCCTCGAGGGGCCTGTGCCTGGGGGGCAGCCCCCCGAATGGCCCGGGGATCTGTCTCTGCCCTGTGAACCCCGAAGGCGCCTCCACACCAGCCGCAGGGTGGACACGCCCCACTGATGCCTGCCGTGGATGCCGTCTCCTGCCCCGGAAAGAACAAATCAGGAAACCCTGGGGACCCTCTCCAGAGCTAGGAAATCCAATCCTTTTATTATCCAATTACACTTCGCGGCCAAGCGCCCTGGGCCGGGGGGCTGGCTCGGCCCCTCCACACCCCACCTTGGTGTCCGGCGGCCTCGGAGGCCTGGGGTCAGAGGGGGGACCCCCGGGAAACACGCTGAGGCCAGGGGTGGTGAGTGTGACCGGGGGCTGGCTAGATCCCCACCCTGTCGGCCCCTGTGCAGCCGGGCCCTTGTGCTGCTAACGAGGCTGCGGGGGGTGGGCCAGAGCCCCCCTTTCTCGGGACCAGCACCGTTGCTCTCTGGGGGTGCTGAGCCCCCACTGGAGGTATTTTTGCCCCTGCTGTTTCCCACTCGGGAGAAGTCCCACTCCAGAGAAGCTGAGGGGAGGTGGAATGCCGCTTGCAGGTCAATGTGCAGTGACCCCCCCCCCCCCGCCACCGCCCCGTGGCTCCCTCTTGCCTGCAGCCCGGCAGGGCACACTTGTCTTTGAGTCGCCCCGGAGCCCCCTTCTCCACTGCAGACCCTGCCGGGCCCACCCCGCACACTGGGCGCTCTCCTCCTGGGCCTAAGCCAGCCTCTCCGGCAGTGCCTTCTGCCCCTCCGTCCGTCCCTGGGGGCTCTGGCTGAGGGTGGGCAGGGGGCTGGCTCTGGAGGTAAGCGTGCTGTGCTGGACGGACTTCCCCTGGGGGCTCCTGGATGGGGTCCGGAAGGGCTGGGCTGGGGCCTCCAGCCTCAGGTCCTCGTGTGGATCTGCTGGGTCCCATGTGGCCTGCGGGTCAAGAGCGCGGCTCAGGAGTTGATGGTATCCCTGGGGCTTGCGAAGGGGCGCCCTGAGATGGAGCCTGGAAGGCCCCGGCGGGCTGCAAGGGGCACCGGGGAGGGGTGAGGCCCAGGTGCCGGCCGACCCCCAGACTCTCCTCCCACCCAGGGCCGCCGGGCCCTCCCGGGGAGGCACAGCCCCTCTGGGGACACCGCTGCCTTCCAGGGGCACCGCTGCTTTCCAGGCGTGCAGGCGGTGGGCAGCCTAGGGCTAGGGTCCCCGCGTCAGTGCTGTCTCCTGGGGAGGAGGGCTGTGTGCGGGCTCAGGAGGTGGTGGTGGGTCTCAGCAGCTCCTGGGCACTCTCCCTACCCCTCCCCAGCTCCGGGTGGGTGCTCAGGGCTCCCCGGGACAGTTTCTGCAGCCCTCGGGGTGATCTTGGCGGTGGGGGTGGTCCTGAGTGGAGGCAGGACCGATTCTGAAAGGTGAAGGTGCTCCTGTGACTGGCTGGGCCTCAGCCTGCAGCCCGGCCGCTCCTGGGTGTGGTCAGCTTCGCTGCGGTCCCCCAGCCCCGTCCAGGCAGGAGCGCTCCCTGCCCCGCCTCCCCTGCAACGTGGGCCGGGCCCGCCTGTGGTGCTGCGGTGGGAGCCGTGCCTGCTCCCGTCGTCTGCTGCCCGGGCTTCTCCACTCTCTGTGGATCCTGCGTCCCCCACCAGCCCAGGGGCGCTTGGTCTTCCCCTTTGACGAGCTGCCTGGCCCAGGTGTCCTGGGCCGCTGGAAGAGGGGCCCAAGGGCCCAAGGGCCCTGCAGACCTGGGACCACCTCCCCCAGCGCCCCTGCCGCCAGGGAAACAGGCAGGCCGAGGGGCCCTGCTGGAGGTCATGGGGCAGGGTGGGGGTCTGTGGACCTCAGACCACGTGACTGCTCTTGGCTTGGGCCTTCTTGGGGGGCTGGGGGCAACTGTGTGTCCTGGTTCGCTTTCTTCCTGCAGCGGGGAGGGGGCGGGGCGGTGGGGGTCCTGCTGCCGGCGACCACAAGCCAGGGTGGGTGGGCAGCGAGTGTGGGAAGTCGGGCTCCTTGGCCGTCCCGGTCAGGTCAGGGGTCAGGATGCCACAGGGTGGCTGTCCGGCATGAGGCCCGTCCCTGGGACCAGCAGCTGGAAGACAGGCCTCTGGGGCCCAGGGTTGGTGCCCTGTGGAGGCAGCGGTGGGTCTCCCTATCCCAGACCCACCGGCACGCCAGCCCCGCTGATCAGGGACTGGGTGGCTTCTCACATGATTGGGGGTGGCAGCAGTTAGTCAGGGGCCCCTGGGAACTCTGTTTGGGGCAGAGAGGTGTGGCTTCAGCCCCTAAGGGGGCCGGGGGGCAGTGGAGAGGCCCCAGGGCCTATGTGGGCGGAAGGGGTGCAGCCCTAGCTCCCTGCTGAAGTCCGGCCCGTCTGCTCCCCAGCTGCCCCAGAAGGGCAGCCCCCTCCTCTCGGACACCAGCCTCAGGAGGGTTGGTGGGCTGGAGCCGGCCCCTGTCCCAGAGCCTGGAGGGACGTGGGGCTTTCTGGAGTCTAAGGAAAACAGTTAGTCAGTTGCACAGATTCTTTGTTTTGGCCGCGTGGCACGTGGGCTCCTAGCTCCCGGACTGGACCAGGGGGTGTGCCCACTCCACTGCAAGTGCAGAGTCTTCCCCGCTGCGCCGCCAGGGCAGCCCCTCCATTGCACAGACTTTCCGCTCCCCACCAGGGTGGTGCACGAGCCTTGGCATTCGGGCCCCCAGCCCCCGCCCTGGGCACCTGCAGACCTGATTTCTAGCCCGGGGACAAGTTTTTCCATCCGTGAACTTCACAGGGATGGGCTCTTCCCTCCCCCTGGGGCTGTTCTTGGCTGGGAGGGGGGTGTCACACCCGCCCCCGTGCCCGGCCCCACCCCCGAGATGGTGCCAGCTGCCCGGTGAGGGGCTTCTGACACAGGCTTGGCCCCTGTGGGCACCAGGCCCTCCACCACGTTCCAAGGATTGGGCCAGCTGCCCGGCCATCTGCCACGCCAAGCCACGTGACTGGAGGGCTGGCGCCCCCCGTGGGCCTCACCAAGGGGCCCCACCTGCCTAGCCCTAGGCCAGTCCCCAAAACATGGACAAGACAGATGGCAGGAGGTGGGGCATGCGTGCCAGGCTGGGCGCAGGGGCAGCGTGTGCGCTCTAAGTGTGAGAGCGGGACAAGGACGCCCTGGGGGCTGCGGGGCTGGCATGGGCACCCCGGGGGCGCTGCCGTGGGGGGTCTGCTCCTGGGCCCCAGCGGGGCTGGGGAGGGGCAGGGAGGACATGGGTGGGGTGGGGTGGAGCCCCCTGCCCACTGCTGCCCGCCGCCCTGTCCTGGGAGGGACCCAGGCCCTTCTGCGTTTGCTCCTCTGTCTGGGTCTCCCACGGCCCGTTTCCCCCGTACTCGGAGGCTGTAATTTTCCTGCCAAAATGTTTTAAAAGCTGCCTACACAGAAGCAGCTTCACAATTACAGGTAATTTTCTTACCCATGTGCCCACATCGCGTTCGCGCTGTTGCTGGTGACTGGTCTGTGCCTGAGTGTGGAGGGCCGGGTGACGTGTCTGGGTGTTGTCGTGGGCCGGGTCCGCGTCACGGCGTGTGAGGCCGCCCTGGGTGACGCCCCTCCGGGTGGGCCCAGGCCCTGCAGGACGCTCCCCCCAGATGCCCTCCCATGACCTCCCCCGGGTCCCCGTGGGGCCAGGGGCTTGGAGGCGCTCGTCCTGCGGAATGGAGCCGTCCACACTGACCTCGAGGGCGGGGCCGGCTGGCTGCCTGTTGGGTTTTAGAGGATGGTGCTCCCCTCTGCTCAGAGGCAGCCCCGCACGCCCACGAGCGCCGGCCTGGGGCTGAGCCCCTGGAGTGGGAAAGGGTGCTGCGCAGTCAGCGGGGACGAGCAGGCGTGGGACCAGGGTGCCCGCTTCAGCTTCCTCCGGGGGGGCAGCCCCCACCCCTGGCCTGGGTCCCCCCTCTGCTGAGACTCTGGGCAGAGGCCAGGGGAGCCTGTCCGTGTGTGTGGTCCACACGGGCGCCCCAGGTGCCCCAGGAGAGCCCGGGGACCTGGGGTGGCCCTGGGCGCCCGTTTCCTGCCCATTGGCTGGTGGGAGGGCTGTGACCCGCGCCCGTCCCGGCCTCTTCAGGGTTCCCGGATGGTGCCCCCGGGCAGGGGCGGGTGCCCTGCTCCCTCAGGGCGGCCTTGCCTGCGGTCAGCACCGTGGACAGCTCTGTCCCGGTGCCTGGCGGGGGCCAGCCACGCGGGGGTCATCCTGCTCCCACAGGTGGGGCACACAGGCGTGCAGACGTTCCTTATGGGGACACACTCACATATGCACACGTCTCATTATGGGAATACACACACTCTCATACGTCTCCTTATGGGTACCCACACACTCATGTCTCATAATGGGGACACACACACACGTCTCCTTACAGCCAGCAGACCCTGCCCAGCCTGGACACACACACAGACACACACTTCCTTACGGTCAATAGACCCCACCAGCCTTGGGCTCGAGCTCCTGTTTCATCTTGGGGTGTCCCCGAGGGTTCAGAGTCCCAGCCGGGCTGCGGCAGCCCCCGTGGCCATGCTGGCCCGCCCCTGCCCCCCGGGGCCAGGCGTCTCCCTGGATTCATCACTGCCTGGCCTCCCCTGCCTCTTCTTCCTGTTTGAATTGATTTTTGTAAGGAGCAATTATGAAGTTCAGTAAAAGCTGCAGTGGTCAGGGGAGTGGGCTGGTGTGGGTTCGGGGGCGGCCCCTCCCGGGGGACGGCTGGGGCTGAGGATGTGTGGGGAGACCCGGCACGGGTGACGGGCCGGGCGGTCAGCGGGCACCTGGTGGGCTCCTCACCGTGTCCCCCTGTGTCCCGGCCCAGCTGGGCGGCTGCGGCATCCTCGGCGTGGGCATCTGGCTAGCGGCCACGCAGGGCAACTTCGCCACCCTGTCCTCCTCCTTCCCATCGCTGTCGGCCGCCAACCTGCTCATCGTCACCGGCACCTTTGTGATGGCCATCGGCTTCGTGGGCTGCATCGGGGCCATCAAGGAGAACAGATGCCTTCTGCTCACCGTGAGTCCAGTGGGGGAGCAGGCCGGGCGGGGGGCAGTCCTGATGGACGCACGTGTACACGCACCCCCACACATGTGCCAGGCAGAGCCCCTCCGACTGGTACTGGGCCTGTTTTCTGCGAGACCCCTCCCCCAGGACTCCCTCCCAGCTCCTGTCCCAGCCCTCTCGGCCCCCCAGGACCCTGTGCGGGGCGGCTGGGGCCTCCGTGCGGGCGGGCGGGCCGCGCGGCTGAGGCTGGTGGCCTGGCCCGCAGTTCTTCGTGGCGCTGCTGCTGGTGTTCCTGCTCGAGGCCTGCATCACCATCCTCTTCTTTGCCTACACTGACAAGGTACAGCTGCCCCGCAGCGGGCCTGGGGCTGCACCCTCCCACCGGCGAGGGGACAGGAGGGGCTGAGAACTGACCCCAGGGATCCCAGGTCTGCGTGGACAGACGCCGGCCCGGCCTGGCTCTGGTTGCAACCACAGGTCCTGGAGGCCAGGCCTGGGGGAGGCGCCAGGAAGTCTGAGCTCACAGATGGCCCTGTCTTCAGCTGTGTGTCAGCTCGATGGGGACGCCTCCCACCCCCCGCCGCCGCTTAATGACACATGTGAGGGTGCATTTACGGGTTTATTCTCTGGTTTTACCCCAACACTGTTATTTTTTGTTCATCTGGTTTAGCTCTGGCGGCTGGAGCTCTTTCTGTGGCTCCCACATCCCTTACCTGCTCCTCTGGCACTTCCCTCTCTGGTGCTAGGAGACACCCCCCAGGTCCATCTTGGGGGGCCCCTGCCCCAGCCCTGGAATCGGCCATTTCTCCAGGGAGCCTGGTTCCTTTATGGAGAACGAATGGTCTTAAGAACCAAGAGCTGGGCCTTGTAGGCCAGCCACGCGGAGCTGTGGGTCCTGGTGGGCATGTGCAGACGCTGCCCTGGGTGTTCGGTGTCCGTCTGTCTCCATCTGCAAGTTAACCACCAGAAGCTCGTGCTGACGTGTCTGCGTCCGACCCCGTGCTCAGCACGAGAGGCGCAGGGAGACCTTGGGGCGCCAGAGCCTGGCGGCGCCTTCTGGGAGGGGTGACTGCGGGGAGGGGGAGGGAGGGCACCAGGGGCGGCGCGGGTGTGGGTTAGGCCGAGGTGGGTGGAGCTGGCCGCAGGGTGGCCCTGCCGTCCTGCAGATCGACAAGTATGCCCAGCGAGACCTGAAGAAGGGCCTGCACCTGTACGGCACTCCGGGCAACGTGGGCCTTACCAACGCCTGGAGCATCATCCAGACTGACGTGAGGCGTGGCGTGGCATGGCGGGGGTGGGACCCGGGTGGGGCCAGGAGGCGTGGCAGGACCCGGGCAGGGCCCCGTTCAGGCAGAGTCCCAACCCGCCTCTCCTGCAGTTCCGCTGCTGCGGGGTCTCCAACTACACTGACTGGTTCGAGGTCTACAATGCCACGCGCGTGCCTGACTCCTGCTGCCTGGAGTTCAGCGAGAGCTGCGGGCTGCACGCGCCTGGCACCTGGTGGAAAGCGGTGAGTCTGTGCCCTCCGGCTGGCCGTGGCCCGGGGTCGTGGGGGCGGAGGGCCGACCTCGCCACCCCCGTGACGCCGACTCTTCCCCCAGCCGTGTTACGAGACTGTGAAGATGTGGCTCCAGGAGAACCTGCTGGCTGTGGGCGTCTTCGGGCTGTGCACGGCCCTGGTACAGGTAGGAGGGACCCCACCCCAGCCCTGAGCCTAAAGAACAGGGCAGTGGGGAGTCTGGATCCCCGGCAGAGGTGCAGGGGGCCTCCCTGGGGATTGTCAGGGACAGCGTCCACGGGGAGGTGACCTGTGACGCCTCAGGGACAGACTCCTGAGCGGAGGGTCTGGTGTCCTGGATGGAAGCACAGCCCGGACACATCTGCAGAGGGCTGTGCGCCAGCTGTGTTCCCACACCCCTGCCCCGGGCTGTGTGTGTGTGGGGGTGGTCACAGGGCTGCCCGGTACAGAGCGAAGGTGAGCAGTGCAGACCCTGGTGAGGGGCCGGCCAGCCAGCCCCTGCTCCCCAACCTTCATGCGAGAGCTGAGTGCCAGCCCCCGGGGGAGCACAAGCAGTATCAGGGCAGCCCATCTCTGGGGTGCAAGCAGGGGTCACAGCCAGACACTCCCAGAGGGGTGATCTCAGTAGGATAGAGGGGTGGAGAGCAGCTGCTGGGGGCCCAGCCTGGAACCTCTGGGCCCTGAGACCAGCCAAGCCCAGGGTGGCCAAACCTACCCCAAGGGGACAGCAGGTCTGGGTCTGGGTCCAGCCCACGGGGTGCCTCTAGGCCTGTGCGGGGCACGCAGTGCTGGAGGCTTCCCAGGGGACGGGAGTTCCAGCCCACCTGGGATGCCGCGGGTGCAGTGATGGCACTGGCCGCTGGCCGTGGTCCTGAGTGGCCCTGCCCAGCCCTTGCTGTCCCCGCAGATCTTGGGCCTGACCTTCGCCATGACCATGTACTGCCAGGTGGTGAAGGCGGACACCTACTGTGCGTAGCTGCCCGCCACCCAGCTTCGCTGCCAAAGGACGTCGCCCACTGGGAGGCGGCCATGCCCCTGTCTGCCTCTCCTGCTGCAGGACCTCTCACCAGCCTCAGGAGCGCCATGCCCGAGTGGGCGGCCAACGACCAGCCACACATACCCCCGGGGCCGGGGTCTGCAGGGGTTTCTGGCGTTTTCCTCGTCCAAGTGTTCTCCACCAGCCCTGTCTGGGGCAGGGGGTGGGAGGTGAGGGGCGCCCCGCTGGCCCTGGTGCTGGAGACGGGCCACAGGCTGCTCCCCACACCCCACAGCGGGGCCGTGGCGGGCTCCGGGCACGTCTAATAAAGTGTGGGCAGCAGCCCCCCACGTGTCTTTCAGTGCCCTGACCCATGGGCCCTGCACCCACTCCCACAGCCTGGTACTTGGAGCGGGGCTCCCAGATGGGCACCCCCACCGCCTGCACGGGTTGGCAAGGAAGCCCAGGAGGTGGGCTCCAAGCTGCAGCAGAGAGGGGCCCCGAGTCTTGCTGACCCACCCACGGCCGGTGCTGTGGGCCCGTCTCTGTGCCCCGCTCCTGACATGGGGGTGCTCCCCCAGCCTCAGGGCTGCCTCCTCCCCCAGGGGTGTCCTTCTGAAAGGCGCTCAGCCCCATCTTTGCCATTCTTTCTAGTCACATCTTGTTCCTGGAAGCTTCATCCCTAAGTGTCACTCATGGGTTTTGTGAATAAAGTCAGGAGGGAAGCAGCTGTCACAGGGCCCAGACTGGGGAAACGGCTGAAGTGCCCAGAGGCACTCCCGGGCGCGGAGGCCAGGGGGAACCCCTCCTGGGCACCCAACCCTCCCCCTGGCTGAGGCAGGTTGCTGGCTCTGGCGCCCGCAGGCCCACCCTGCCGGCCACCCCCTCATGTCCCTTTGGTGCAGCATACCTTCCCTGAGGACCCCTGGGCGGCCACTGACCACCGCTCAGCTCAGACCACCAAGGGCGCCTGGCCCCTCCTGGCTCCCGGCCGCCCACCCCCGTCCTATCCCATCCCTGTGTCCCCCCTGTCCTCCGTGGAAGCCCCCAGAACACCAGAGGTGGTCAGAAGTAACTGCAGATACACACCCAGAACATCTCTAGGCGCCACAGGAAACCAGTGGGAGTGAGAACAGTCTGGCCAAACTTCCCAGCCCTGCCGGCGCCCTCTGCTCTGTTCCTGCGGCCCCGCTTGTGCTTCCATCCACCTCTGCCTGAGGCCCCTGCTTGGCGGGCTCTGCCAGCCCTGTGTCTCTCGGAGGACTTGCAGGCCTGTGACTGTTTCCCCTCTGCTCCACGGGGCACGTGGGGCCCTTGTCTCCAGGGCCCCCTATCCCCTGTGGATGCCCCCAAGGGTCCGGCCCCAGAACCCCCTTCCCAGCTCCCCGTGCCCTTTGCTGGTTCCCCCATCCTCCAACCCAGACCGAGGAGCCTTCTGCTTGGCGTCGGATCACCCCCTGGCTCCATATCGACGTGCTGACCACACGGACCCTGTGGCGAGTCTGCCCCTCCTGGCCCAGCCCTCACCCTCCCAGCCCGAGCCTACAGCTTGCCCTGGGGGCCCTGGCGGGGGGGGGGGGAGCATCGGACCCACCGTCCCAAGAGCCTGCCTACACCTACTGACCTGAATCAGCCAGTCTAGAATCTTCTGTGTGACCCACACCGTGAGCTGCTGGGCTCTTCCTCAGGACAGCTTGTGAGGGTCCAGCTGGGCCACGACCCTGAGGATGGGACCCACCCTCTTAGAGCCCCCCCAGCCAGGCCGCCCAGAGCTGCGCCTGTGCTCAGGGCCAGCAGCGCCGTCAGAGGGAGCCCTCTGTGTGGAGCCGGTGGGCTGGCCAACAGCAGGGCCGGGGCAGCTGTCCTTCGACTCCCAGCAACAGCGGCTCCTCCCAACATGCCCTCCTGGTAGAACAGCCGTAGCCGGTGGGCAGCGGCCCACAGTGAGCTGTCAGTGACCGCAGCCCATGCCCTGCTCTGGGGGGCCTGCCTCTCTGAGCCCCGGATTCCACCATGCCTTTGCCATATGGTGCCCACCAGGCTCCTGGGTGGGAGGCCGGTCCCTTTGCACGGCCCTGGGGTGACGCCTGCCGGAGCGTCCACAAGGAGAGGCACCTGGGGTTGCCCTGGAGCCTCTGAACCCTCAGGGACTGCAGGCCACCGCTGCCTGTGCAGTGGAGACGGTGGGCCCTGCTTCAACAGCCAGCGGAGGGCATGCAGCCAAGGCTGGGCGGGAGGGTCTGCATCCTTAGCTTCCCCCTGGTCCTGTTAGGACCCCCTGCCCCAGGTTACTGCCCTGAGGGGCCTGGGTTCCCAGCCTGCTTGGTCCCCGCAGAGGCCGCAGCACACACAGCTCCAGAAATGGAAAAGAGTCTGTATTTCGCACATCAGTCCCTCTGTCTCTTGGAAAAGGGCATGCTGGCTGCATGCAGGTCCGGCCTACAGCAGGTCGTAGAAGTAGTCCAGGCCCTGGCCAAGCTCCCAGATGGACAACCCCACACCCAGCTCCTGGGCCAGCTCCAGCCGCACCTGCAAGGACTGAGGCGGAGGGAGTATCAGCCCGGCTGCACCGGCCCTGAGGCCCACCTGCCCGCTGCCACCTCGCCAAGGGCCGCCGCCCACCCGCAGCCCCAGCCCCACACGCACCTTCAGCGTCGGATAAAAAACGACGTGCCTCCCGCCGCGGCTTCTGCAAGAGAGCAGACCCTTGGTCCGCCGCAGCCTCCGCTCCCCTGGCCCCGCCACACCAGCCCAGGGCTCAGGTCTGTGCTCCTCCTCGGGCCGGGAGGGCCTCAGGGCAGAGGCTTGTCCCGCGCCCATGGGACCCCAGCCCAGGCCCTCCCCGACACTCACTTCTTGTACTCGAAGAAGTGCTCTGCAGCCTGGCTGTCCCACACCACCTGGGGCCGGTGGTCCTTCAGCGTCTGGATGTACCTGGGGGAGACGGGCTGTGGGTGCGGAGCCCTACTCCGCCCACCCAGACGGGTGGGGGCGGCCTTTGCCATCACAGCAGGTCAAGGCTAACCGGGGCAGCATGTCGACCCCCAGTGGTCCGTGAAATGCCAGCGACACCAGGCGGGGTGGGAGGGCCACGTGGGGTGGCCTGGGCACGATGAATGCCAGGAAGCAGGACCACAGGGTGGGTTCTTGAACACCTGGGCCGGGGCTGTGGCTGGGGGGGAACAAGGGTCCCGACAGGCTGCTGAGATGTGGGGGCCGGGACACTGCCCTGACCCGACAGCACCACGGGTGGACCGAGGCTCTGCAATGTGGGTGCAGCACCGGCCGGGAGGCACAGACGGCGCTCCTGGGCCCCACCCGCTGGGGACGCGCGAGCAAGCCCTGGGAGCAGCCGCGGCTCCGCGTGCCCTCGCCCCCTTTCCAGGGAAACACCGGCGTCCGAGCCCCCTGGGGACCCAGGCTGTCCTCCCTGCCTCCCCGCTGTGGACGCAGCTGCCCTAGGCCTGTGGTGGGCCTGCCTCACTGCCAAAAGGCACCGGTTTCAGACCTGCCCCCAACACACACGGCAGACGAGCTGGTTTCCAGGGCGCCGCGTGGTCGGGACAGTGGGGCCTGCAGCCCGCACGGCATCTCCCTGGCCAGCAGCCAGCGCCCAGACAGGCTGAGGCGGGAGGCGCGGCCGGCCCGCCCCCGAGCCCAGGGGGGCACTGTGTGCTTTGGGCTGGACCACTGATGCCAGTGGGGTGCTGGGGGGGCAGGGCTGGACAGAGCAGTGGGGAATCCACGGTGGAGGACGTGGGGCTCCCCACAGGGTCTGGGCCAGGACCCACAACCCCCCCCACACCAGCTCCAATTGTCCAAAATGATGGCATCATCCTTAACCACAGTCATGCTCCTAGAATCACAAGGATCACTTGCCGCTTTGGAGCCGTCTGCCCTGAGGCTAAGGTGATCTGGGACGTGGGGTGGGGTGGACGTTTCTGAGCCCCCAAGTCCTGTCCTGGGTCGGGCAGATGCTGCTCAGCAGCTGGCTCCAGGCCCTGGGGTTTCGGGAGCCCTGGCCACGCACTCCTCACGGGGGGCTGCCTGCTGGAGCAGGTGGGCTGTGGGGGCAGCTGAGGCTGCTCTCTGTTGGGGTCAGTTCCTCATCCCAGAGGCTAAGGCCGGGCAGTGCCAGGGCTGAGTCCACTCAGGACGCCATGCTCACTGGGGTGGGAGGTGGAGGGGCAGGGAGTGAGCGCCCTGGGTGGGGACAGCTGAGCAGACCGCTGTGGAGTGAGAGCAGGACCCCAGGGGCGGCCCAGGTGGAGGGGCTGCGGTGGGCAGCAGGGGTGAATGAGCGAAAGGCACAGACGGGGCCGCGCGGTCCCTGAGCTAAAACGGAAGGCCTCGGCCATCGGCCGCCTGACCCGTCTCTGAGAAACGTCCCGCCCAGGCAAGTCACAGACGGACCCCATCCCAGGTCAGGGGCCTCAGGGGCCGGGGGGGGGCCGCCGAGACGTTGCGGAAACAGAGGTGGCCGCGCAGCCTGACGAGGTTCTGAACGTTGCTGAGTCAGGCGCTTTGCCACAGCGGACCTTACAGCGTGTGAATGACACCTCCCCGCTCAAAAAAGTTGTCAGCCTTCGGGAAGAAGGGTTCAGGGAACAGCAAAGAGAATCACAGACGAAGACACAGCAGACAGGTCGGCGGAGGATTCAGGGCCCAGAGACGAGCTGCATGGCCCCCCCACTCTGGGTGAGCGAGCAGAGAGCAGGCGGAAGGGGGCTGTCAGGGCGACGGGGAGACCAGCCCGGGGTGGGCTTCCCACCCCCCACTGGGGCCTGGGAACCCTGCGCTCTCTGCCGTGGCCCCTGCAGGACTCAGGGCCCCTGGGCGAGACATGGCTGGTGCTGCAATCCACACAGGACCCGCCCCGGAGGGCGCCGCCTCCGAGCTGCTGAGGACCTGGCTGGGCATGTGGAAGGCACAGGGTCCTCTGCTGCAGGCCCACACGGGTAGTCCGGTGGGCACCGCCACAGGCGATGCGAGGAGGCACCCCTTCCCCCATCTCAGCTCCCAGGACCCACAGGCAGTTTACACGGAAGACCTCACGTCACCCACAGGCAGCAGCACCCCCGTGGGACCCCTGGAGCGTCCCCTAGGGGAGACCAGGCAGGGATGCGACGAGTGGTCAAAGGTGCACAGGGAGGCCCCGGGCACAGAGTGAGGGCAGGAGGCTCGGGAGCCCAGGGGGGACCACGAGGCCCAGGGGCCGGTGGAGGAGAGGGTCTCAGCGGAGATGGGCCAGACCCAGAGCCGCGGGAGCTGCCAGCCCCGTCCAAGGCGGCGCAAGACCCGGGCAGGAGGGCCGCACGGGCAGCCTCCCCAAGCCCTGTGGCCTCAACCCCGCGCCCCCTGGCCCGTGAGTGGTGGGGGAGTATTGCCGGGCATAGCCCAGCCCTGGGCCCGTCTGGCTGTGTTCTGCCGGGGCTGGCTCTCACAGAGGTCCCGGCGGCCCCTGAGCAGAGGCAGCAAGCCCAGTCTGGATGCTGCAGGGGAGTGTGGGCCCACTTGGCCTGGGGGCCTTCAGGGGGCTGGGCGGGCACCCTGACCACCAGGGCAGTGCGGCAGACTCCCAGAGTGGGGGTCAGCAACCACGGTGACCCCTGGATCAGCACCCAGGCCTGTGGGGGTCATGAGTCTGCACGTGGGGTGCCCAGCCTCCCGAGGCTGTTTCACGGCCACCGCGACTCTCAAGGTCGGGGAGCAGTGAGGCCGTGGGGCGATGGGGCCTCTGAGTCACCCGGGCTGGAGAGCAGAGGCAGTGGCCAGCGCATCCAGAGTGCAGACCGCCTCCCCGCCGAGGCAGGCGGGGGGCCATGAGACCCCTCCCACTCCCCGGCAGGCAGAGCCGGCCTCCCGCCCCTGCTGGAGGCCCCGGCTGTGTGAGGAGCAGATGGGAAGGCGCTGATCCCCCGCTGTCCCTGGAGGGGCCCGGGGATGCCTGCCACACACGGCCAGGTCAGCGCCGGGGAGGCTGAGCCGGGAGGGTGGGTGGCCCGGGGACAGGCCGGCCTGGGCTGCTATCGGGAGGGCAGCAGGGCGCCATGGCCCCAGGCTCACTGCCCCCACACCTGCTGGTCGCCCGCTCAGGGCTCCCGGGGGTGTCCAGTGAGGGGCGCGTCCTGGTGGGCTGTGACTCCGGGGCCCTGGGCCTGTGAATACACCCACTCCCTGCAGAGGCAGCCCCCCCACCCCCCAGACAGGCCTCCATCTGGGGCCTCGCTGAACTCTCCCATCTGGCACCCCAGACGCGCCTGAGGGGGGCTACTCCCTGCCCCGCAGAGGCTCTGCCCCTGTCCCCAGAGCCCCCAGGCCTGAGGATGCGGGGGATGGTCTGGAAGGAATCGGCTGTGGGCAGAGGGTGTCAGGGCAACCAGGGCCAGCCCCTGCCCAAGGCTCCCCCAGGGCAGAGGCAGCATACGCCCCAGGGCCCTGGGGAGGAGGTGGCAGTGGGCGTGGTCACCAGGCCGAGGGAGGGGCTCTCGGATGGGCTCTGCTGGGCCTCCAGCGGCCGAGGGGGTTGGAGCAGAGCCCCAGGGCTCGTCTCCCTGGCCGTCCACCCTGCTGAGGCCTTGGGAGGAAGGGCCTTGGCGAGATTTCCCAGCAGCCCCCTGCCCATGGCCCCTCAGAGACCCACATAACCCCTCAGAACAGCAGTCACCCCACCTCGACCTCCTTCAGCCTCTCCCCAGTGTAAGCGCCCTGGGCAGGACCCGAGTGGGCGCCTGGAGGTCAAGGGAAGCGGGCGGCACCCTCTGGGGTCTGCGCCCTCTGGGGTGGTCCCTGGCACGCCCCTGGGCCCGGGAACCCTCTGCCCTGCCCCCACAGGCTGCCCTCCCTGTTCTGCCTCCAGGCACGGTGGGGGACCCCTCAGCTGGGTGACCTCAGCAAGCCCAGGGCAGAGCCTTCCTGTCCAGCTTCCCCCTACGGCGCTCCCGACTCCAGGGACTCGCCCAGGAAACACGTGTGGCACCCCGCCGGGTGGGTGGCTGCCGAACAGCCTCCTGGAACTCCCGAGGCCAACCAAGGGCCAACCCAGCGGCCTGTCCCTCCGCAGGGCAGCCCCGAGGGAGCACAGCACGGGCGGGGCAAGGCCAGCGGGCAAGTAGCCGGTGCTCAGGCGCTGGGCCGCGTGCTGTGTCCCCACGGCCAGCGGGCCTGCAGGTGATCCTGCCCACAGGGGGGCAGCAGTGGGCACACACACTCGGATCACTGGCCTCAGGACCGTCCATGCTCACGGGACAGCTCACAGCGTTCAGGGGTCGCGGCAGCTCACAGCGTGAGGACAGGGGGCTGAGAGTGCGCGGCTGGGTGAAGCACACGTGTGGCCCGAGCAGAGGCCCCCAGAGCGCCGCTCGGGGACACGGAGGGGACAGGGCTGGCCTGCCCGGCAGCCTCCACACACACACTTGGCGTCCCAGACAAAACCCCAGACGAGAGCTACCGGGATACACGGGAGGGAGAGACCCCGCGTAGGACACGACCAGGAAACGGTGTGTGGGCTTGAAGACAGCAAGGAAAACTGAGCCAGAGAAAACAGAAACAGAGCCCCCCGAGACAAAGTGAGGGTCGCCGGGCAGGGGCGAGAGACCGCCTGACACACGAGTGTCGTGGGCCTGGAAAGGGAGGAGAGAAAGGGAGAGCTGAGAAGCTGGCTACTATCTTCCCAAACACGATAAAAAGGATAAGCCCCAAGGTTTAAAAAGCGCAGGGAAAACCAGGTGCAAAGAACGTGAACAAATCTCCGTGAAGGCGCGTGGTTGTCGCAGTGCAGTGGGGCTGGGCAGGGACGAGTGTGGAGACCACGTGGGTGTGAGCAGGTCATGGGATGAAGCGCCCAGGCTGTCTGCGCAGCAGCAGCTTCAGAGCTCAGCACAGACAGCCGACACCGAGCAGGAGCGCGACCGCGCGGCCGGGAACACCAAGGGCTCATCCAGGCCACAGCGGAGGACGCCGGGGTGGCAGGCCACCTGTGCCGTGTCAGGGACACTCCTGCTGACACAGGGCCAGAGGGGGTGCCGGGATGGCACCCCGCGGACAGCCGGCCTGAGATCAGACCCTGCCCGGCCTCCCCACTGCAGCCCCTCACCTCCCGGAACAAGGGTGTCGCGGTAGACGGGGCCGCCGGCTCACCTGGCCCCGATGATGGGCTCGCGGGCGTCCTTGGAGGCCGAGTAGTCCATGCCGTAGAAGTTGAGCCCCAGCAGGATCTTGCTCCGCCACTTGGACTTGGGGTCCAGGACCTGGACGCAGGCTCGCACCCAGGGCAGCGGTGCGTTGGGGCCAGCCCTGCAGGGTTGGAGAGGAGTAGGCTTCAGCACCGGGCGGAGGCCTCGGGCGCCCGGGTCGCAGCAGGAGTCCATGCACACCACGGCAAGGACAGCAGCAGACAGACGGCCACGCTGGACCCGGGCTGGGTGTCTACTTCGCCCGGGAGCCTCAGGCGGCAGAGCGCTCAGCAGAGGCCCGGGGCAGCAGCGTGACCCCCGACACAGGAGCACCGTCTCCTGGGCGTGGAGGTGGGCCCAGTACCCGGCATGGGGCAGCCAGGGCTGGGAGGCGTGGATGGACACCCTGGGATGGCATTCCCATGGGGTGGCCAGCTGCCCTAAGTCACCCCAAAACAAGAAGGTTGCCTGACACAAGGCCAACTGTGGGCTTTAGGAGAAGAGACTGGGCCCTTCGTGATTCTGGAGCTGCGAGCTGACCAAGGGACACAGCCTGAGCAGGCTGGTGGGAAGCGGGACCTCGCCCAGGCATCCAGTGTACAGGCCCGCTGAGGGCTGGGCACCTGTGTGCCGAGCCAGAGCGCGGGGCCCCGGGCGCCCCACTCACGGCTGTGCTGTGGAGTAGTCGTAGGTCATAAGGCTGAAGCCGTCTAGCACGGGCGCCAGCTGCTCAAACTCTGTGTTCGTGAACATGCCCAGCTTGTTTGTCCTGCAAAGAGATGGTGTGGTTTCCATGCCCACCTCGTGGTCACAGCCTCTCCCCAGATGACCTGGGCTCAGCGGAGGACGGGGCATGCCGGCCCGGGGCTCCCAGCTCAGGCCCCTTCCGCCCCTGCTCTAGGAAGACACCTCGGTCCCTTTCCCAGAGGTGGGCAGCGCTTGGGTGCATGAGGTGGCCTGCAGCTGGGTCACGGCTCCAGCAGAGATCCCCACCTCCTGCCCTGGCCCCAGAGGCCTCTCTCACGTGGGCAGGGGCAGCCCAGGCCCGCCTGCTTCCATTCAGCCTCAGGCACGGTGCCCTGCCTCTGGGGGCCTCAGGTCTGGGCAGGTGGGACACAGCTGACAGCCAGCCTGCCTGCCGCCTGTCCCTGGGCGGGGCGCAGGGGACTCTGCGTTCCCCACTGTATGGGCAGAGAAGACAATCCGTCTTCTCGGCCAGTGCCTCCAATCCCTGGGCAGGAGCGGCCCACCATGTGGACCTCAGCCTCAGTCACTAGTTCCACGGAGTCCAGGCGACCCTAAGACATCCCATCACCAGGCTGCCCCAAGCCCGATGAGCAAAGGCCCCTGCCCCCAGCCTCCAGCTTCAGAGGGAGGGGCCTGGAGGCCTGGCCCAGGCCTCCCAGAGACACCAGGCTCCTGGGGACTGTGGCCAGCAGCCCCAGAGCCCTGGGGGACACAGGCGAGAACCCCTGACAGGCACTGGCTGTGGCCAGGAGCATGGGACGCAGCTGGGAACCAGACGCGTCCATTGGGCGGTGATGGCCACAGGCTGGGGCCATGCTCCAGACCACCCCGCTCAGCCGGGAGATGCCAGGCAGCGTGGACCCCACACCGGCCCCCAGTGTTTCAGGCCACGCTCCCTGCTCCATCCCGGCCCCGACAACCACCCGACACCGTGAAGCCGCAACCCCCAGGGCAAAATGCAGCCTACTGGGCTGGACACCCCAGCCCCACCCTGGACCAGTCCTCTTCAGGCCGAGCATCCTCAGGACCAGCGCAGACCACGCACCTCCCTGGCCTTGCCACTGAGGGCAGGTGGGGCGTCCCCCGGCCCATGGACACTGCCCGCAGAGCTGTCTCCACGGTGGCCCAGCAGGCAAGATGGTGGGCCTGCTGTCGGCTCCCACTACTGCCCGCTGCGGGCCCGCCCCAGGGCCTCCTGCCTGCAGCCGCCGTACGTGGTCAGAGCAGAACCGCGCCTGCAGGTCCGGCCATCCCCACCCGTCAGCAAGGGCCCCTCCCCTCCGGCTGGACCTCTGCTGCCTGCACCCACTGTGTGTCCAGGGGTGACCCCTGCCCACGGCCCCGCTGAGCCTCCAGTCTGGCCCCAGGCCACCCCTGGAGCTCAGGAGACGTTAACAGGGGTCAGCCTGGGCAGGGGTGTCCCCCCTGGGGAAGGACCCCACCCACCCCCTTCCCGTGGTGACCCTAAACCCCGGGGGCAGCTGGAGGACAGCTGGGTGCAGCACTGTCAAAGGGGCACCCGCCCACGAGGATGCGAGCTCCCTGCGGGGGAGGTCCTGGGAGGGAAGTCGGTCCACCATGCCTGAGGTCAGCTCCTGCCCGGGGATCCGGGAGCTCGAATCTCAGAAGAAACAGCCTAAGGGGCTGAGGCGAAAACTGACTCAGGGCCCTCCTAGAGCAAGGGTGACGCAAAGCTCTAATTAAACCTGTTGACTGGCGCTGGACCATCAGTCGCGGCCACGCTGTGACATCGGGAGCAGGGCTCAAGTCAGGATGGTCACCCGTGCCAACAGAACCCAAATGGGGGGGGGACATAGACCACGGCAGCAAAAGGCTGCCACGCAGACACCCTCCTGGGCTGCTGTTCCCACGGGCAGCAGTGCCGCCTCTAAGAAGACACTGACGCGGCAGAAAAACCAGGAAATTTGTTTACAGCTCACTAGTTCCTCCACTGGGCTGCTGTCCAGAAGTGCGGGTGGAGAAGGACAAAGCCAACGAGATAAAACCTGGCCACCGGGGCCTCTGCAGGAAGGAAGGCTTGCTCACCAGCACGAGGGTGCAGCTGGACTGTGCCCCTAAGATGTGCCCGGGGCCAGCAGAGGCAGCCATGCCCAGGACCCCGCCGTCAGCCTGGGCCACACGGGCCAGGGCCCCCACCGCCGGTCTCCCTCTCACTGCCCCCCAAGGGCGCGTCCCCCCCGGTCACTGCCGAAGGAGGGAGCCCAGGAGCTCAGGTCAGAGGCCTGGGCAGAGAGCGTGCTGGCTGGAAAGCTGCTCCCCACCCAGTCCCGAGCCCACCGCCCTCGGAGCCCAGGCCTAGGGGTCAGCGCCCCCAGGGGTGTCAGGCCCGCTCACCCTCCCTCACACCCTCCAGCACACGGGGGTCTGCCTTGCACACCTGTCAGCAGGAGGGGCCTGCAAGGGGGCCAGTCCCGCCCGCGACCCAGGCCCTCCCTGGGCTGGAGGAGCTCCACCAATGGCCCCGACGGCCAATCACAAACGTCAACTGGGGCTCCGCCTGTCCCAACCCACCCCAACTGACAGACACTAGAGATCCTGGAAACAGATGCTGCACCTGCAGCTGAGCCCACGGACCACGCGTGCGTCCACTGCCCCAGCCCTCCAGACCAGGGCCCCCACCCCAGGAGGACCACTGGTCCCTCACACACGTGTGTTCCACGCACGAGCACACACTCAGAAGCGTCGGAGGTGACACCCGGGGCCGAGGCCCTCCCGCGGGCTGGGGGTGTCAGGCACAGGAGGGCAGCCGCCCGGAGCTGCTGGGGCTGCCTCTTCTGTGTGAGGCCAGACAGCAGGGTCCAGAGGCCACCCGCCCCATCCCGCTCACTGGCCCGAACTCTGCAGTAAGCTGATGACTGGCCCCTCTGGGCCCCCGCCACCCCTTGGCTCAGCCCCTCAGGTCCCCACTCAGGCCTCCTCCGTGCCGGGCGTGGGCTGGATGGCGGTCAGGCCACAGCGCTGACAGCCGGCACCAGGTCCAGCTCCCTGCCACGGGGCTGGGGTGGCAGGAAGCGACCAGGCTGAGCGGCAGGAGGCCTGGCCTGAGGCAGTCTGGGCCCTGAGCTGCGGACCTGCGAGGACGTGCCGAGGCCACTGAGGCACCCCACGTGCTGATGGGGTCCCCCCAACACGGGCAGTGGCCAGCGTGGCCGGGCCGGGTGGGGGCCAAAAAGGGCCTCCCGGGCGAGCAGGCACAGCACTTACCCCGGGGCGACGGCTGGCGGGATGACCAGGAAAGCCAGCAGCCGGGCCTGGTGCAGCGCCTCAGCCATGTGGGTGAGCAGGTGAACAAGGCCCCTGCAGAGGAGCGGAGGATGGGTCACCCTCCACCCAACCTGGCCTGCATGGCCCCCGACCCCCGAACCACAGGGGGCGGAGCAGAGAGGGGCCGTCACCTCTGGACCCTCCTGGATAGCAGTCAGGCAGAGATGAGGAAGGAGCCTGTGACCCTGGGGTGCTGCGGGCAGGGGTGCCCTACACCCAGGGCGCGGGGGCAGCTCTACTGACGGGGCCTTGTGCTGGGGTCCTGACCTCCCGCCCAGGGAGGCTGCCTTGACTGCCTGCCCCCCTCATGTAGTCACTCCCACCCCAAGCAGTCGCCGACACACAGCTCCGCCTTCCTCAGCTCCAGGAGGGCAGTAAGAACAGTCAGTGGCAACTGCTCCACCAGGCGTGCCTGGACCCAAGGAGAAGCATCTCCGTGGGCAGCAGGCTGCCAGGTGAGGGACAGAAAGGCAGACAGCCCATGGCTCCTCTGGTCACGAAGGGTGCGGGACGTGGCGGCATCTCAGGTCTGGTGGGCAGCGTCCCTGGGGAACACCTGTCTGGAGGCACCAGCCCCGGGCTGCTGGCCGTGCGTGGACCGTGGAGCGGCTGGTTCAGCCCCCCAAGGGCCGCCCTGCCGGGAAGGCAGGTCTTGGGCCAACTCCGTGCTGGGTCCACTCTGGCCTGGCCCCACACTGCCTGGGCGGCTGTGGGCCCAGCGACCGACCCAGGTCCTCCCCCACAGCCCCGCAGGAGCCACCTTGGTCTGCAGCAGAGGCGGTGAGTGCCCCCGCACAGCGTGGGCAGGTGGGGGGGCCATGCGCCCCCAGCCCCTCTCAGCTCGAGCCAGTCTGCACAACGCAAGGCGGCGCGGGGCACAGCTGCGGCCCACCCTGCGGAGGCGGGCACGGGGCGGCCTCTGAGTCTCGTGGGGCCCACCCTCAGCGGGGGGACCCCAGGGCCAAGGAGACGCCACTCCAGCCTCTGAGTCTCGTGGGGCCCACCCTCAGCGGGGGGACCCCAGGGCCAAGGAGACACCACTCCAGCCTCTGAGTCTCGTGGGGCCCACCCTCAGCGGGGGGACCCCAGGGCCAAGGAGACACCACTCTGGCTGTGGCTGTGGGCTCAGGGATGCCCCCGGGGGACACATGGGCTGCAGAACCCAGGTCGGCACCTCCCTGAGGCCGGGAGCTGGCACACCGCCTGTGCCCTTGGCATCCATCACCATCAGTGCCTGCTCGGCTTTGGGGACCACCCAGGGGGCTGAGTCTCTGAGAAGGGGAGGTGCTCTTGTGGCCCAGGGGCAGCGCCTGCCTGGCGGGCTCTGCTGGAACGAAGTCCCCAGGGCTTCCCAGGGCCGCCAGCCCACTAGCCTACCGGCATGAACGCAAGAGACAGGCTTCTTGCCACAGCCAGGCAGCCCCCACTCGCTCCTCCACAGGAGGCTGTCCTGGGAGGGGCCTGGGGACCTGCTGCCCAGGGCTGGGACAAGGTGCATCGCCTTCATCACACACCCAGGGAGCCGGGTCCAAAGCCATCTGCCGGGCTGGCTGGCCCGCACCCTGCCCCTGCCCCGCCGGGAGCCCCAGCTCGTCCTGCCGCGTGCCTGCTGTGCAAACCCTCCTGAGCCGCCCGGAAGAGGCCATCTACCCCCGCCCCGCTCAGGCGTCCTCGGCAGGACGGACCACGCAGCAGGGACCGAGGCAGAGCCCGGGGGGCGCAGGGATCATCTCTCAACCAAAAGCCACCAGAGGGGCCACCAGAGTGCAGTGGGGGGTCAGCTCCCGACACGGGGCCCTCGTTCTCCACCCATCCTCCTTCTCAACTCCGGCCTCGGGGCGCCCCCAGGGAACAAGTGCACACGGGGGAGCCTTCCAGAAGCACCCACAGTGGGGGAGTGTGGTCTGAGCAGAGAAGCGGGAACCACAGCCGCGCAGGCATCTGGGCTGCCCTCACCCCCAGGCAGGCAGCGGCGTCTCCCCACCCCCAGGCAGAGCTCAGCAGGCCAGGCTCCAGGCGTGGCTTCCTGGGCCTTGGGTGGGAGTCCCGGAGCCCCGCATGGCCCCTCAAGAAAACCCTCCTGCTACACTAAGAGGCCTGAGGATGCTGCCTCCGGGCAGGCGGAGAGCAGCCCGCAGCTGCAGGAGGGATGGAGGGAGCCCTGCCCGCAGCCCCCAAGCCGGCTGAGGCAGGGCCGAGGATGGATGGCAGGACCTTCTCCCAGAAGAGCCCATGGCCATCTGCCGCAGGCTCCCCGGTCCTGTTGGGCCACCTCCTCGCCAAGTCCCCTGAAGGCCCCATTGGGCCAGCCCCATCGGTGCTCAGCCGGCCACCAGCCCGCAGCCGCTCCCAGGCTTCCTGGAGCTGCTCTGACCTCGGGGTTCCGCTCCGGCCCCGGCACAGGCTGTGGGAAGACGGCCCTCCCCCCAGACGAGGTCCCTCCACGTCCGGCCTCAGCCTCTTCCCGACCCCCACAGCCGGGAAGGACCTGGTGCACGCCCCGCACCCCGCACGCCACCCAGGCCCACTCACACATGCTTTTGGACCAGCAGCTGGTTCCAGACCTCCACCACCAGGCCGTCGAAGTGCTGGCCCTGGAAGGACAGGGGCAGGCGGGCAGGGCTCCAGGAGGAGGGGCCCCTGCCTGCGGCAGGCAAAGCCAGCCCTGGCTTCCCCCTCCCAACTGCGGGCCCGAGCAGAGAAGCTGCAGCTCTTGGTCCCGGCCACTCGCATGCCTCCCCAAATACCCCCTGGGGCCCTGAAGGGCTCTCTCTGCCCCGCAGCCTGGCACCGGCCTGGGTGATGCGTCCCCCGGGAGGGCAGCCCCTGCACCCGAGATGCACGTGGTCAGGAGGGAGCCCCGGGCATCACCTTGGCCACCTGGACGACAGTCCTGCTGAGCTCCTCAATCTCATCCTCGCTGTCCAGGACGCTCTGAAAGTCCTCGTACGTCCAGTCCTCGAACCGGAGACGGGGCACTGGGGGCAGACGTGCAGACTGTGACCCTCCTTGCCGGCCTGTGGCCTCCAGAGCAGAATGACCACCACCAGTAGCCGGGTGGGCCCCCCGCTGCCACATGGCCTGGGGAGGGAGGGGCACGGGCGGTGCGGGGGACGCAGTCGCTGGCCCTTTCCTCCCTTCACCCATCAAGTCCCTGAATGCCCAGACCCCAGCTCGTCCGGCTCCTTGTTGCCCGGCTCTCACTGGACCATCCCCCACCAGCTCCCCGTGAAACGAACTGCAGGTCCTCTCCCAGGCCCGGCCCCCTCCAGGCCCCAGTGTACTTGGCGATGCGTCCCTTCCTCACCGGCCATGGGCTCTAGAATGGGCAGGGCAGGGTGTCACCCCTGGGCATGGCCCCCAGGAGAGCTCCATGAACCCTCAAGGGTGAATGGAGAGATGGGAGGGAAAGACCACAAGGGAAGGGGCTGGCCTTGCTGGGTTGAGCAAGGTGGGCAGCAGGGCCACTGGGGTCCGGCTGGACCGAGGCCATGAATGCTGGGCTGGGGCGGCCTCGTTTCTGATCCATCAGAAGAGGGACCAACACGCTAGGCAGCGTGGCCTGGGTGAGCAGGCAGGTGTGAGGACTCTGGGTCCCTCCCCTACCCAGCGCGCTCCAGGACCTCCACCTGCTGGGGTGGGGCCTAATGGCCCACAGCCCTGACCCCCTGGGCCCACTGGACTCACCTATGCGCAGGCCCTTGGCTTGTTTCCTGACTGCCCGCACCCACCCTGTGGGACGTGGAGAGGATGGTCAGCGTGGGGGCACAGCCCCTGCCCCTGCCCCCTGACCTGACCTCCCCCAGGAGGAGGGGCTGTGGGCCCAGCGCAGGAGCATGGAAGGGAGGCGGCTGGGGAGTCTGGGGTCCTGCGCCCCCCCACCCCCCGAGAGCAGCCAGGGCTGGGGCAAGTGGCCGCACCAGGGCCACCACCCCAAGGGGCCCGGCCCTTCTCTCAGAGCTGAGGGCACCAGAGAGCAGAAGCTGATGCTGCCCAGCTGTCCTCTGACCCACGGGCCCCCTAGAGTCAGGGAACCCCGCTTCTGGTCAACACGTCCTCTCTCTGAAAACAAAGGGGGAAACACCCAAGCAAACTCAGGTGCAAAATATGGCTGTCAGGACAGCCAGACCCTCGCCTCCTCTCGGCCACTGTCCTGGACGCCTCCTCCATAGATCCTCCCCGGGACACCCTGTACAAACCGCTGAGGGGAAATAGGGATGCAGCTGAATGCCAGGCAAGCATGACACTCAAGTACTCTCACATGCAGACTCACTCGTCTTTACACACACACACACACACACACACACACACTCTCTCACATTCACTCTCCCAGACCCCCAGGATGGGCACAGACAAGCGATGGCATCAGAACCTTGGTCTACGTCGTCCAGGCCTGTGACCTCGAACATCTCGCGGCCATGCCTCCTCAGCTGCAGCCACACGGGGGCGACATGGGTGAACTTGCCCCCGAAGATCTTGGCGACATCGTAGCCGTGTCGGTTCCACTGGCAGAGAGGGGAGAACGAGTGAGCCTGTTGGCAGTGGGGGCCAGAGGGTACGACCACCTCCAGAGGGGGCTCCGCAGGGCAGCCCGCCTCATGCGCAGGACTCTGTCACGACCTTGGTCCCTCTGCTGGGAGGCATCACTTCTACCCCTCCCTCGGTGAGAGTGCCTGGGGAGGTGAGGATGCAGACCCAAGCAGCCACCCTGCCCTCAGGGTCCGCCATCCACCCCTGGCCTGGCCTACCGGTGTGACGTAGCCCAGGACGTCCCCGGCGAAGTGCTTCTTGTGGGCCTTGGCCGAGCAGTAGCTGCGGTGCTCAAGGACGATGTCCTCAGCCTTGAGGTCCGTCACCACCAGACCCCGCTCCTGGGCGGGCTTGCCCGAAACCTGAGTCTGAGGTGGGAAGGCAGGGAGGACGCAGTCAGGGCGTGTCCCCAGGCTGAGCCCCGGGGCAGCAGCGTCCTCTCAGTTAGCAGGGACCCTGTCCCAGGACCAGCGCTGCTGACCGAAGCCTGCAGGGCAAGGCCATCAGGCGGGGTGGACAGTCCCTGAAGACTCACCCTGCCTCCCCGGGCCTTCCCAGAAACCCGCACAAACACAGCCACACTCGGCAGAGCTCAACTGACTCGCCCCGCGAAGCAGGGAGGAGCACAGGGGTCGAGGGAGGGAACCAGGGCCACGGGCAGAGCCACGAGGCCAGTGGGGCAGGCCTGCCCTTGGGTCCCAGCACCAGAAGCTGCTTCCTCCGAGGCCGGCCAGCTGGAGCCTCGAGAGGGCCGGTGCTGGCCTCCTGGAGGTGAAGCTCCCTGCTCGCAGTTGGCTCCCAGGCCCCGGCGCACAGCCCCCAGTGGGCAAGGAGGTACGATGGTCAGCCCTCTGGCAAGTCCCCAGACCACCAACCTTCTCCTGCAGTGTCTTCGAGGCAGCCTTTTTGGCATCTGACTTCGACAGGGTGGCGTGCACAGAGCTGCAGGCCAGGGCAAGCCAGAGCATGCTCAGGAGTGCCCGCATGCTGAGCGGGTCGCAGCAGGGTCTAACCTCGGGGTCCAGGGGGCTGCAGAGAGACAGAGCCCATGGACACCCCGGCAGATGAGTGTTCCCCCTGCCTCCTGGAGCTCTGGTCCTGACGGAGCCTGGGGCCTCCCAGCACTAAGCCGGGCAACGAGCCAGCCCCGACAGCCAGAGTCCAGCAGCCAGCATCGCTGGGCCCCGGCTCCCCCAGACGCCTGAAAGGGCCTTCCCTGCTGCAGGCCAGGAGCCGTCCCACTGCCTCAGGGCTGCCCTAACCACAGCCGGCCGACTGAGCATAGCTTGGCCTCCACCCTCCACAAGCACAGAGACATTCTGGCTACCAGCTACTGGCTTGAGTGTAAAACCACAGAGCCGTGCAGAGGACTAGAAGAAAACATGCCTGTGTAGGTAAACTTGGGGCGGAAGCTGGACAGAGGGATGCTTTTCCACCTAAATCAGCATCAGTAGAAGCTACTAGCAAAATGTCTACATTACGCTACATAAAAACGTGACCCTTTCATTTAGCAGATAAAAAACCGGTTTAAAAAAATAAAACACAAAACAGTAAAATACTTGACAATGAACTTCTACCCCGTTTCTATAGATGACATACAAAGATCTCATACAAATTAAGAAAAAAAACACTCCCAATAAGAAAAGAAAAAAAAATCACTCTGTAAAATGCAAAAAAGACGTGAAGAAGTGTAACACACAAAAACACCCCATAACACAAACCCCTCACAACACACAGACCCCCTCAAGCCCCAAAAAGAGCATCTCGGCTCTCGGCTTCACCAGCAACCAAAGGAACGGACGCTGAGATGAAACAGCATCACCACCCCCACTACCTCCTCGCCTCCCTGCTGTGAGGATTATCAGGATGACACAACCTCAAGGACCATGGCAGCTTCACCCTCAGAGCTGTTCCTGGGAATCCAAGTTCAGGTGACAACGTGGTCACAAATACTATGCTTTCCGACCGGTGTTTCCTTTTTTTCTTTTATAAAATTCCACTTTGAGGGACTTATTGTCTACATGGGAAACGTTCGAAGACCCCACACTCCCAGATGCTGGCATCCTGAGGGCACCGCGGTGCTCACAACCCCCCAGTACAAATGTCACAACGTGCACACGCAAAGCATGATCGTGTCTTTATTGAATCTCTTAGACGAGTGCGCCCACAGCAAGGAGGGAAGAGGACGCTAAGTATATGTGCAGGCTGCCTGGTGTCTAGTCGCTCTCTTTCCCTGGGCTTCCCCACTGGACTCTCATCCCACCAGCACCACCACCCCGCCTCCACCTCCTTCTCTCTGGGGACAGCTGGGCAACACGCAGGGCCAGGCCACGTGCACTCCTTGTTGAGGTTTTGAGACAGTCGGTGTCAGAGCCTGTCGGGTCAACAGTGTCTCAGTCCCGGCAGCACGTCCCCTCTCAGCCTGACCAAAGTCCAGCTGGTCCAGAGGAGACCCCACAGGCAACCCAGGCCCTTGCCCATTGGGTGGACACCCCTGGGGACACCAGAGCCCTGGCCAGGCAGGGTGTGCCCTGTTGGGAGACAGCAGAGCCAGGCCCATGGCACGCCCAGGGACTCCACCACCACGACCTCCTGGCCCGGAGCTCACTCCCCTCACCCCTGCAAACCTCCCCCTTAGCCTACAGTCCTGTACAGACAGCACACACCCGGTCTAGGCTGTCACCGCCTGGGACCTTCAGGACAGGGCCTGGGTCGGGGAATCCAGGAGCCTCCCTCATCCCACTGCCCCCAGACAGAGCGGCACCCCCGGCTGATCAAGTGCTCTTGAGGGGGGTGGGGAAGGATATGGAGACTCAGGCCTGATTTGCCACCCTCTGCCCCCTCCCAGCCATAAGATCCATCCAGGACGGCAGCCTCTGCCACCCAGGTCCAACACTGGCCCCTTGCCACCATGGCCGGGGGCCTGGGCTCCTCCTCGGCCTCAGCCTGGCGGTGGGGGCATGCAGCCCAGAACCATCTGGTGCTCCCTTGGTGGGGCTGAGACTGTGACTGCTGAGCTGTAAGGGGCCAAGCCTGCAGGGCATCTGATCTTCAGCCCTGGCCCCCTCAGGCCTTTCACAACTGTGGGTTCCTCCCTGGCCCCAGGGTGGAGGTCAGGGCCCCCAAGGATGGAGCAGGAAGAGAAATCAAGCAGGACCTGGTCCCCTAGGAACCACTCAGCCGTCACCTGGAGGCACATTCTGTGGCCCTTCCCAGCCTCTGCCCATGGCCAGCTGGTCTGCCTACTGTCCTGCCTGCGTTGAGACCCCTCTGCCCACCATCTGCCTGCCCTGTGACCCGTGCTTTCACACCATGGGAAAGAAGAAAGAGGAAAGGATGGAAGTGGGGCAGATCTGGAGGAAGGAAGATGGGCCCTGCTGGCTTTTGCAGCCGGTGCAGGGGCAACAGAAGCAGGCCAGGCGCGAGTGGGCCGGCATGGCCACAGACCCTTGCAACCCTGTGCCCGCTCTGGCGGGCCAGCTCTGGCGTGCGCTCCACAACACTGGGGGAAGCACTCAGATCCCAGCTGCTCACACGTGCAGGGCTGCTCTGCAGTGGCGTGGAACTTTCCAGATGGACTGCCTCACTGGGTAGTGGGGACATGCTGGCTGTGATGTGAGGGGTGTTCGAGCCCAGCAAGGTGAGGTGTCCCTGGGGGCTCTGTCAGTGCTTCTGAGAGCCAACTCTTCCATCACACTCTCCTCAGAGCTTAGCACACACATGAGCGTCCCAAGTGTGCATGTGTCTTGAGTGCACAGGCAGAAAACAGCTGATCGGTGCTAACCCTGCTCTGGGATGCACTCTCACGTTCTCCGTTTCCTTAAGAAACTAGTTTTAATCCAAACTGCGATGTGCAGTTTGAGAGATGCTGACCGCTGCGCACTGAGTGACCAACACCCACACCCGGCGGGACCCAGAGCCGACTGTCCCGTGAACAGAACGGTTTCGTCCCCACATCAAGTAGTGTCCATCAGATTCTCGCCGGTGGGCACAAATTTTGGGGCCAACTGTGTTCCTGCGGGGAGGGCCGAGGGTGCTCTTGGAAATGGATGCAGTGTAAGAGCAGAAGCCCAGCCCTGGCGGAAGGACACTTGCGACTCTGGGGTGCCGGCCACACGGCGGGTAGCAGGTACCGTCGAGTTCCCTCGGCGAAGACAGAGGAAGCCCAAGACAGCCTGCTGGGCGCAGCGGGAGCGGGCGACACTAGCTCGCCGGGGCCCGGGCCCGCCGCCCCGGCCTCTGGCCTCGGATCTCGGCGGCGCCCTCCAGCGCGAAAAGGCCGCCGCGTCCCAGGGCTGCGGCGGAGGCCGAGAGACAGCGGGCCGAGTCCCGGTTCGCGCCGCCGCCCCGCGTCCGTCACACCCACTCACACCCCCTCACACACAACCGCTCGCACCTCCTCTCAGCCACACGCGCCGTCACGCCCATTCTCCCTCACGCCGCGCCTCCGGCTTTCACACGCACCGCCCGCAGGCTCGCTCGGCGGAGGAGAACCGAGGCTACGAGGTCGAGGCGCTGACGCCACCACAGGCCGCCGCGGCGCCGCTCACCTGCATGTCCCGGAGACGCGCCGGCCCCTGGAGTCGGCCGGAAGACCGCGCGAACGCCACCGGAAGTCCCGCCTCTGAACGCCTGAGCGCCGCCGCTGGCGCGCCACGCCAGCTTCCGGGCCGCCGCTGCGCAAGGCACGCTGGAGGGGGCGCCGGGCCGAAGAGGGAGCCTGGTGACAGGCCAGGGCGGGACGGGGAGGGGCGGGGGTTGGTGGGGTGAGCCAAGGGGAGGAGCCTGGGCTGGCAGGGGCGGGGCATGGGCATAAGGGGCGGAGCGAGGTGGAGGGTCGGGACCGAGGCGGGGCGGAGCCTGGCGGACTGGGTGGGGCTAACTCTCGAGCTAGGGGAGGCCGAGGGGAGGCCGAGGGGAGGCCGAGGGGAGGCCGAGGGGAGGCCGAGGGGAGGCCGAGGGGAGGCCGAGGGGAGGCCGAGGGGCGGGCCGGGCGGGACAGCGAAGAGGGCGGGGAGGAAGGGCCCGCGCCGAGCCGGCCGGGTGGAGACGCGAGCGCCGGGAGACCCCGAGGGCTGTCGCGCGCGCCGACCGCCTCCTTCCGCGGGCCTCGGGTTCTCCTGGGAACCTAAGGCTCGCGCTCGAGAGGTGGCTCAGAGGCGGAGGTCTTCCGGCGGAGGACCGTCTGTGCGGCGACCACGTGGGTGACCGCTAGGGAGCGCCGTGGGTTCCAGGACCTCTGCCCGGCCAGGCCGGGGGCCAGGAGGACCGCGCAGGCCCGACCTCCCGGCGTTCTCTCCTGGGTGCGGGAATCGCCTCCCCAGACTTTGCTCCCACCTTCTGGTGGCCGCCCCCCAGCCTGGCCCTCCTCTGTCAGCCCCCTGGGTGAGCGCTTCTTACTCAGTCTTTGGTTTTGGTCGTTATCCGGGGGCCCGTGGTGCCCACAGTGCTGTCTGGAGTAGGGACACATGCTCCAGACCCTCTGGATAGCCCCTGGACATCGCAAATCCCAGGAATCCTAGAGTCAGCGCTCTCTCTCTCCCTGCCTCTGGGAAGGGCGGCACTTCTCACATGTGGCTCCTACAAAGCTGGAACCCTCCAGAGGCTAACAGTAACAGCCCCCACCCCCCCACCCCTAATCTCAGCTCCCAGCTAGGCGAGTCAGTGCACCTCTGAAACAGACTGAACACACAGTCACAAGCAGTTTTGGTGCTGAAGCATCTGACACCTGATACAAGCTGGCGGACCCCCGCCATCCAGAGTTGTTTACAGCACAGTTTCCTGCAGAAAACCACACAGCCCATCCCTGCTGGGCCAGTCCTGACACCCGCCCCACGGCTGTTTCCCCATTTCTGCTGTTCAAGAGGCTTCTCCCTGAACTGAACTTTGTTCTCTTTCTTCCTACTCAGGTTTCCTTCTTTCTCTTCCTCCTATTCCTGCCAGCTGACCCCCACAGTCTTTCCAGGGGATGGCGGCTGGTGAGTGTGCCAAAGTATGTCACATACCAACCGTCAAGTGTCAGGTTTAAGAGACTCTCAGCCAAATGTTAGGATTCACAGATTAAGTGAAATCTGAACACATTGGGTCGTTCATGTTTCTGGAAGATTTGCAACAATTTGGGGTTCACCATTTAAAATATTTAACCTATTGAGTATATGAGTTCTTGAAGTACCTGATATTTTGTTGTCAATTCAGACAAACTGGAGTACATAAAGGGAAATAAAAGATAAATTAGGTTTGAAATGTTGAAAATGCTTAATTAACTGAGTTTGTAGATGGCAGAGGCCCCTTAAAAATGACTATAAAATCTGTTAGGTTTATAAAGGGGATAACAGGGTTTGTAAAATTGAACTTAGCAAGTTAAAAAAATGGAGCTTTGAAATTAGAACATTAATAAATCGAATCCCAATTATTTAAATTTAATGTAAGTCTGAGTATAACCCTCTTGCTCAGCCCCTAAACTCTCACCCCCAGCACCCGTCGCTGGCCCCGTTGCCTAAGGAGCAGCCTGCCCTGTCAGGTCCAGGCTCTGAGCGGCGAACCCAGGTCTGGCCCACCTTGCCCCCCGCCTGTTGCAGAGGACACCAGAGGACACACCAGGGCAGACGCAGGCCCCGTGGAGCAAGAGGGCCTTCAGAGGCCAGCCCTCCTGCCGCCACTGGGCCCTCCCCCCATGATCTGGGACACTGCAGAGCTAGAGCACCCCACCTCGGGGCACCTGGCCAGCTGAGGAGCCCGAGTCTAAGGTGGCCTCTCCAGGGTGACCTTGAGGGCATCCCTGACTTACTGTGGGAACCCAATGCGTGTAGATACCCCGAGAGCACCCACACGTGGTTGCCGGTGGTGCCTGGGGGCCGTGGAGCTCCTGGGGCCGGGCTCGTGTCTCCCCTGGGCCGGCCAGTGCCCCCAGGGGCGGGGGCGAGGGGGGTCCCTCTCCTCGCCGGTAGCCCCGAGGCGCCCTTCACTTGCCGAGTCAGCACAGGGTAAGGCGTTCCTGCCAGGGGCCTCCCGTGACTCGTCCTGTTTTAATGGGGTCACCCTGAGGGCAGGGCACAAGCACTATCACCGATGGTGTCCTGTCACTTCTGGGCCTCAATTCGGTTCTCAGGCCGGAAGGCCAGGAGGAGGTACGCACGTCCGGATTTCCTGCCGCCCAGCCCTCCCCTGCTTGTGGATGGAGACATCCTCCCTGGGTGCCGGGATAAGCAAAGTCCAGAGGGAGAAGGGCGAGGGCGTGTCACGTGGGGCAGAAGCTTCCAGATGCAACTCCAAGGCCAGCACAGCAGGCCTTCCGTCCCTGGGCCCCGCCCCAGCTCACCTGGCCGGGGCATCCCATACTGACCGGCACGTAGGTGTCCAGTCGCCCCAGGGTAGGCTTCTGCGACTGGCAGGGGGCCGGGCACGGGGTTGTGTGCTTGTGGTGTCGCTCCTGGGTTTTAATGCTTCTCGCCACCCCACGCCCCACATGAAAATACCTACAGCAAGGGTGAGATGGTACACGAATCCACAAAGCCAAACGGGCAGCCTGTCTTGGGGGCTATAGAGGGGCACCTGGAGTGGTGGACGCTGGCAGGCTGTCCACGTCCCGATCTCCAGCCCCTGTGACACAGGCCTTGTTTGGAAATAGAGTCTTCATGGTTGTGAGTAAGAAGCTCAGGAAGAAGTCATCTTGGATCTAGGGGGAGACCTCAATTCAATGACCGGGATCCTTAGGAGAGGGAGGAAGATCAGAGATAGACATGGGGGAGAAGGCCATGGGCTGAGGGAGGCAGAGATGGGGTCCCACATCCCCCAGCCGAGGCTGCAGGCAGTCCCTTGAAGCTAGAAGATGCAGGAAATGGAGTCCTGCGTACCGCCTCCAGGAGAACCCACGCTGCACGCACCTTGACCATAGACTTCTGGCTGCTAGAACCATGAGAGGGTCCATTTCTGCCGTTCCAAAACCATCAGTTAGTGATGATTTGCTGCAGCACCTGGAGGAAACTCGTATGAGTTAGTCGCTCAGTCACATCCAACTCTGCAACCCTATGGACTGTGGCCCACCAGGCTCCTCTGTCCATGGAATTCTCCAGGCAAGAATACTGGAGTGGGTTGCCATTCCCTTCTCCAGGGGATCTTCCCAATCCAGGGATCGAACCTAGGTCCCCTGCATTACAGGAGGATTCTTTACTGACTGAGCTTATGGTGGTGCTAAAGGTCTGGAGTGATATTTTTAGGTATATTTTCTTTCCCAAAGCTGTTTTTCTCAGGCTAATCTTAAAATTGGCATAGATTCCATCAGCTCACCCTTAGAGGAAGGAGCTGCAATGGGTGAGCGTAAGCCTGAGACACCCCAAACGGTCCAAAACAAGAGGCCTGTTCAGTGATAGCTGACTGCCTACTGGCCTGGCTGATCTGTGCTTTAAGGTCAAGGGGTGTATTTTTCAACAGGTACCTTAGGGAGACTGAGAGTCATAGGTTCCTGCTCTGGATTTGAACGGGATGCCTGACCTGGCAGCATCCTGGAGGGGCGCAGGATTTTCATAGCCACCTCTCCCACCCCTCCCCTGGTCAGTGTCATCAGCTGCATTGCTCCTGCAGCCCATGAGTGACAGTGCTCGTAAGGCCTCTTCAAGCCCAAGGGGAATGGATGTGAAGTGGTCTTTGGGGGCTTTTGGGTGTTTTGGAGAGTTTGTTTTTGTTTCTTTGTTTAAAGAAAGGTAGACTGCTGCAAGCAGCACCTCATTTGTGTGTGTCTGGCATCTTGGAGGGGCTTCCCAGGTGGCACTGGTGGTAAAGAACCTGCCTGCCAATACAGGAGACATAAGTGATGCAGGTTTGTTCTCTGGGTCGGGAAGATCCCCTGGAGGTGGGCATGGCAACCCACTCCAGTATTCTTGCCTGGAGAATTCCACAGACAGAGGAGCCTGGCGGGCTACAGTCCATGGGGTTACAGAGTCAGACACAACTGAAAGGACTTGGAAGTTTGACTACCCTAAATTTTCCTCCAAACAGACCTCAAGAGCTTGTTTGGAGGTTCCAGCAGGGGCGTACAGCTACTCAAATCTCTTGACCCCAGAATAGTCCCCCGCTACTGGGGGAGGTTGTCCTCTTCGCATGAGCATGCAGCTTCGGGAGGGAAGCATATGGAGCCATGGAGGAGGAAGGGGACACCTGCCCAGCCAGCCAGATCAACCTGGTGATCAGTGGGGTGACAGATGTTGCAACCAAATGGCCCTCGAACGTGAAGTGGTCTTGATGACAAGCCACAAGACAAATTGGGGGGCCATCCTGACATGTCCCAGGCCCTAAGAACATGAGAATCCCACTGACACAGCACCCTCGGACATGGGAACAGGTGTGAACCAGCATCTAGGTTTGGCAGGTGTAACAGAGCCCCCAGTCACAGCAGCACAAACATGGACAGCTTGAGGGCTCATGCAGTGCAGGGGTGGTCTGAAATGGACCTCCAGCCATCAGAACTGTGCTCCAGGTAGGAGAATGGAAAAGGAGGGGCAGGGATTCAAAATCAGGTCTCTAAAAGTGCTCATGTCACCATCTGTCCTGGGTTGAATTATGTCCTATGAAGTTTCACATGCGGAAGTCCTCAGTCCCCGTAGCTCTGATGCGACCGTATCTGGGTCACTGCAGGTGTAATTCATTAAGAGGAGTTCACACTTGGTCCCTGGTCCAGTATGACGAGTGTCTTTGTAAAAAGGGGAAATTTGGACACAGACAACTGTCGAGGGAAGATGGTATGAGAGACACAGACTGAAGACGGCTGTCAACAGGCCAAGGACAGAAGTCTGGACCAGATCCTCAGTCTCAGCCTCGAAGGAACCAGCCCGCTGACACCTTGATCAACAGCGTCCAGCCTCCAGAACTGGGAGAGAGCACAGCGCTGAGTTTCTTTCTCTAGATCATATGCAGGAATTTCCAGCATCTCGACCCTGTTTTAACATGGGGCCACCGAATCCAGCTTCCAGACCCTCAACTGCCCAGGCAGACTCACGTGACCCAGATCACCGAGTGCCCCTTGGGATTGGTCTGCTCTCTCAGAATCCATCCTGCACACATTCTGCAGAGTTCTGCCGACAGACACTCAGCTTCCTGCAGTTCTCCTGGAGGCCAAGCCTCTGCATTGGGTGTGACTGTGTGTTGGGACCTCAGTCTCCCAGGTCTCAGGGGATGGGGCTGGGCCAGGGGGTTTTGGGGGGAACTGACTTTTCTCCTACAGAGTAACCTCTTCAAGGGATGTCATGACTGGGTCTTCAAGTGTGGGGACAACACTGTCTAATGAGGGGAAAAGGGCTGTGGAGGGTGACGGGGCTCCTGGAGAATAGGGCTTGGCATTGCCTGGGCTGCCCCACCCCCCACCCCCCTTCTCTGGGCCCCAGCCAGGGAGGCCACAGGTTCACCTTCCGTGTCTCTTTCACAACAACACAAATCTGCTGTGTGTGACTCTGGGCTGTTTAACTGCTACGAGAGAGGAGATGGCCACCACAGGCAGGTTCCCACCTTCCTGAGATGAGCAGTCAGGGGCTGGAGCTCATCTCTGTCCTCCAGGTGGTCTGGCTTCCTTCAAAGGCCCCACCCACCACAGAGTTCTTGAATTCCTCACGCTCTGCCTGCAGGCCAAGACAGGGGATGTGCTCAGTCCCTGGAGCCTGGCTGAGCAATTATTCCTGGTGAGTACAGGGGGCCACGAGGGCCCAGGACACCACATCTTGTCCCCGAACACGCAGGGCTGCTTGGACCTCCAGCCCTGTCTGGGCCAGGATGCCAACCCCAATTTTCTGGAAGGCTGTTGTCAGCAACTCCCTCCAGACATTATGGGAAGGAAACTGGGTCACTCGTAAAACTGACAGGCCCAGGTACAAGCAGGATCACTCTGGACACCACGGGCCCTGGCTCTGGGCTCCCCCACTTTTGTTTCTCCTTCAGAATGCAAGGGCCTCCCCCTCCCACCGGCCACGGAATGAGGAGGGCCTGGGAACCAGCACTGGCTGGTCCAGTTCACACAATCCAAGAAATGGAGCACTGCATGTTGCTGAAAGGTTAAGTGACCTGAAGGGCAGGTGAAGGCACGGCAGGAAGCAGGAGGCTGGGGTCTTTCTCGTGGCCAGTGGCGTGTCTCATCAGTCTCTGGACACTGACCACCCCCCGCCCCCCCACCAACATACACACTCATGTGTAGGGATCCCAGGAGGTGTTGGAAGCCCAGGGTCAGCACTGAGAGAGGTGTGATACCTGTCCATCTCTAAGCCTGTCCTCCAAGAAGCCCCTCTACTGTGGGCTGAGTTTGCCATCTGTCCATGCCCCGCATGAGCCCCTGCAGCCTCTTGGCACTGCCCTGCCCTGTGAATGGCTGCCAGAAGTGGGTCATGTTCTCCTCGCCTGAGTCCCCTGGCCTAGCTGTGGTACGGTTATCTCCTGGCCTGGGGAAGCAGGCCCTAGGGGGTCTCTCCTTCAGGAAGCCCTCTGCGGGCCCGCCCTTTGGAAGTTTTGGAAGGTGGTGAAATTGCTGCCTTATATGGATACGGGTCTCCACAGGTTCTGGCTTCCCCTAGGAGTCCCAAAGGACCAGAGCTTGGGTCCTTGGTCCACGGGAGGGAACCTGCCCCTTGTTCTCCTAGCCAGGGTCCATCAGCGGCCGGCCACTTACTGGGAAGTGAGCTGGGGTGGGTCTGGGCTGTGGCATTGGAACCTCTCTCCAGACAGACACAGGTTACAGGGCCTGGATAACCCCAGACAAGGAAGGATTCTCTTCAAAGCCATCCCACTTCGTGAAGGAGAGCTTGGCAGGGCCACCTGCTCTCCAGACAAACTCCTGGGGGTCTCTGCCTGCTAAGGCCCCTGCAGTGCACGACGGGTGGGCCCTGGTCCTCACCTCCACCTCCCCAGGCTGCGGAGGTGCGTGGCGGCAACAGTGGCAAAAGGTGCGGTTGGTTACCAAGGAACTGAATTCAACAGTGAGCCCTGGTCCCCTGGTGCTGTCAAGGAGTGGGGGGAAGCCGTCTCTTCAGGGCTCAGTCTCCTCTTTGTAAAGAGATGGGCCGGCTCTGGACGGACGGGTGATGGACAGCTGGCCCCAGAGCTCTGGGTGGGGACAGGTTCCCCGCGGGAGGCCGGCGGCAAGCGCCCCCAGAGCCGGGCGGGGAGGGCGGTGAGAGGGGGCGGAGGCGGGGCGGCGGGATGGGGCGGCTGGCGGTGGGGGTTCCCGGCGGGGTCGGGCGGTGAGGATTCTGCGCGGCGGAGCCGGGGGCAGCGAGTCGCGCGGCCGCGGAGGCCGGCGCTCTCTCGCCTCCGCCGGGCCCTCCCGCGGCGCAAGTCTACCGGGGCCGCCGCCCGGCTGTGCGCGCCCGCTGCCGACGTGCTCGCCCCCGCACCCCGGCCGCCGTCGGTCGCCGCGCGAGCGAGCGTGCGTGCGTGCGCGCGCGCGCGCGGCGGCCCCGACAGCGGTGCTGGAGCCTGAGGCGACTGGGCTGAGGCGGCTCCTCCCGGCTCCCGCTCCTGCGGCCCGCTGCCCTCTCCTTCGCAGGGCCCGCCAGCCCAGGCCGCTCCCCAGGCCCGAAGATGCCGGCCGTGTCGAAGGGGGACGGGATGCGGGGCCTGGCGGTCTTCATCTCGGATATCCGCAACTGTGAGTGGCTGGGCGCCGGACCGGCCTGCGGGGGGCGGGGGCGCAGGCCGGCGTGAAGGGCTGGCCGGCAGTGGCCTTCGGAGGCTGGGGTCCGGGGCGCGGACATGGAGGGCGAGCGTCCTGGGGTTGGGGGCTGGGGTCGGGGCGCGGACCTGGCGGGCGAGGGTCCTGGGGTTGGGGGCTGGGGTCGGGGCGCGGACCTGGCGGGCAGGGGTCCTCGGGTTGGGGGTGGAGTCCGGGGCGCGGACTTGGAGGGCAGGGGTCCTGGGGTTGGGGGCTGGGGTCCCCGGCGCGGACTTGGAGGGCGGGGGTCCTGAGGTTGGGGCTAGGGTCCCAGCCGGGGGTCCTGGGATTGGGGCTGGGCTCCCGGGCGCAGACCTGGCGGGGGGGGGGGGGGGTTCCTTGGGTTGGGGGTGGAGTCCGGGGCGCGGACTTGGAGGGCGGGGGGCCTGGGGTTGGGGTCCGGGGTGCGGGCAGCGTTCAGCACCCGCGCGAGGGGCCTGGCTCCGCTGAGGGGCTTCTGGCGAAGCCGCCCCCTCCCCAGCATGATGTCACCCCGAGCCGTCTTTCTAGTAATGGAGCATTTAACCCAGCGTTTTCCAGAATAGTGTGCATTTTTCACTGGAAGTGGGAGTAGCGAAACCCGTGTCTTGCGGGGAAGCAGCTGCTTGACCCGGATCCTGGCGGCCTGTTAGGCCCTGATTAAAGTGACTCGTTCCCAGGGAATCGGCCCCGGGCGGTGGGGTGGGATGGCCTAGGGGAAATGCTGCTCTGCCCGCTGTCTTCGGTCAGGGACCGCGTTCTCAGCGACGTGTGCCCCTCACAGCGTGGAAAAATCCGCACGGAAAGGTGAACACGGCCGGAGGCGGGGGTGCACCGTTCCTCCACCATAACATTTAACTTTGGTGTGCAGAAACTCCTGTTGATTTTCAGGTAATGTTCCCTTCGTTTGGGCTTCCCTGTGGCTCAGATGGTAAAGAGTCTGCCTGTGGTGTGGGAGACCAGGGTTCGATTCCTGGGTCAGGAAGGTCCTCTGGCAAAGGAAATGGCAACCCACTCCACTGTTCTTGCCTGGAAAATCCAATGGGTGGAGGAGGCTGGCAGGCTACAGTCCATGGGGTGGCAAGGAGTTGGACACAACTGAGCGACTTCACTTTTCCTTTTATTTAATTAAGAAGTAAAACACACAAGACCAGTTTCTTGTCTGGCTTTAATTCTCATTTTTTACCCACCAGACATTTGTGGATTAGAGTGGTTGAGGTTCACTGTATATTTTTAAAAAATGCGTGTAACCACCTGCTGGTTTGTGCTGTTGTCCGGAGCCCTCCCTTGATCGCCTCACTTCCTTACACTGGGATGAAGGACCCAGACTGGGGAAGGTTCGATCTTCTTTTCCTTCCCCTTTTCTGCAAGGAATCCATGTGGAAACCCACCCTGAGGTCTGCGCTTTTACAAGTAGAGCAGCATCCTTTTGTCCTCCTTTGCTGTGTAATGTGATTTTCTAGATAATAATATGCATAGTGGTAATGTGTTTTGTAAAGCTAAATGTGGGTGTGTTGCTGCTTCAGGAGACCCTTGGGCCAGGACTCAGCTGCCTTAAATTAACCTTGACATCTGTCCTTTCTTTGTGGAAGAAAATTGCTTTGGGTGGGTCATTGAGCTTGAAATCCCTTTTCTCAGTTTTGTAGACTAGTTCTCCTAACTAGATGTGTTCTGTGCTGGGTTTGCCACAGCGTGAGATTTTGGCTTGTCGACTGAGTATAGACAGACTTTCTCCACCTCTGCCCTGTGGCATTTGAGACTGATCACTTGTGTGACTCTCTCCTGTGGCCTCTACCTTCTAAATGCTTCAGTTGTGACAACCAGAAATGTTTCCAGCTGTTGCCCTGGGGGGCATCCCCACTCTGGGCCCTGAGCAGCTGGTGTGGAGCAGTAAATTAGACAGTGTCTTCAATGAAGGAGCTGCTGTAAGAAGTGCCTAATCCTTCGGAGGGCCAGGGGTGGGCTCAGGCCTCTGTTTAACGTGGCCCTCTCCTCAAAACCAGCTTTCCCACCGCACCTTGCTACCCCTCATCAGCCGCGAGGCTGTCCTCTCCTGTCAGGACAGCGTGGGCAGTTCGTGGCTCTCTGTCCCTGCCCTGCCCCACCCTGGAAGCCCCACAGGGTGGGGGCCACACGCCGTCTCCATGTGGGACGGTCACCCAGTAGCTGAGTAGGCGAGTGCAGAGCTCTCCCCTGGGAGTGATCCGGGGCCTGTTCTGGCCAGGCCCGGTGAACCATGGGCACAGCAGGGAGGAGGAGGAGGTCCGACCTGAGAGCCTGCCGCCTGGTCAGAGCTGCTCTGAGCTTGAGCCCTCGGTGGCAGGTGAGGGGTCCCCGTTTCCTCTGCTTGTGGCTCTGCTTTCCTGTCATGAGAGTGACCCCTGTGCAGAGAGGGTACCTGGACCCACAGCCGCAGAGCTCCATCTCCCCTGCAGACACGGACAGTGGGTGTGTAGCTGAAGTATCTCTGAAGTGTTTCAGCTCTAAAATTGTGGCTTCCTTTACCTTTCTGCATGATGTGGTCTCTTAAATGTCCCCCTTTAGGATCACAATAAACTGTGGAAAATTCTGAAAGAGATTGGGAATACCAGACCACCTGACCTGCCTCTTGAGAAACCTGTATGCAGGTCAGGAAGCAACAGTTAGAACTGGACATGGAACAACAGACTGGTTCCAAATTGGGAAAGGAGTACATCAAGGCTGTATGTTGTCACCCTGCTTATTTAACTTATAGCAGAGTACATCATGAGAAACGCTGGGCTGGAGGAAGCACAAGCTGGAATCAAGATTGCGGGGAGAAATATCAATAACCTCAGATATGCAGATAACCCCACCCTTATGGCAGAAAGTGAGGAAGAACTAAAGAGCTTCTTGATGAAAGAGGAGAGTGAAAAAGTTGGCTTAAAGCTCAACGTTCAGGAAACTAAGATCATGGCATCCGGTCCCATCACTTCATGGCAAATAGATAGGGAAACAGTGGACACAGTGGCTGACTTTATTTTTCTGGGTTCCAAAATCACTGCAGATGGTGATTGCAGCCATGAAATTAAAAGACGCTTGCTCCTTGGAAGGAAAGTTATGACCAACCTAGACAGCATAATAAAAAGCAGGGACATTACTTTGCCAACAAAGGTCCGTCTAGTCAAGGCTATGGTTTTTCCAGTGGTCATGTATGGATGTGAGGGTTGGACTATAAGGAAGGCTGAGTGCCGAAGAATTGATGCTTTTGAACTGTGGTGTTGGAGAAGACTCTTGAGAGTCCCTGGACTGCAAGGAGATCCAACCAGTCCATCCTAAAGGAGATCAGTCCTGGGTGTTCTTTGGAAGGACTGATGTTGAAGCTGAAATTCCAATACTTTGGCCACCTGATGCGAAGAGTTGACTCATTGGAGAAGACCCTGATGCTGGGAAAGATTGAGGGCAGGAGGAGAAGGGGATGACAGAGGATGAGAAGGGTGGATGGCATCACCAACTCGATGGACATGGGTTTGGGTAGACTCCGGGAATTGGTGATGGACAGGGAGGCCTGGCGTGCTGCGGTTCATGGCGTCGCAGAGTTGGACACGACTGAGCGACTGAACTGAACTAGCGCGAGCTCTGCCTCAGGTGGCGGCTGGCTGCAAAATGCTGCAGGGCCTGAGCGGTGCCCGAGTCCTCGTGCTCCGTGTAGCTTTGTGGCTCAGGTAGCAAGCCAGCTCTGTGCCTCATACATTAACTTGGTCCTGTCTTACTGACTTCAGCCAGCTAAATTTGACTCAGTGAATTTGGTGTGTGGGAGTTCATGAACTGTTTCTCTCAATCGTTTTTAAATATGTTGTTAAAAACATTCTATTCCTTTTATTTAGTCCTAGTTGCAAAATAATTTCTTTATTCAGAAATAAATATGGAGTCATAGGAAGTTGCAAAGAAATGGGCAGGGAGGCCCCAGCATTCCTCAGCTGTCTCCCCTCTCTCATGACAGTATAGCTTCAACACCAAGAAACTGACGCTCGGGGTAGTCACATTTCTCAAGTGTTGTATGCAGGATGTATGTGCGTGTGCATGAGGGCGTGTGTGTATGTGTGTGTAGGTCTGTGTACTTTTTTTTGGCTGCACCACAAGGCTTGCAGACTCTTGGTTCCCCCATCAGGGCCCTCCGCAGTGAAAGCGAGGAGTCCTAACCACTGGACTGCCAGAGAAGTCCCAAGGTCTGTGTGCTTTCCTCAGGTACAGCTTCATGTAACCCCACCTCGGAGAAGATACAGAGCTGTTTCACCATCACAAAGCCCTCTTGTGCCACATCGTGTGGTCAGCCTCTGCCCTAGCCACTCCTGTGTTCTCCGTCTCTGCGTCACCTCTCAAGGATGCCGTGCAGTGTGTGACCTGGTGAGGCTGGCTTTTCTCACTGGCACAGTCCCTGGAGGGCCATCCATTCAGGCACTGAAGTCGAAAGGAAGGATCTGGGCCTTCGTTGGTGGTCCACTGGTTAAGACTCTGCCCTCCCAATGCAGGGGGCATGGGTTCTATCCCTGGTCAGGGACTAAGATCCCACAGGCTGCATGGAGTGGCCAAAACAACAAACAGCAAACAAAAGGAAAGAACTGCTGAAACTGGTAAAATAATGGCTATTTGCTGTTTATTTGGTTGTTTGGGAACTTTTGTTTGCTTTTGCACGTATGATAGTATCAGCGGAGGAGCTTTACGGATTGACTTGTTGACTCTAGAACATTGCTTCAGATGTAGAACCTGCTGAAAACGTCAGAACTGACTTCAGAGTAACCAGGACCGTGCTGAGGGAGAGGAGCGATGAGACTTCATTCTTGTAGAACCCGTCATGTTGCCAGTGGCCGGGAAAATGCCATTTGTTCCTCCACGCACGCGGTGGTGGGAGCTAGGGCTGCACAGATGAGTGGAGACACTTCCATGGTGCTTGGAGGCTTTTTATTTAATTCCTCCTGGCACTCACTCAAATGAAGGGATTCAAGTGGACAGATGTAATTAGCCATTTGGCCAAAAACAATTTCCGTGTTCTTGGAGAAAGCATGTGGTTTTCCTGCAGGCGCAGTGATTTAACTGGAGGATGACTGGCCGTGCCAGTCCTGTGGTCATCACGGAGCTCGATTCCACGCCCCCCCCGTTTCTGTTGGTAATAACTTCGCTGAAACTGGGCACTCCTTTGAATTGTAGCATGACTAAAGTTTAAAAAATTTTACTTGTTTGTAAAATTCCATTTGTTATGAGTCATAAATTGGACATGAAAATTTAAATTCAGTGTAAAACTTCAATGTTAAAATGAAACATAGGGTTGGCACTTGATTTTCCTGGGTAGTAGTAAAGATCAGAATCAGGGATGGTCAGTCTGCATTTTAACTTTTTAAAGTTTTTTTAAGTAAGGTTCAGTTTAATCTTGTCTGTACATTTAAAAAATGCTGACTTTTTGAAAAAAGTGCTCTTGTTGCATATTTCCTTTTGCACTCTTATGCATAATTTATATTCCTTAGAAACTGATTTAGCAAGTTTGTGCCAAGGCTCGGGGACGGGACGGACCTCTAGGCTGGAAGAGGAAGGAAGTCTTCGGTCTGACCGCGTTGTGGCTTCCAGGAAGTCCCTGTGTCCCCACTGTGTCCTCCTGGCTCCTCTCTGTTTCCTCTCTGAGATGTCGAGGTGCCCTGGTGAAAAGTGTATTCTCCGGCCAGATACTCAGCATTACCTCTCTTTCCTCTTAAAATTATTTTCACTCCATTCATTTATTTATTTTTTGGCAGTAACGTGTCAGGATTTTATAGTTGTGAAGTTATTGGAAAGACCATCTTTTGGGGATTAAGTGGCATTTCTTGGCTTTAAAAAGGTCAAACAGGGTCAGACCCAAGGGTAAGGTTCAGGAGTGCAGTGGGAAGAGGCACTTGGCCTTACTGTGAGCGGACCTAGGGGCTCTGGTGGGAGCTCTGAGCAGCAGGGCTCTCGTTCCTCGGATGTCACTTGCAGGTCTTGGGTGCGAGGTCAGCCTCCCTTAGTTCAGATTTCAAAGCTTCGGAGGCTCCAAGGAGGGAAAGTCTTTGTGAGTCTGTGGCGAACCTGTCTAGTTTCAGTGCTGCCGTGAAGCTCTAGGTGGTCCCCTCCCGGTGAACAGGACGCGTGGGGGCCGTGGCCCCGGTCATGTGCTGGCTTTCTCCAAGAGGCTGAGCGGTTCTGAGTTCTGGACAGCATGGGCCTCAGGTTTCAGTTAAAGGGTAGCGTCTGGGCCTGTTGTGTGAAACACCGCTGGGGTTCTGAGCAGCTGACTATGAAGCTCCCAGCCCCAGAGGTGCTTGCAGACAACACATGGGAGGTGAGCTCCTCTCTACGTCCGCAGAGTTGGGGGACTAGGTAGACAGGGTGGAGGAGGTGGGTCCTTGCCCTGAGGGCGCCCCCAGGTTGGAGAGCGGAGGTCTGGGGAGGGGGCAGAGGGAGTAATAGAGGGTCACAGATGCTTGGCACCCAAAGCAGGGAGTGCGAGTCTGCCTGGGAGCACCGCGTGTTTGCCTGAGGCCCTGTGGAGCATCTTTTTCCCTCGAAGCCTGTCTGGTCCTCGCTCCCTACCCTGCTCTTTGTGAGGAAATGAAGGGAGCGTGTGCAGCAATGCGTCCCTCCCTCTGGTCGGCACTGGGCTTGGTGGACCCCACAGGGGGAGTTAGAGAGCCCGTGGCTTCTGTCAGCTCCCATGGGTGCAGCATGGAGGAAAGGGATCCATCAGCTTACCAAACGAATTGAGAGATACTCATTAGAAGAAAAAATGAGCAGTTTTCACTAGGTCACAGGATGTCTGAGGCGTCAGACCACAAAACTGGGCTCACTGATGCTGGCGTTGGCCTTCTTCAGAGTCTTCATGACTTTGGGATGAAAATTGACACGGGTGAGATGTCATGGAAAGCAATGCGAGTCGCTTGCCTAGGAGGAGAATTTCAGGCTGGCTTGCAGTGGGTGTTCGCTTGTGGTGGGGAGCTGGGGCTGTGTGCTGAGGTCCCTCCCAGTGTGTGGAGGGAGGGCTGTGAGGGATGCCAGGATGCGTGGAATAGAGAACCTGTCGGGAGGAAGCGCCCGACTTAAAGCAGTGCCTCGGAGGCCGACGTGGGTGTGGGGCCAACGTGCGGTGCCAGAAAGGGAAGAGGCAGGCTCGGCCTCGCCCGCGCAGCGTGCCCTTGGGGTGCAGTCCCTGCTGGGCAACCCTGCCGTGCGCTCGAGGGTGGGGGCTCGGGCTGCTGGGGGAGCCGCAGGTGGGAGCGCACGGTGTGGGCTGGGCCAGCGGTCTGCCTTCGGCAGCTGTGTGAGTGGGGTGCTCCAGGTTTAAGGAGGGCAGTGAGGTGCCCGCACCGGCCTGTGCTCCAGAAAGAGAGGCCGACCCCTCTTCCCCAGCTCACTCCTGGCCCTGGGCAGGGGGAGTGGCTGGCTGAGGATTGGACCTGCTCATTAAGGCAGGGGCGTCTGGCCAGTGTTTGGAGTCGGATCCTGATTCTGTCCCTTTTTCTTTCTCACTTTTGCAAATTGTGGCCCAAGACAGCTGGGAGTCTTCATTTTTCCTCAAATTTAAACCCAGTGAGGGAATCCCCTAGCAGTCCAGTGGATAGAAAGAGCTTGGTGCTGTCACCGCCGATGGCCTGGGTTACATCCCTGGTCCGGGAACTCAGATCCTGCAAGTCATACAGCATAGGCAAAAAAAAAAAAAAAAAGGAAAGTAAAACATCTACCCCCTCCCTCACTCTGTGAAACTTGAAGGGGTTTTGTGTTCACCCGTCCTTGTATTTGAGGTGTTTCCTTTGTGTGATCCTTTCCACCTGCCCTCATCTGCAGGATTGCTTAAAAGTGTGAAGACCAAATCCAAATTGGGTTGCTTGGCTTCTGTTTTGCACTGCAGTGTCTTTTTTTCCCCTTTAAAGTCCCTTCTGATGGCAGCAGAAGGGTGTTGTGAGGATTAGGTGTTCAGTGTACCTAGAGCACCTTGAGCTCCTTAAGGTGGGGTCAGGCGCTGTGTGGGGATCCTGCTCTGCTTTTCCTAAGGCTGTCCTTCCTTCCTGTGGTGGGGTTGGGAGGGCAATTACGTGTTTGTGTTGCAGTTTAAACAGCACTGAAAAAGGGGACTGCATTGATACTGAATAGTCTTTTAAAGCACAGTGGGAAAAATAGAGCAATAAAATGAATATTGTGGAATACTTTTGGATTGCATTTATTGCTATTGAAAAATAGCTTTTTCTGGCCGGTTACTGTGAGGGGGGTGTGTCTTGTATGGTGCTACCCGACCAGAACCTTCTTCTGACCCTCGCTGTGCCTGCGAGAGCGGAGCCTCCGGTGATGCGGCGGGTGCTCGGTTGCACCGCGGCCTGTGGTGGATGGAGGCTCTAATGCATCTGCAGGGCGCCTTCCGCAGGCCCCTGCCCTGGACGCACCCCTCACAGCCTCAGGGGCTCTAGCACACGGCTTCCGGTCAGTCAGTTCCCCGTCCAGACTTTGGCTCTCACCGCTCACCTGCGGCCTGAGTCGTCCTCGTCTGGAGCAGCTCCCCGGTCTCCCTGGCTCGGGGGTGGAGCAGGCCTGGAGGGCCGGCAGGTCTGTGCTGCTGAGTCCAGTTCCCGAGGCCTGGCCTTTCTGAGGCTGCCTTCCGTGGATGGGTTGTAGGTCCTGTGTCCACAGCCTCCCAGACTGTCTTGGGAAAGCTGGTCACAGAGGGACACGAGGTGCTGTTCTGTTGGGGCTGATGTTTGTCTGATGTGTGCTCTCCGATGCAGCGTTTACTGTAGATCTGACGTAAATCTGCTGTGTAAGTAATCAAGAAGATACTGTTTTTCATATTACATTCTTGTTTTGTAACAGTTTTGATACAACTCCAAGAGTGAAGGGTGTTTTAAAGGTGTGTATTTAAAAATTTATTTCTTTGTTTTTCTGGACTGTATTTTTTGACATAATTGTTCCATTCATTCGTTCATTTGAGAAATCTGTTGGTGCCCATTGCGTGCTGGGCATTATCCTAGGCATCGGGGATTCAGTGCGTAACCGAAGGGACACAGTCCCTGTTCTTTCAGAGACTTAAATTCTGTGAGAGTAGACAGAACTGATTTCCGCGTTATTCTGTGTGTCTGCTCTCACAGGAATGCACCTGGCCTCCTGTGCCTGCCCCACACTTCAGGGAGCTCTGTTTGGGTCTCTCCTCCCCAGGGAAGTGGTGAGGCTTCTCTTCACTCAGTCACCTGAGAGGTATCCTCTCAGTGACTGCTGTCTTCCATAGTCTGTTGTCCAGTGTCTGAAAACTGTTGTTTCCTATATTTTGTTCAGGTTTTTATTGCCTGAAGTGGGAAGGTAGATCCTGACCCTGTTTATGGCAGTAGGTTTGGGAGAGATGTTGAGTGTGTGTTTGGATCCCAAGGCTGGAATTCGGAGGTGAGCGGACGGCGGCGTTGTGTGTAGGTGGCATGTTAAACCACGAGACTCAAATCTGAGCTGGAAGCTGATGGAAGGAGTGGCGATTGTCACAGAAGCTTTACCTCTGTTTACACAGCTGATCTTCACGGTGATACTTCACAGCAGGTACTGAGGTGCTCCCTGTTTTATGGAGAGAGGAGCGGAGGCAAAGGAGGCCCAGGCACTGCTCCTGAAATGGTCCCTGAGGACCCAGACCCAAGCGACTGGGGCTCCAGACCTCTCCTCTGCAGCGCGTTGCTGAGCCAACTCTCCAGGAGGATGGCCAGAGCCTCCAGATGTGCTGCAGCCGTCAGGCAACCTGGGCCAGGCAGGAGGGCTGGCCAGGGGGTCACAGGAGAGGACTGGGCAGGGGGCCTGATGGGCGGTTTCCAGAACAACTGGGAAACGGGAGTCTCCGCCTAGCTTTGCAGCAGAGAGGGGAGGGAGGAGGTGGAGACCCTGAAGGCTGCTCTGACGTGGGCGTGCCCTTTTTGATTGGAAGCGGGCACAGCTGTGCCAAGCGGGCACAGCCTGGCAGCAGGTGCTCGGCCTGCGTCTCCCAGAGCCTCAGTCCCTCCTGGAGACCGCCCACCTTTCTTCTCCTGCTCTCCTCCCCGTGCCCCCCAGCCAGTCCATCTCCAGACCTGGGTCTCCCTGACCGCTCCCTCAGGTCTCCCGGGGCTCCTCAGGTTTAGGAGGACATCCGTAGACTCATGGGGTCCTAGGATTGGGGTGTGAGTGTCTTTGGGGGCATTCTGCCTATCACGATTGGGTCAAGAGTGCTTTTTTAAGATTAATTCATTTGTTCAGCAAATTCCTGGGTGCATATTTCATACATTGAACAGAAAAACCGACCAAGAGTGCCCTCGTGTGGCTTATATCCCAGTGAGGTAGACATAAAATAAGTACGTTTAAAATACACTGCATTGTATTCAGTGTTGGGGCTTCCCAGGTGGCTCAGTGGTAAAGAATTCACCTGCCAATGCAGGAGACACAGGAGTTTGATCCCTGGGTCAGGAAGATCTCCTGGAGAAGAAAATGGTCCACTCCACTCTTCTTGCCTGGGAAATCCCATGGACAGAGGAGCCTGGTGGGCTACAGTCCCTGGGGTCGCAGAGTCAGACATGATTTAGTGACAGAACACGTGTGCACACATACTGTGTTGAGGGGAACGTAGGGGAAAATAGAAGGGGCTTGCGGTGTGGGTCGGGAGGCTGGGGGTCAGGTTCCTTGGAATGCTGGTGGGTGGGTGGGGAGGCCGCTGTGCCTGCTCTTCAGAGCCGGAGGAGGGTGGGGGTGCGTGGCGGGATCTTGTAGCTGAGCCAGGGCAGGTGAACAGAGGAAGGACTTGGCTTTGGGGAGACAGGAGGGAAGACAGTTAGGAGCCTCTGGGCCAGGTGAGAAAGGTGAGGACCGCTAGGGGGTGGGGAGGTAGACCAGGAATGACAGGCAGGGGCAGAAGGGGAGCTGTTTTGCCAGCAAGTGCTCCGATGGAGGAGGCGGGTCAGGCGCGGTTTACCTGATGGGTGGGGACTGGCTGGGATGGGGTGAGGGCCGAGAGGGGCAGAGAGTGGGTCGTAGTGCCTGGGCAGGGCAGTGGGGCTCAGAATTTGCTCGCCTGATCTAGTTGCCCACTAGAGCTTCGAGGATGGGGGTCCCTGCTGTGGAGCGTGGGGAGTGTGACTGTTGGAGTGGCGACTCTGGGGGACCAGATCTTCTAAGGCGCCACAGTTAGGGTTGTGGGGGTCATTCATCCTGTATGGCGGGGAGGGAGTAGT